>NW_008751659.1:926654-992081 GCF_000715545.1 Opisthorchis viverrini | reverse complement strand
AAAAGCCACTAGAATCATGCTCCAGGATTTTGTGCATGGTGATATTGCACTGATTTCGAATGTAAAAATCACTGCCAGAGAGTTCCATCCTTTTAGTATTCTTTCTTCTTTAAATATACTTTGGAACATAAATATCAGGTAAGTCGCGATGAGCATCTTCTCTCCTCCCACCTGGAACAGGTTCCTTGTTGGTCTGAAGTAATCAAACTGCTCGTGGGATGATATGCAGACGTTCCATTTGAGTTCATATTTTCCTGGAAGCGCATGAGTTATTTGGACTTCAAATACATAACCCATTTTTCAGGACGACCTTTCTGTAAATGAAATGTGAATAGAAGTACGGAGCCGAGAGAGTGTACTTCCAGTATAAAAGCTTTCCGGGGACTTAGCAATCAACCGTTTTTATATCTCTCAAGACTATGGTCAAAGTCAAGGGCTTTACCCTAGAATGAAAGACAGCATTGTATGGAAGATGCCCACTGCTAGGTGACTGCTCTATGCTCCAAGTGGATTCACGGTAGGTTGGTAGTGGGTGTCCTCAAAATCACACGTTGTGAGTGCTTGTGCTGACAGTGTGCGCTGGCTGGGGTTGAGTGATTTTCCGTGAGAAGCTGAAGTCTTTTCCCTATCGTCTACGCGCATTCCTCCATTCCACATCAGCGTCTTCAAAACTCAATACTTTCAACATGAATTTTCGGTCAGCTATCAACACCATGACATTTCTAACTCCGGTTGACGATGCAGCCGTGTTTAGTCCCGACAGAAGCTGTTCTTTTATCGACTGTGGTCTATGGGGATGTATGCTGATACGTTACGCTCTCCTCGTCAATATGGATTAATCTTTGTTTAAGTTAGTCAGCCGAACATGTTAGAGGGCTGTTTACCGGGATATAGTCCAGTGAAACACATTCAGCCTTATGGTTAAACCCACTACCCACACTGCCGTACCGTGCGGCAGTGAAGCATCGGTGTTGAACACTGATGTCATACTGTTTATGATGGTGATGGTGACTACCCACACTGTAGACACAACGAGCTATTTCATCAGAACCATCAGACACCCAAAATGCAAACCGTGAGAGATGTGAATTTTTCCCTCATAGGTGCGCTTCGTTGGACAACATACATTGATCAAAAGAATGGACCAGGTTTGGGTAAACAGTGTGACGCAGTGCCATAATCAGAAGCTGTAGTGTTGAACAGATCCCATGAATTTACCACAGGTATATTTCACTACAGTTTGCTTGGCATAAGTTCATATACTCAGCTATGAGTAGATAACTGACGGCCAAGTGAATCGGAGAGGATCTGCTATGGAAGTTATGGGAAGGGTGGGTAGATTGATAGCTGTTTGGGCGAATATTACTTTCGCTTTGCGCAGTTTGAGGAAGGTGTGTTGAAGTTACCGCATCTCTGCCCCGATTATTTGACCCACAAGGCACTGAGAGCACAAGCGTTTGTTCGAGACTCTTACTCTAGCCTGTGACCCAACCGCGAGGTAGCAACTGACAGAAGTATCTGTGAGAGACCTTTCCAGAAACCGCTGTGTCAAAAATCTGACCCACTTGTTTGTAGGGGATTCTGGTGCACTGCTGCTCAACCAGCAAGACATACATACCTGATTCTATACGTTGCTATAAAGTGTCGATGCTCAGATAATTTCTAGTTGTTTTTTAAAGCAACCGCAATAGAGAACTTTCCGTCCATTACGTTAACGGATGAACGAGTTGAGCGTACGGTTTTTACGGTTAACCATTTCTTGCTTGTCTTTTTTGGGGGATATGTATCGTGGGCGCCTTCATCAGTACGGACTTCCTGTTTGCTGCCTTCACACCACTCATACATCCTTTGTGTAAGTATGGCCAATATTGCCTCAGATGTTCGAGCACGCTGTTTCCGTCAAGTCAACCGTTCAAACCTGCGTCGCCTATTATTGTACACTGCATATTTTTGGTGTCTTTATTTTAAAAATTTGCTTGTCGATGTCAGTTAACTCGATATGAATCTGTGTGCGATGCTTAAGTATCAATATTTACGTTACTGTTGGAGATCTTGATGGGCTAATGTGCTTTACTGAAACATCCAGAAGCATTTAATGACGCGAGTTATGTTTACAGCACCTCATTTTGGCCTCATTGTAAATATTCTTGCTTTATACTATGCTTGAGGTAGCAAAGTTGATCAGTCACTCGGTGCTGGGGTTATCGTTGTAATGGCTATGCGGCAGTTGAACGCCAATGTTTGCTTCTAAGGTCCCTATTCTGACCTTGTCAACTATAACAGGACTCCCAAAATTTTGCGCTTAGTTATATTACATTTTTTTCGTTGGGCATCTAACCACAGGTGCAAATGACAAGCCTCTACTTAAATGTCTCCACCCAAGAAATCATACTCATTTACCCGGTGTCGTCCTTCTCCCGGTTTAGTGTTGTCACTGGTGATGCCGATGTCGAGTCAGTGATAGGACTGAAGTAAACAAATGCAGATATCCCTGAGATGAAGTTTAAGATGTCCTCGTTGTTTGAAATAGTTTTCAACACACACACACAGTCAAGTCCATTCCCTTTAGATAAATCAGCTCTTTGGAATTTAAAAGAATGTCTCTTACGATGAGTATCATTTCATGTCAGTTTGCCACTCTTTACTTTTTTGATTTGGTAAAACCCGTCTTTAAGGAGAGCGTTCATTCCCAGTTCCGGCACAAACGAGTGCGTATTTTCAATCTATTCAACCACGTATCCTCAAAGAAAATGCACTATGCCACTCAACTTCGACAAGTGAAGACAAATTTGTACAGTAGTCTTGCACAAACCTTGTTCATTAGGCTGAAGGCTTCCGTCAGCGCCCTTTCATAATGCGCGGTACCGTTTGGGTTGAAATTTTGAAACCTCCTAACCATGCGCTGTACAAATGGAAAACAAAATGACCGGTAAAATCAATGGACTGACTCGGTCATCTCGAAAGAGGTTTCAGTCACAGGGAAATAGATGTGTCCAAAGTAAAACAAACGCGACATTTGATCAACACTTGTAATGGATACCTGAATCTTGTTGCATTCAAAGTTTTACAAATACAGATTAACTCCCACAGGCTATGAGGACTCAAACACAACCTTTCTAATAAAGTCCACTCGTCAAATAATCAGAAAGTCCTATTCAAATAAGATGAAATGAAAATATGAACTGCTGCATAATAAAAAAGCAGGTGACAGCCTGCTCATAAATTATTGTGCTTTTATCTTCTAAACTTGTCCAACTTCCGTCAAAGTGAACAAATTGGAAAACAGAACCAGATTAGCTAAAGTAGTAAAGAATTACCGCCCTGAAAATTAACCAGAAATCTTTAAAAGCGCGAAATATGTCGTGATACAGAACATTTTAGGTACTACTGGTCGGTAAATATATGTTGGTAGAAAAGAACTCCAAACTGTTAAAGACTGTTGTCTATGAAAGGGCGTGCTCATTTGAAACTCATTTTTTTTAGAAAATAAGTGTACTTTGCTAATTTTGTGCGATTCAAGTGGAGCATAAAGTTAACGGATACTCAACGACTGTGCCTACCTAATAAGCCTTAAGAAAGGTGAGACCGGTCATGGATTGTCGAAGTGTGTAGCTCGTTTATAAAATGTACCGCGATATTTGGAATATCGTGCCAACTGAATCACGAAGTTACCTGGTGCAGCACATTCAGTTGCTTCAAAACATCAAAAACGACAGTTTCAGTCAGTTTTCAGCCGAGTCTTTCGACAAAACCAAATTGGTGTGCAAGTTGGTATGTATTTCTTTCAATATGTGGTTCCCGTCCGCTCTTATCACAGTCAGAACAGCGGGTGTTCATTGTGTGTGTGGGATGCTTCCCCTTTGAACGGTAAAAGTGCTCCAGTCGAATAAGCTGGAATAAAACCATGTGACTTTAAGTAGCAAAATACATTCATTAGCGTACCTATTATTCATGTGAATCCAAACCAAAGGAGGAATAATTGCCCCAGGACAGGAGGACGACTGTTCAAAACGAAATTGACGTGAAACTGAACAATACACCTCCCGCAAAACCCCCACATGCATCAACAAAAGTTGTCCAGGCGGTTTTCAAGCGTCTTTGGCGCTACCTGACTGCGAAATCCTGACTGGCGCGCCAATCGATCGTCACAACCAGGACAGTTACTTGGTCGTCGTATCGATGATGTGTCGGGCATACCAATCACATCGCTCAAGTGTGAACACGTTCGCCCGTTCAGACGTGTGGTAACACGTTCGCCTCAAATGTCACGTGTCCGGAGTTCAAACCCTGTTGATTCGCTCTAACAAGAGCGAAACTCGAATCCAGTGCTCCCTCCCCTTTGGTTTGGATTCAGATGAATACTTGAGTCAGGACAGAAGGACGACTGTTCAAAACTAGAGTGATGTGAAACTGAACAATATAGGAAATTCGTTGGTGTCGGGTCAACCAAGGTCACAAGCCGGGACCAAGGCGGTCACTTACAGAGGTCACTTCAGCATCGATCAACGTACAAGGGCAGGTGAGGCCAAACTCAAATTTCATTAGGTCACCGATCACTCAGGCACAGGATAACAGAGCAACCACTGGAACCAATCGGCCAAACAACTGATGGTGACCGAAGGTCAACTCCGGCCAGCCACACATCTATTAACACACACAACACCACTAAACGCATAATCACGATCCATCGCTACTCTCCGCTACGTTGCCTAACAACACACTGATGATGTCACCTCGATTGATGATGAAATGTTTGCAATCGAATTGCCCAGCTCAGCGAACAAACCAAGAATCGTAGTGGAAAACTGTCATTCATCAATGAAATATGACAACCCATTTCCGGTAAAGCTCAGCAGTAGATCTCTGGCCTGCCGCGTACTAGTCGAATGAGTTTATTTAGCTGTATCGATCGGGTCTCAGCATTAATTTTATGGACAGCTTTTAATAGTGGAATTATATGTTGCATTATGAAGACCTTGGTAGCAAAAGACAGCCTGGTGGAATAGGATACAATAATCTAAAGCTTTGAGGCTGCTCTGTGCAAACAATGAGGATTTTAAGAATTGTGGAAAGGATTGAAAAAGGATGCCTACGGCAACTAAAATGTCGAATTATAACACCTTATCACACTCAACTGTGTGATGATTTAAGAAATTTTTATATTACACACCATTTAGTGCTCAAAGTGTTGAGAAGTATCTGGCTCACATTTGTCCCGGAGAACCTAGGTTGTTTATTGTCCATACTTCGAGAAACAGTGCATAAAGTAATACATTTTATTACTGGGAATTGGGTGCATTCATGCTAAGTTCGTAGATAGTAAGCGGAACGACCATTTGGGATCAATCGATACTCACGTCTTTATTGTATTTGAACGCTTGGATAAGCCGATCTTGAATGGCAGGATCTGCGTATCTAGGCGTATCCGTGAACTAAAAATAGGACAAAATATTGACAGAATCATGGTAAGGAGCTTGACACAAAGGGAGGATAGCCAAGTAAGAAATAGTTGCAGGGTTTTATTAAATCGAGCTGTTCTTATCCAAAATGGAATGCCTAAAGGCTACTCCCATTCTGAAGACTGTGAAAAAAATAACTATAACGTTTAGGTTTGAGCAAATTTTCACTCTATGAAATGGAACTGTCATCTTTTTACAAGGAGCAATATAAACGTCAATTGCTGCGCAGAAAAGCCGACTCAAAGCAAATATCCATAAAACAGTACGTGGGGTGTTTTATGGGTGCGACATCAAAGAGTGCACTGATCAAATATGTGCTTGGCTAAACTTGCTCAAAGTTTCCTCGAGATTGTGCCAAACAACTTCCTTGATCTTTTGCCATCTATGAAGCCTTGTTTAATCAGCCCGAACGAACAGGTAAATGAAAAGCCAAATACGCTGTAAAGTAGTACATCAATATTTTCGCATCTTACTACGGCCGTCTGACTATGCAAACTGGTAATCGTGTGTTAAAATAGAGAGCCACCTAAAAAAGTCAAGTACCTGAGCCCTATGTACCTTGGTTGGCTGGACATCGATTCTCATAACGGCTTTAAAAGACGCTTAGAATCCTTAAAGTTAACCATCATCTTAACTCTGTCATGCTTTTCCTAAACTAGCGCAAGTTCATCCTGAACGCATTCTACGCACGAGCAATACAAAATGCTGACTAGACTCAGACATTTTTGCTTAGTTAGAAGGTCTAATTTAACACAGTGAATCTAGTTGTACCGCTTGCAACAACTCACCATTATGATATTGAAGAAGTCATTTTCCGTTAACGTATTCAAAATTTCAGTAACCGTGGCATTCGATATAATATCACTTCTCCCCTTCATACTGCCACTTTTATCAACCAAAATGAGCATTTCCTTTGCATATGAAGAGGCCGAAAGGTACCTGTTCAGGTTTAAAGAGACAAGTAGCTGTGAATAAAGCCCAGAAAAACCACAAAATGTGCAAAATTGATGGCGCTAAAAGGCGGCAGTTCATTGGTAAGTATTTTTCTTGTCGTATACAGTTTGACCCTATTTCGATCCATGGAGTGCGTAGACGAAACACCTGTCAACTCTTTATGGCTTTTTTTCTCCATTTACCACAATTAAAATAAAAGGGTGAAGATGAGACTGCATGTTTTTAACTTCATCTGAATTTCTCCTGTCAATTAAGCAGTATATTTAAATTGTACACTGACCACATTCTGAGGAGAACTTTGATCCACACTTTCTATCTGTCGAGGAAACTTTGTGGTCTGCAATAAATTCTGAAATGCGAACCCTTGTTGTGATTGTACCAGTTAAATTGTCAGCATTTATTTTGAGTAATCAAGACCTCCATATGGAAATAGGTTCAAATTTGTTTGCCTTCAAATTAGTTGGCAAATCAGTTGCATAACTACCTTCGAATTTTCTTCGATTCAGGAAATGGAGACTCTTGAGTAACTTAACTATTTCATTTCGACGTTTTAAATTAAAAAGCCGAAATAAGATTACATTCAAAGAGTCCGCGAATTCGCTGAATGCTCACTACCGCAGATCGTCGGGGATGAATGTCCTTTTTGATATCGCACTTAATGGCAGTGTCATGCCCTGTTTGCTCACGTGAATGTGATCGCTATCATTTCCATCTATTAATGTAATCAGTGTTTTCATTTTTGAGCTGGACTTACAGAAAAAGTGCCAAATTAGCATAGAGCACAAGCGAAGTCATTTAGCGTTAATACAGAATAGGGTTACTGAAACCGAGATGACATATTATCTAATCCGAGAGGACCTAGGCTAAGTAATGGTAAAGCGATTGGGAGGAAAACTCAGTGCCAGCATAAAACAAACGGACATTTATCCGTAACATGATCTCTTTACTCTCACATAAGTATAATTTAACTGACGAAGTAGTCGGTAGTTACATGCTGTTGGTAATTGCTGCTCCTAGAAAATTCCGGGAAAGTACCGAGCTCTTCAGTAAGAAGGGTCATGTGGTTGATGGATCTGAGCATCACTCACATATTCGCACTCTCCATATAAATACAACCGTGTGTTCAAATTAATCCTAAACCGGAATTATAAGAATCAATAAAGTATCTTTCAGCTGATAGCACAATTTGTGCTCTGTTCAGTTAGCCATTCAATGCCAGACTCAAACATAACTCTATAGAGTCTCCTGCATTTGTCACAAGTATAGGTGCACCAAAGCCCCGGTGATTCTGCGTTCCCTACTCACTGTTGTGTTGTTTAGAGCTGTTGCCAACAACAGGCCCCCATAGTCGACTTGAGCTCTAACCATACGATGAATAAAAACAAGCAATACCTTAATTCTGCTTAGATGGGACTGAAATTCATCTGAAATAAACCGACCGGTAGATCTTATGGAACAGAGCGGCTTCACGTTCCAAGGTACATGGGCCACGCGTTCCAACGAAAGGAAAACAGAACATTGATTTTGTTTATAAGAAACATACCTGGAACCCAGCTTAATATCTTGCTTATGATGGTCTCAAGCTTCATGAGTAGTATATCACCTTTACAGAATAAGCTTTATTTATTTATTGGCAAATGAAAACTCAATCCGATTCGTATTGTATTGTTGAGGAGGATTGGTAGCGAAGAAAGAAAAGCACTTACCATGGTTGAGATCGACAGTCGAAAAAGTCCAGTCGAAGTTCATCCAACTGGATGTCCCACATGGAGCCTGAAGGTAAAAAGGTGGAATTTTTTATAGTCTTATTACCCCATTTAATATGACGTAAGCTGTAGCTTCCATTGCGTAAAGAGGAAACGGCGCATAACTCTTGGAACGGAACACAAACAGTATGGAAAGTCCATTCCCCGATTCTTACTGCGATCAAAGTCCCCCTGATTTCTTTCCATTCTTCTTCCTCAATGACCATGACTATTGTATGATCATTTTGGTTTGGCGGTTTAGTTTTCATATCCCCAACTGAAATGCATATTGATAACTTGCGTGAATAAAGGTAGAATAAACAGCGTAAGGTATCCATCCGCCATGTACTACCATCCATTCTTGGCCGTCTTTCCTTATGAATCCGTCGCAGGAAGTATAGGAGCACGAGCAGCGGATCCATTGATAAAACAAGGCATTAGGCCAAGAAGTGATACGTGGTAGGCCATGCACGTGGGCAGTATCAGGCTCCAAGGCTAAAATGAAACAAACTCTCGGTTCATCCGTAAGGAAACCTGCTTTCAACTGTCCACTGCACTAATCATTCCCTCTACAATGATCCTCGCCCTGTTGAGATACCTTGTATAGTATTGAAAACTCGTCTGCTTGGTTCTTCGATTACGGATTTTAGCACCATTTAATGGCCCAACAAAAAACGAAGCCTTGCGAGTGAAAAACAAATAAATATACTGCTCCGCAGTAGATTTCTGCACATGCGACTAGGTAACAGGCAAGCCACTAACAGGCAAGTCCACTATTGGTCACAATTTTCTCGGGGTTCATCCGGTGGACATCATTTACGATTCTTCATCAAAACGCTGCTTAATTTCTGTACCAAACGGTGATCGATGGCTAAATTCACTCGTACGTAAGTGAGTTGGATTAACTGGAAACCTGGTATACGATGTTCGTCATCACTGATGCAGCCAGCAAGAGAGTTTATTCATCAATCTTCTTAAAACCTTTTGTTCAGTTAGAGCATGTGGTTCATAGATGCTCATGGATTTGAAGGCCCCTCATCCGTTGAGCTCTATGGTTTCTTATCGCTAAGTTCACCAGAGTAGTGCACGATTGTACCATTCACGATAAGATGATTTCGCTTGATTAAATGATTCGAGTGATCAAAAACAAAGGCATCAGTATGTGTTTTACCTGGATAAAACTGAAAGAATCCGGTTGAGCTGCCAAAGTACTGCCATTTCAGCGTTGGGTCTGTTGCAGCGTTCTCACGGAATACAGCATCCAAAGCTCCAGTCCAGTTGCCAACGGAAACAATAGTCTTTGCTGTAAACGTTCTCATAAGTTTAGTATTCACGCACAAAACACTCACATGCAAATTACGATAACGTTACTAGTGAAAAACACAAACTTCAATTAAATCTTTATTTCATACAAACCGTCAAGGAATGCACTGTACAACAATCACCCCGTATATGCGTTAAAACGACATCCGAGATACGAATCATTTTATTTCATTATGTTATTACTTATAGGGTCCGTGACTTTCAATGGTTGCCAACCACCTCATGGGTTGTGTACCATATACTACCTCGCTTATCAGAGATCGGTTTCAGTCCTCCATTGTTTGCTGTCTCTTTTGATATTACCCACTCAATTTCGGTTTTTTGAAGAAATCCATTTCATTTAATCGCTGGTTTACAAAACCATTTGTTTTTCCGCATTCGCGACAGTGCTCTTATTTAGAACGCTTTCGGGAACACAAAATTGGTAGGCGTGGAATCTGGACCCCACGGAGATGTTTTGCGTTTATAACCATAGTATTTGTATACTAACGTAGACAGGCTGAATAAAGTAAGCAATGAAGTATTTCGGTAGTGTAATTCCCTTTAAAATGATTAATATAGATTGGGTCAGCACATTTCACACTTGCTTTTGAAAAGTTTCCTGGTCGAAGACACATCCTCGTTATTGTTGGGAGCCAGAATTTCGCAATACCAGATCTGTCGAATACGGCCTGGTTGTAATCAGTCTCCTACTCGTCTAATCTTGCGTGGGAGTCGCCACACTTTAGGCTCTCCAACGGTGCAATTAAAACAAGAAAACTTGACGTCTGTTTCGTCGAATGGATTGCCCAGAACTCATTACGTTACACACAGTACCATACGCCCAAAACCTGCAAGGTAATATCTAGCCCAGTTGTTTCAATACAGAGCGTACAGACTGCCTATTCAACGAAGCTGTAATCTCCACGTAAGTCAGCAACAGTGAGATGGAACAAAAGCATGCCACGACAGCGACCTACTTAATGGATACCGAGATACCTAAGAAATGCTAGTCGAGAAGTAGACTTAGAACATATTAGCAACGCACATTCCTACGATGAATATTTGAGTCCGCTGCCACTCCCTCTCTTGACCATTTATTTCCTGGCTATAGCCTGAGGTGTATTCACTAATCATCCAATTTGATGAACCGACTCACCATTAAAGCTGAATTAACAAAACTTATGCGTTGATCGAACTTATGCCTTTCCTTTCGAGGTAGACTTGTTACCTTGGGAGCTAGAAGAATTTCTTAGTATTTCTGGTGGGTTCAGGTAAACGGACATCCCTCATGGCATGGTGCTGACAGTGACAATTAAAAATGTTTGTCTTATTTCGCAGGAAAATGTGGCCGTGGTGTAGTTGATTACACTCTCTACAACGTGCAGCATATTGTACGAGGCTGGCTTGTTCCACCTGGTACAGTGGAATATATTCTGTAACGTGGGGTTCAGTACATACTCAAAGCATGTCAGAGTAATTCATATAGCCAACAATAAAGGAGAAAGTAGTAAATCCATATGCGGAATTTAACCCCGAAAAATGAGTAAGAGGTGAGTACTGCAGCACAAAATGTTTGCTACCTGGTATGCAAAATGCTGTCACTTGGAAGCTGGAAATTAACGAGTAAATGATTATATCAAAACCGCCAAGTAAATCTAGAAAGGTAATTTCTTGATCGTTTGAGAGCGGGCAACCACCTATGATAAAATGGGTGAAAAATTTCTACACGGTGCAAAGAAATGCCTAGAAGGTGCTAACTGTGGTCTCTATCATAAGACCAGACGGAATGTTGCAGTCTAAGGAAAGTTAACCCGTGAATTTTTTCCTAGGCACAACAAGTGCAAGTGCGATACTAAAAAATAAAGTAGAAATTGCAATTTCTAATAATAAGAAACGGACTCTTAAGTATAACAGACGGAGACACCTGGTTGGGTTATGGTAAATCCTGGATGAGCGCTCCCTCCGGCGAAATGGAAAACCTTTATTTTGACGTCCACGAAGGTTGCTTTGGATGTTTTCTTTGGCAGGCATTAGACGTGTCTTATGAATTATTTTGTGTCACTGAAATTTAGATGAGTGCAGATGACGGGCGGTAACTTTTGTACACTTCCCCTTTATTGACTGTGCCAAAGTTAGTCAACAACGAAAGTCGTGTTATTTTTCAAATTGATGCCCCTTTTTTCCTATGTTACTTTCATTTCATTTGGCAGATTAGATTTGCTTACTTCAAAGACTACTTACTCTGCAGTTCTCATTTTGGTTTGAACAGCAGTGAAAAACTTGGCTTTTCTCTAAGAAAAAGTATTTTCAAGCCACTATCTAATTTGCTTTTCATAGGCGCACCCCACAAGACAGCACTAGGATAAGACAAAAAAACCAACCATTTGGAGCACTTCTGGTTTATTCGGTTGGCGTACCGTGTGCACCTCAGCAGCAGTCAGCTTTTTGAAGTAACCGGGAGATGTTATTGATAATGTAGATTTTACAGCCGTCGTGGAATTTAGTGAGTACCAAATCGAACCTTCCGTCATTGATAGGTGCTAAATATTCGGATGCTATCAATATGGCTAAGCGAGAAGGCTACAAAAAACTTGTAACATTACTTGCGTTTCGTTTTCTTTATATTTTAGAAATACTTTGGAAAACTGTCGCGACTCACAAAGATCATAGACATTTGTAGGCACGTGAGCCACAGAATAATTAAGGGAGACGTAGGTGTTTTCAAACAAGGCATTGCGCTCCATATCGAGAAATATTTTGTCGCTGCAGTTTTGTGTGGAATTCGGTGATAAAATGCTCGGTGTAAGTGCAATCGCCTTGGCCCGCAGGTAGCACTAAAAAGAATGAACGTAAAGAGGATGATGACTTCGGACGTGCAGAACGAAAGGCATTCATGAGGTTAACAATTACAATTGCGTATGGAAACAAGATGGGAGAAGGAGAACTTAACTTTCTTGATGGGATTATAAGAGTTTTCTTACCTCATCCTAAAAGCTTACAGACAACTTTTCAAGCTGCACTGGTTGAGTTTGTAACCTAAATTAGCCTGGCTAATTCCACTGTAATAGTATGATAGCTGCTATGTGATTTCCATATACCATGCAGCGTATTCATCATTTTTTGGCGCGATTGTACTGTGCTGTCCCAGTATGTACAACTTACGAGTAAACCGCGTCGGGTCACCTCTCAGTCGCTCGACTCAAGAAGCGGCGTCTAGAAAAATGACCATTTCGATCCAAGGAGGATTCTGTTCTAACGGTGTAGCAGCTTTGTCAAGCTTTGAATACGCACCAATACGCATCAAAGATGCGCACCACTGGTTCTAAGTGCTGGGGTGGATACAACGTTGTGGCACTACATTGTGGTCCGAACGTTCAAGCCATCAGGGATAATGTTTGTCAAGTATTTCTTTAGCAGGTGATCATGCGCCAATAAAACAGCAGCGTAGCCCAGTCATCGCTTATAATGCTTGGTAAAGGGGTAGCCTTCTAATCTAAGCCTGAGTTGAACGAGTTGGTCTAGGTTCACGGTTATGTGCACGTGGCTGCTCTGTACCTGTATTCGAAAAGAAGTGTCAGATGGTGTTTGCTTTTGTCCATTCTGAATTCAGGACATATCCGGATGACATGTGCACTGGATCCCACCTGTGCACATCTCGGTAGTGAAGCCTGATCCTGCGTCCAAATGAACCTTTCTGGTCACTCACATAAGCAACTTTTCATTAGGACCTGAGCAGAAACATCCACACACGGCCCTGGAAGGCAACTCACCCATCGACGTTGTCAATGCTCACTGTCAAGTGCACCTAACACAACAATACAAACAGGGGCATACAGAGATGCATATCCTCATGTTACGGAACCCAGGTGGCGGGAGTGAGCTGCCTGGTTTTTGGTCAGACAGTAGTCACACACACATCCGCATTCACAATGACACACAAGCAACCTCTCAGTCACACCAGAACTTGTAGCTGAGGCCAATCATGAATAACCCACGTTTTTGATTCAATAATTAAAACCCCTACTATGTATTCTTGTATAACTTTCTGATTACTGGATTATTATGTTACTTAGTTAATCAGTTTTTACAGAAGTTGACTCAGGCAGCCAGTAACTGCAGCTTGGCCTACAACATCGTGTTTTAGTTTCCAAACGTGATAATTAGGTTCTACAGGTTGCCTAAGCTAATCCATGTCATCCATATCAACTTCGATGCAGAATACCGTTGCAAGCATCAGTTAGTAGCCTTGTTCATGAACTTTTGCTCATTTTCTGCAATTAATCACTTGGTCTGATTGCAAATTTTGGGACCATGAAAACATAGCACATCGCAGCGTTTATGGAACCGATACATTCTTTGTCATTTCTTTTTCACCCAAGGATTTCGTAGAATTAAGTGAATTGTCTACCAACGTAATCACTATAGGAATGACTGCATACTCTGCAACGTGCTTCGCTACTCAATTCAAAACTAACGTGGTAGACAAACCAGTGACAGAGAAAACACTCCAGTGATTATCGTGAAAACGTTGCCATCGGTTAGTTCGGTTATATGACGAATAATTTTGGTCAAAAACTTATTCTCGTTTTTTGACCGATTTCTCATAATCCGTACGGCCCAAACTTTACACCAATCGTGGCCGACTCAGGTTACTGAAAATTACTGGTATCTTGAATCTACATGAAATCAGGTATGCTCAACGCTGGTAGCCGCACTGCGACAAGCAAATGATTTCCTCTCTTTCGAATTAGTTTGGCCTGAAATTGAGGATTTCCCCAATCCAAACTTAACTGCTGTTTACGATGTTCCTCAATTGTTTGTGCTGTATAAGCGTCGTCTCAAGTTTTAGCTGCCTCTGTATTCGAGATATCAGTGTACATTTTCATGGCATTAGACACTGCGTATGTGGTTGCTGAAAAGTAAAATTCAGCTAAACGCCGGTTTCACCATCAGTGCTAACCTGGTGGCTAAGTTTTCATCAACACAAACTTTGAGCAACTAACGAAATACATTCTTTAATAAATCTTGCAGTTTCGCATCGTGACTTCCTCTTCCAGTCACAGCGCGACCGCGGGGATGTTCCTCCATTAAAACTGTAAGATACAGTGACTTAGTGTGAATAAAGTGTGTTCACAGTCTCATAACAAATAGGTGCAATTTAAGTGAACTACATCAAAAGCGCACATATCATTGGCTTGAGAATGGTCGTCTCGTCCCGTGAGAAGTAAAATGGTCGAGAGCCTTCGTCATCAGAGGTCATTTCGTTGCAAAATATGCCATTGATTAAGGGGGCATCATCAGTGGCAGTCGGGTGGCTGGTTATCATTTTCCTTTTGCATTTACGTAGTTCCCAGACAGTATCTAATAACGTTCCTGTGCGGAGTTTGCAGCGCTGTGACTATTAGGTTACCGGATTGTTCGGTACGGATTCTGACTCTCTGAGTACGGCGGTGAAGCATCAGTGTTGAGCACTGATGTCATGCTGTCGATGATGATGATGACTGAGTCTCTCGAACGTCTTGTTGAATAGTCGAGATTGTGATGACTGAGTCTCTCGAACGTCTTGTTGAATAATTCCTTGACTAATTGTTGGAAAAAGTTGACTTAAAATGCATTTTTTTCATGGTACGACAGCCGATGACTGACAGCCGATCTCGACCAGAAGGACTGTTTGTTAGATGTTTTCACGCGTTACTCGCTTAACGGCCACACGCCTATAATCGTTCTATCTTAATGACGGCCGAATTTCAAACACAACTTGCCCTTTACTGGTGAAATTAGTTAGGTCAAGTAATCGTCACTGCTTTGCAATTTTAACAAAAAACGGTCTATCAGCTCTTTACACTTGTGTTAAGGTGTCCTAATCAGTGAAATAGTAAGGACGTCATGTTAAATCGGTTATTTTGCGTTGCTGATGGATAGATATCTCCTGACTGGTTCTGTGAGTGCTGGTGTCACATAGGTCAGGAGTTCTTCCCTCTTGGGAGCCGCACGTACAAGAAGAATTAGCGGCATCCATACCAGAGACGCTGTATGTCATTAGCTCTCAGGTAGCAGGCACTCAACGCTAGCGGTAAGTTAACCAGCCGTCTACCCCCGGTCACTTCCATGACGTGCAACACAATTGTGCTCTCAGCATAGCCTAGGACTGATTCTATCATGACAGTCACGATACATTTTTGTCCTCAGTTAAGCTTGTTAATATCATCTCACCCAGCCTCATTGCGTGGTGAGTTTTATTCTCCTTCGGTGAGCTCGCCGCGAGGAACCAACTTCCTCATCATCTTCGTAAGAAGTTGGCGCAGTTAGTAACACGAGATCACTGACGAGAATTATGATGTCTCGACACCTGAATTCACCTTGAGTGTCAAACAAATATTTTACCACTTCACGACTTGCACAGGTTTTAAGACGGTAATCTAACTCAACATATTCTGTTTATTCTGTCCCAACTCTGGCTTGTTAACTCTACTGTTTATTCCTTTATATGCTTTAAACCTAAGGTGAAGTCAATTAGAAAACCGTTTTTCACACGCCAACCGTACATAGCACTACACGTGAACAATGGAGCGCCATTCGCGTTTCGCATCCTTTAGGAAACTGAAAACCGGTCATAATCATCGTCATCATCATCGACAGCATGACATCAGTGTTCAAAACCGATGCTTCACTGCCGTACAGCCATGACTTATTTGAAAGCCTTATTGTAAAGAAACGAACAAAGGTGGACGGGGGAGGACTTAGTTCTAGCTTAACACAATCATTCCGAGGTGCCTACACCTCCAGACGTTCACTCAGGCAATCTGGATAGAAACTGACAACGCCGGTCATAATCAAGTGCAGTGACCAAGTCTACTTGTGTGGATGCAGTTGATATGGAGATGCTTCGTCTGTGAACTTAATTCAGGGGGAAATTTTTTCAATAGCCAACCGACCAGAATATATGAAAGCTCATCCAGCTAGTGTGTGGTGATAAGCTCAGATCGAATCATATGTAACGGCAAGCCACTGAGTGCAGATTGACACTCCGTGGACTCAAACTTCCAGCATATCCACTTTATCCACTACTGTGCTGTTCAGAAAGAAACACACGGAGTTCTTCTTTGGGTAATCAATGAGAGACTCATCACTGTGAAACTTGCTTCCTTATACATTATCCTGCAAACATTTACCCCAGTCCAGTTAACAGTGAAAGACTGGAGATTACATAGTAATTCACATGCACTATTCTTAGTACTTGACTACTGTTCGATACATTTATTTCGTTCTCTCAGTGACCAAAAGGTTCTCACAATTGTGTCAATTGTGTGACAATTGTGTGACACAATTGTGTAGCAGATAGGCACAAATACTTAGGTACCATTTGGTCAGATAACGATATTTCCTCCCCGTTATAACGACACAGACCTGCTTGAAATAACTTACCCCAGTCGGTTCCCTGTGCGTTCGCGTACGATAGGCTTCTTCGGCGGCCAGTTTGATTTTCTGAAATCAAAACCAAGATACATGCTTACTGAAGGCCGTCTGCCATAGACAACACATGAAGGTCTGTTGGACGCACGGAAATAGTTGTTTGACATCCTCGGATATTTACAGTTACTTGCAATAGATAACAAAATGCTGGCGGAATAAACTTGGTATTTAACAAACATAGAAGGGAAGCGTTATATCCAAACCAGAAGTAACCCTTAGGAAGTACAAAATGCTAGAGTTAAACTCACATGAACCAGTTCAGCCTTCTGTTTTACGATGTTATTGATTTTTTCTGCAGCTCTATCAAGTAGCTCAAACGCTGCCTCTTCAGTCATTTCGCGTTTGCCAAAACTCGAACTCCGGTAGACCTGGATTGAATAACAAGATGCATAGCATATCTTATCTACAAAAACAAGGTTTTTGAAAAAATGAGCTCAGTATTATTTGTGGTTTGTTTAAGGCCGATAATCAAGTCCTGTTGAGCGCACATATTTGATTCTGAGCGTACAAATAGACTGTAAACATTCGTGAGCATTCAAGTAGTGTAACTAACTACACGTATGCAAGTCCAGAAGAGAATTTCGGCTAACATCAGCAAAGAAATTCAGCATCTTCGAGGCTTCCCAAGGTTATCCACCGCCACCCCCATCTGAGAGTACCTCCTGTTGAACGTTTGAGCTTGATGGACAAATTTCGTCCGGGTATTCTGAATGAATTGCCCAAACTTGATGAGCATGTGAACTGAAAAGTCAGTGAAATCTCTGACGAGACTAGATGTGCAGCATTTCACAAGCGTCCAAGAAAGTGTAGAACTGCTTCTGGATCGTCTATGAGTGGGGTGGAAAATTGTTTACGAAACAAAGGCCTAACGCACAAAAAATTCAGAATATTTAGGTGGAGACAAGCAGATTTGCCAAAATATTTGTGAAGTTGGATTCTGCAACCAAGTTTCTCGAATTCCGGCTTGCGGAAGGCAATGTCATTAATAACTTCTAGTAAAAGAAGGCCTTTGCTGCGGAGTCATCTATTAGGGAATGCCAACTGACTGGTTACAGACCATTGGACAGGGAAGCAAAACTCTCATTCGCATCTTATTTACAAAAACTGGACATCCATCGTCTCCTGAACGCGTCTTCTTGAACCTTCCTGAATATTCACTGACTCCAATCATTCATCGCTCAAATCCAAGCAGATGCGACAAAGCGACTCCACAAATTCCGCAACAGATCTCCCCTTTTCACGAGACGCTGCCACTAGGCGAGAGGGTAATGCCGAATTTCTAAATGAGCGAGTGCATTTGTACGGGTCACGAAGTCGATTGAAGAACCTGACCCATTGCTTCTTCCCAAGGAACTACAAAATAAGAAGTGATTGGTGTAATACTGTAGGCTCTGAACATCACCGTGTGCCTAATGCGTGTGCCTGTGTTCGTCACCAGCATCGGTTGAAAACAGTGAGGAAATTTCATACACGCAGTGTACAGTTAACAGTTTAACCTTGTATTAGATAAACCAATGCATACATACTAAAACGGCCTGATTGTTCACAATTGCAGTTATTTTCCAAAATGTCACCATTGATTCGTGCACTCTACAAAGGTTTGAAAGTGTTCAAAGCAACACAATGTCGCCAATGTCCTAACATGGATATTGTGCAGTGGGGCGAATGAGAAAGTTTGCGCACTCAATCACGCGTGAGCTATTTGGATCATCGACTGATTTCTTTGTGTACGGAAGACAACATCTCAGGTACTTCGAAGATGCTCGCCTCCAATATGGAGCTGCTCTCTTTGCGTTATTTACGAATTTTCAGTTTACTGGCAATGCATTTGTATCCGCGTTTTTGGATGCCCTAACTTAAGCGTAGTTAAGTGGGACTGGACTAGACTAAGGTCAGAAGCGAGTCAAACCATAATGAACGTTATTCACATGTTTGATTTTTTTCACTTTTTTTCAATTTTAACGTAGCGGACAAATTTGGAGCCCAATAAGCGTGAAATGGATCCAAATTGTGACAGTCATCCTCGCCAGGATAAAAAAAGCCAATGTGATCTAAAAGACGCTCAACGTGAGATGGGGAGAGTTTCACTTTGTTTGCTTATTCGAAGGACTGCTTTAGCTCCACATATGTTTCAAGTTTCAAGAGATATTCAGATCGTGGGGATCCGCGTTATCCCATACTTTTCCAAATGTACCTTATTATATCCGGTTACATGTTTTATACAGGTTAACAAATGGTACGAACAAACCGTCCTGGTGTCTAAGGCGCTGTCTTAGAGAAGCACTACAAACCAATCGCCATATGCTCGGCGGTACGCAGAGCATGCTTTGACGCGTGTGCATACAAAGGCCTGCAAGATGAGTGTGAAACAGATCTAATATTTCTCAAGCCACTTTATTTAACAAGATTCCTTCAGACATAGTTTTGAAGGTCACATTCAGACACAGGATTAGTGTAATCCCTAACTGAAGGTTGATGGGAACTTATAGCCACCGACAATTAAGTAGCATAAATTCACCACTTCGTCATAGTGTCATTCTCATGCGCCAGTTGAACATGGATGTTTTGTTCTTCGGATACTGCGAATGAGCATTTTAATCTGCCCTATTCGAGTCACTTCTTCGATTGAGCTAATCGTCGTTTATGAGTTAGTCCAGAGTTCCGTCGGCCAACATACAAAAAATTCAAGAATACACGTCTGTTTGGTTATGATTCCAGTTAATTGTTGATAATCCTGGGTTGTGTTTTGAATTTAGCTAGCTGTTTCCTACTCAAAACAAGCGAAACTCACGCTGTGTAGAACATTCTCTCCCGTTATGGCCTGGAGTTCCGACAGAGATTTCTCCAAATCATTTGCCCATGCAAGGAAGCTGGAAAACAACGGAGGGATCACTCAGTGGATGGTTGTGTGGACAGTTCGGGAAAATGTTCCCAGAAATGGGCGTAGGGCTATTTGAGACGCAGGTATTCAAACACCCAAACAACTTTTACTCGGATACTAAAAACAACTACTTTGTCGTGAGTGCATCTTTTGGCCATTCGTTGTTTGTTCCTGGTTTAAAAATCCCGAGTCGAAATTGTAAAGGACCTATTGGAACTGAGTGAGCCACACAATTAGCAATAAAACTTCGTGATTCTTAATATTGGATTTATCATCAGTGTTCGCTAAATGTGTCCCTATCCCATAATAATATAATTTACAGAGTAAAATCGCACCAAACCGGACAGTTTTGGAAACACTTGTTGAACAAACGAATATACGATAGGATTGAGGCCACATCGACAGTTGTGTGTCAGCTATTACAATTTGTTCGCGAAGAAACACTGAAGGTCCATCAATGAAGAGTTCTGCTGAACAATGAATGCTTGCACAAAAATTGGCAATCCAGGCATTTAGTACGTTGGGGCTCTCAACATTCTATAAAAGAGTATACACGATATTCCACCATCCAATTAGGCTTTTGAAAACAAGGGACACAGAGGTGATCTTGTTGTAAAACGAGATGCTTTTGCGACCAGCGGGAATCCCGTTAAGTGAGGATTAGAAGGCGTTGACGAGGAGACTGGTTTCACACCGAAGATTTTCCAAAAAGATCGGTAGAGAAGTGATTTTAGCCACTTCTTCAAGTCAGTAACAACTCTGTTAGTTACAATGGCAATCTTTGAGATATGCCCCGGATAAATGGATTAAGATCAGTTTGACCAGAATCTAGTAAAAAGATACGGGCATAATTTCCTAAGCATCTGAAACCATCTTTGTTTATCACTGAATCCGGCGTAGCTCAACTCCCACTTTCTTCATTTGGTAAACTTATACACGAAAAAGACAGCTGGCAGTGGAGGGTTTGGGGTTTCATTTTTGACGACTCAAAATACCCCGTGGAAGAAAGTTTATGTCTGTTGAATGAATTTAGGCATCATTTTGAAAGAGAACACCAGCTGCATTTTTTGTTCTGTCCCATTTCAAATTCCAACCTTTACCGTGACCATCACAAAAAATTCAACATCCAGCTAGTCGTTCACAGTTTACGTTAATAACTATGGATTCCTCTATATCGCCCAGGACTGATAGCCCTCCTAGATGACAAGAATACGATTTTCATATTGTTCGTTCCAATTTTTAATTCTCACCAGAAGAAAACTTGTATATAAATTGGGTGCTTTCCTTTAAAGTCGGGATTTTTAACCTCCGACCAGAACAAACAAGACTAAAGCAAGTCAGTGGAAAAATGGAACTGATGACTAAAACGCAATGACTAAACCCAACCCAGGTAACCGTACAAAGGCTAGGATCCACTCCACTGAGAAAATTCAGGATTAAAAGATTGATGAAAGCTTTACGATTGTTCACGACCGGAATAGTCATTATTCGGACTTACTGAAGTGCGGTCCTCGTATTTCTGTCAAACTTATGTACTACCTAGATACCGATCTGCACGCGACGGGAGCAATCCACTCATTTGCAACAGGAAGCTCAAGTTGCACAAGCGTATTTGCCAAGTTTAGAAGAAATTTGTGGGCGATATGTGAGTTGCACAAAGCCTCTAATTTTACATTCATTCAAATGAGTTTAAGAGAGTTATTCTCGTGACCCTCCGACATCATATAAATTAGGGCTCTCTTGAGACTTTGGTTTACATTGTGCGTACTTTATGAAATCGTTTACGTCAATAAATGTGCAACCTTTTTCCAGATAGGGCCAGGAGACTTTCTAACAAATCCTTCACTTGGTAACCAGTTGACTGTGAGGAGAAAACGTACTCCTTACCACATTGCTTCCACAAAATCCTTGCATGCAATCCATTTGAGGAAGCTAACGAAATCAAGACATTAACCGTTCTATCTGGTTTAACGATGGACAGTGTATTTCAGACTCCGTGATGAACTCTACATAAACGGTGTGCCAAGGAAAACTAAACTGCCACGAGAAACTGGAGAATTCAACTTCACTTGAGTCACGCAATAAACTCATTTGCTCCGGCGGATAAATAGCAACAATTATTTATATTTTGCGTCTAAATCGGGTTTTGGTTTCCGATCGAGTAACATTGGCAGAGTTTATACCATCCGGTTGTCTGCGGACGGTCCTCTTAATTCCACAGTCAAAGATTTCATATTGAGGCGTAAGGTAGCAGTGATTACAGATGGTAACAGATAACAATACTACACTATGCAACTTGGTGTACGGGATTTTGGGGCCACCGAATATAAATACGGGGAGAACAGGTAAGCTCAAATCGTCGATAGCCTATGAACGTACTTTTTATATCAGTATAAAGCGAATATCATGGTGCATTGCACTTAAATGGAGGCTATAGTTGGAGGGCATTTAAAAGCCGTAATACTGAAAAATGGCCATTCATACACAAAAAACGAATTGGCACACGCAAAAAATTGCAAGAATAATTCGCCTAACGTATGGAGGGGACCATGCAAACCGCTGGATACATCAAACCATAGCACTACACATAAATAAATGATTTCCGAACGGGCTTCTTTGAAATAACGACCCTGTCGCCCGAGCGGCAGAAGATGCAATGGGCCCGAAATAAAGAACCCCCGGAGCATTAGGCTTTTTCAATGGGACGACCACGTCAGTAATCCGGAAATAGCATTTGAAATCGCTCTTGCACTTTGAGCAACCGTTCCGACAATACCCCTTGGGATGTCCTTGCGAAACGACTTTTTACCATTCGGTGAACAATTTTAATATTATCTTTGGCAGTAAATGACAGCTGACCATTACTCATCAACGTGCTGCGTCGTAAAAACACTTCGATACAGAGATTACCGACCCAAGTGAGTATAAACAGCATTTGTACTCAGCTTCAGTCGATCATAATCAAACACAAGATCATCTCTCGTTTAGCGAAACCCCTATGAGCGTCTAAATGAGCCATGAGCGCCGGCCAAGGTGAGTACGTTTCGCCGAGTGAAGCGAAATACTGGGGTTATACGTGAATCTCATACTCGTATAAAAATGAATGCAGTTCCACAACTGCGTACAATTCCTGTTCATCCAGACGGAAACTAATGAAATGCGTCCATCTGATGAAAACATCATGTATTGAAAAACCGGTCGCGGGCTATCACCCTGGTGACCATAAGACAGTTTGTCCCGTCAGAAAGTAACTGGCAAACTTTATCAGGTAAAGAGAAGCTGTGGAATGGCACCCAACTAAAACATTCAGACAACCGGTGGTCTTGGAGCAAAATACAAATTACAGGTATCGTTGAGTATCCCTAGCGAAATGAACAGAAAGTTGTCAGGAGGTCATAACTCGGGGAACATGTGTCTGGATAGGTTGAAACCCTACGAATAAGCGACAGGATGTTGCCACGCACTCCAAAATTTCATCCGACCTCAACTGTGAATGTAACTCGTAATAGTGCTCGGTCCTCTGCCTTATACGCAATATTGACTGAATCTATACTTTGTGGGGAAACTCTATGAGTGCTTGACTTTCGGATATCTTCCCATATATGTGCTATTTAGTTTTCCCATGAAAAATCATCCTCCAGAAATACCACAAGTTCTGATGTTATTAAAAGAGATCGGGAAATGCTATTAGTGTGAGACTTTGGAGTCTTTGTGTAGAGTCCTTTCTGCAAGGGAATCCAGTCTGTGCTAACAAGCCGCAAGAAAGCGTACATCCATTCCGGCTTGATTAGAATGGCAATGTATCCTAAGTGCAAGTCACTTACACTGGTGGTCAGCTATTCGTAGCTAAATTGTAGGGCGCCCAAAATCTTACACGGATGGTTGCTGAACGGATGTTTCCAGAGGCTCGTGAAGTAGGCATGGTTAATGATTCGCAGCAAGGATGAAGGTGATGTAAGTGGAGACAATCTATACTGAAAAGCCGAGAAGCACTGTACATCTGTTTCATCCTTATTGGGAGTCATCAACAGCGTGCACCTCACGAAACTTCAGAGTCGCGAACCGGTGACCTCCTGGATAATAGTTTGAACTCTTATCAGTTCGTCCACGAGCGGGTCATCAGCAGAATGATTTCGCTCAAACCTATACAGGATATTCCACCGCTCATCCTTCACTCACGGGATGGTCACGTGTGTTGACTGGCTACCCTGGAAACGATCCTAATATGGCTTTACTCACCGAGTGAGTTTAGTCCTTCCTCTTAACTACTTATCAACCTACCGGATAGATCTGATTGACTTGCTGGATGAAATTTACACCAATGAATGTCTTACGACTAAATACATTGCATTGTTCACCTATGCCATTGTTACTATACATTTCTGGTAAAAAAAGACATACGGTCAAGCGTTTACACACGGAGCCACTACACCACACACGTTGGTTGAATCCGACTGCCAGGAAGACACCCATCAGAAGAAACGAAGCGTGCTCAAATGACTATACACCTGACTGGTAAAAATCCTTGAAAAAGTTTGTTCACGGTAACCGAAACGTTGGATTATAACAATTTATTCCCCTACGCAGCGTTTTCACCTGTGGCGTTTTCATGGATTTTTTCATCTTAAACCGGTTCTATGTACGGAATATCCATCAACTGTTTTTTGCTGTACTGACTCGTGAATTTCCTAAAAAGCGGCCAAACTCCCCAAGATTTTGGTCGAGTAAAAAACTTTCCATCTAAAATCTTCAGTTTACTAATCAAAGCGGTATGTCCCCGAGAATTGTGGAGATTGCCTACTCCACGTGGGATGGCGCCTGAAGCTGCCTCGAACACGATGGATTCACTGTGGTGGGATGAAATTTATGTGCACGTTTCAGAAACACAATTGTCATTTGCACCTGATCTTCATTTGTTCGGAAATGTTGATTTAAGGCTCGTATGACGTTAATCAACCTTTACATAAACACATTGGGGTATGTTCGACCACCCGACTGATTCAGAACTATGGGGGAACAGATCGGTAAAAAGTTGGGGCATAGGATTTGCCCCGTGCAAACTTTTTATGCGTTGTAATATTTTCTGACCCCCTTGGGGATTCTCGAAGATCAGAAAACAAATGTACAGTGTTCTTCGGATCTTATCAAAAGGTCAAAATGGCACAATCAGAATATGAAATTTTTTTTCCGAAACATACACTTCTTTAAACCTTTGTACAAAAGACACTGCGGAAATATGATCCTTGGAATTATGGCTGCATTCGTATTGGCAGTTATTACCTAACGGCGAGCTCTAATGGGGTTTACACGATTAAAGATTTATTAATCCAAGATAATGTACAGAACGACAACAGTTTTTGTGGCATTCCCAACACGAGTATGACGACAGTGTGTTGCCGCACCATACTGTGTGCTGTGCAACAGCAGGTATTCGTTGGATAACTCATATGAATAGCTTGCCGAGACGCAAACAGTAAAAGCTATTGTAATAGGAAATATCAAGGAAATATGAGCTCCTTTCAATCGCCATCAAAACGCTCAATTTTGACTGGTGGTAATATGCTGAAAAACTTGTATATAAGGTCCACAGATTAACCGGACATATATAGCTTTGTTTTTTATCCGAATTTATTTTCTCAAAAGTCTGATCAATGAATAATTCACGTGTGCCAATAGCATAAGCTAAACTTTCAGCTTGGTAAGTGTAAGTTTTTCAGCTGTAGCACCCTTTGGTGCTTAGTTGCCATATCACCCAAAGGAAGCACGTGGGCTAGAAAACTGCCAGGGAGCTCCAGCCTAGGCAGGAAAAGTCGAGAGTCTGAGATCGGGTTCAGATCTTTCGATCTGT
Source organism: Opisthorchis viverrini (assembly GCF_000715545.1). Lineage (NCBI taxonomy): Eukaryota > Metazoa > Platyhelminthes > Trematoda > Opisthorchiida > Opisthorchiidae > Opisthorchis > Opisthorchis viverrini. The sequence continues at coordinate 966,416 of NW_008751659.1, read as the reverse complement.
AAAGTCGCGCTCTAACCACTTGAGCCATTTCGCACCCTTTGGCTTAGAGTGTAACTATAGTTTCTGCAGACTGGTGGTCTAAAATTTGTTAACAAACATTGCTCCTTAGTGTCACAAAAACATCAGCCTGGTTAGAGAAGTCTTGCCCACCGGCTTGAATTGCTGAATTCAAGGCAAGCACTTTTATTTTGGGTTTCGCACACTCACGAGATATGTGATAATTTCATATACCACGACGCCACATGACTTACGATTATGGAATTAACAGTGCTTAATTTCATTGGAATTACGGGATATTGTCCATCAAACTGAACAAAAGTTGTTATGATTCTACTGTAGACTCAAGATGCTTTCCTTCCAGGGTTGGCATTTTGGGAAGGAACGGTGTTAGGATGAATATTAAACGCACCCGGGGAAATATTTAAAGCAAGTTTAACCAACTTCATTCGACACCGCATTAAGTCTGCTGGACACTCCACTACCTCGATTTCAAGATCATTTTGGATGAGCTAAATAAACCCACACATGTAAAGAAATGTCAGAAGGTAGTATTATATTAAGAATTTCTCAGAATTGAATCACTTGAACGACTATATTGCACGCAACTTTACCCAGCAACGTGTGGGGTCCATTGTCCGACCGTAGTATGACAAACGTAGTTTGAATGGATTTACCTAAGCAGGCGCATGTCACCATGGGCGGTCACCCATGTGAAACCGACAGCCTCTCACAGACATCTGGTTTTGTCGTCCCGCCATTTTTTACACATGGTTATTATTGAATGCACAGATATGCCATTATCACACAACAACGCAGCCAACGAATTGAAAAAGGTGGTTTGATCGCAAGTGGGAATTAGGCATGATTGTGATGAGAAGCAACCTATGAAAGAGACACACAGGTAAAAACAAGATATAGCTGCAAGTTTGACCCTACATGTGCGTCATCAATAGGGTATGGGGTTTCACTATCTTAGGTCTAAGTGAATCAGCTAGTCCCAAATGGTGCACGGGAGCGATGTTGTTGAGAAAAATTGATAGTAAACATCTGGACTAAACGCTTAATTTCTTTAAACCGACGTAAAAAGCACAATTTAAGGCAAAACCTCTCCCATGCTGCAAAAAGACATTTGTATCGTTTACTACAGAAGAAAATGTTGGTAGCTCAATTAGCGTAGATGGTGATTCGTTTGTTCTCTGAGGTGGGCGATTTGATTGCAAACGTTTCAGCACCAATCGAGGTGACATCATCAGTGCTTTGTATGGGATGTAGCGGTGCGTAGCGGTGGGTTGATCGATGTGAGTTGAGTAGTATTGCGTGTGTGTGGTAGATATACGTAGCGTAGCACAACAACCAACCATTCACTACACACTGCTACACCCCGAACAACGCACTCATGGTATCACCGCGAATGGTGATGAAGCGCTTGCAATCAAACTGCCACTCGGCGAACAAACCAACAACCATTTGTATCGTCCAAACCTCATTAATGTCATTCTCATCAAAAACTACATGGCGGTCGGCAGCTCAGACTAGACAAACCAACACCATTTGTATCGTCCAAACCTCATTAATGTCATTCTCATCAAAAACTACATGGCGGTCGGCAGCTCAGACTAGCCAAATTTCGGCATTTCCTTTCGGATGCCTGTTTTGAAACAAAACTGCAGAAGTGACCTCAGATTAATCACGGAAATCGAAAAGCTTGCGCTTCTGTTTCAGATGCGTCAAAGCAGTGCAACGTGGCTTCATTACCCTCAAACCCGTTCATCAAATTGAATTTTAAAATGAAAAATCCTTGTAGATGAGTTGTTTCCCTTAGGGCTAACGGAGCATCTCAGGACCACATATTTGTTTTTTTGAACCACAAGTTTTTTTGAAATGCTAGCTTACTGGTCGTTATATGCCCAGATGATACACCTTAACCATGACTTAACGTCAAGCTTTATCTTTAGTCCACCTCGTAGCCGGAGTCTTGAGAACTGTAAGAACTTCCGTTAAGACTGATGATTTACTCATAATGTTTGAACTGCTTACTTCTGACTCATTTCATGAATTCACGAAAATGAACCTATATTTACTGCGCCCGAGTCAGTTAAGAATTTGCACATAATTTTCAGGGGAATACTTTGGGATGAACCCAGCAGGTCTTGATAGCTAAAGTGTGCACTTTTTCTCCTAACTAGACTTACTCCTTTTCCACGGAATCCGTTAATTCCACTGACGCAGGGGAGCATAGAAAAATGAAAAATATCCACATTATCCTGCAATTTTCACCACAAAGGGTTAGATAATCTGACATCACTCGTCTGTGAGCTACAGTGAGAAAATGTTCTAGCTAATGTCCCCAGCAAATGGCAGGAAATCGGTCATTCACGCCCATTGATCTACTATCGACCTGTTTGGTCGACGGTTGCTGGCTATCTTACCCGACTCAATCGCCCAATGTTTGCATACGACTTTCGCTAAACCAATCAGAGGACATCGTAAGGTGTGACAGATTCTCATTGGGCGAATCATTCCGTCGCCTCACTATTTGAAATCACCGATGCGGATGGCAGTGGAAGCTCAAACACTATCAGAGTTAGGAAACTTTGCGTACATGTTAAAGGATTTTGAACTGTGGTTGAGTAAGATGCCGAGGGATTCCCTCATATTCGTGTCCATACTTCCGTTCGGTAGATGTTAATGAAGGACCCAGTTGCAGTTTTTATAGCCACCGGATATAATTTTGACTATACAGAATCTGGGGCTGTCAAAAAAACTTGTGAGTGTATGCTCATGATGTTGACGGGGCTGACGAATGATCTCATAGGATAAGCAGTCAAACAGGAAAATTCACGCGAGTAAAATAGCTTCCATTTTCAAAATTAGGGAAGCCATCATTTGGAAACTCGGACATTTTTGTCCCTTTATGATACATGAAACCTATAAATCTTCCACATAACACTGTCAAAGTCCAACTTTTCCGGGAGAACTACACGGATTGTTCATCGTGGTGCATGGCACCTTCTGTCACACTCATATATGGTACACACTTTGGCTTGCAGAGCGCAAAGTGATATTGTTCCTGAGTATACGCCTGCTGGCTATTGTTAGTCGTAACGCCAATCAAGTTAAATGTTAGCTGTAGCAACAATGACAGAAAAGCATAGGATTGTTCCAGATGGACTTTGTTGCACTGTGAATTGAGACAAACTACAAACAGAGTTCTCACTAACTAATGACGAAACACCTGAAAGGCACAGTTGCGTCGCTGGTTATTCCAAATGGAATGAAGCCACTCAATTTATCAAAAATCTTTCCCAGGGGGCTAGCTGCGACGCATGACTGCTCAACAACAAGCTAGTGCTATTTTCATTTTGTCCCAACACATCGTCCGCCCCTTATTTTTCGGGGATATCACCTAATTTGGGTGAGTTGCGGCAGAATCCGAAAACGGTCGAACTGACAGTCAAGACTCACCTCAACTCATACATTGTAATGATTCTTCCTTGAAACTCCAGAACGAATTCAACAAGTTAACTATGTGAGGTGCTTGGATTATTTATACTATAGTTCGTGATAAAGACGGAGAAAGTAGCTACAAATAACTCCACACCTATTGCAGCATTTACATGGTGAGGTGGATACTTGTAATCCGTCTACCGCAAAATATGAAATAAAATGTGTAACATGTGAGTTTGAAATGTGAAGCACTTCTTGACACCGCAACAAATCACGCTCCAAATAAACTTGCGGGGTTCAGTTGGCACGGTACTCGAGATATCTCAGTATATTTTCATTCATATTTTCATTCAGTTGTAGAATAGAATAAACGACAGATTCAGTTGAATCTCTCTTGAAAACCAAATTATTTTGTAAATGAGTCTATTTCTCAAAAGCAGTCCAGTTTGGGTCCAAGTAGAACATAATTTTGATGGAAACTCGGGGACTGCGCCTACCTGATGAGCCACAAGAAGGGCGAAACCGGTCGTGAGCTGTCGAAGAGTTTTCGGCAACCTTGTGAGTAGCTTGTTCATGAAAACTTGCGGGATATTCATAACGAATTCATAGCCAATTATGCAGACAAAATACTTAAGCGTATTTTACTAGGCCTATTGGAACTATATTAGAAGGGTCCATACTAATATTGGAAATGTACAAGCATATCATAATGAGGGTTTTCTATGCTTGTTTGGAAAACAGACGTTCTAGCTTCCCTGTAAAGTAGTTTAGTATTAATGATCACCTCACTCAGCTGAACTCAAGCATAGTATAAAATTTATAGAAATTCTGAGATCAGACCCATCTGGTGAGCTTCAGTGTGGATGGAGCTGATAGTGGACCGTCTCTAATTTTCACTGGTATCGCGAATAGTGAAAGGTGATGAACGATGGTTCGAGGTAATAAACAACGTTTGCGTGAAATGTGAGATATTTCAAATATCGCACCAAGTGAAAGATAACGTGGCCTGATGCAGCACATACCGCTGCAGAAGAACCTAATAGACGAGTAATTCAGTCGGCTTTTAGGTGCGTTCCCTGCGAAAACTAGATTGGTGTGCAAATGAGTGCATTTGTTGCATTTCATGTGACGTTGGTCCAACCACGCTCGATGAAGAATGAAACCGCTCGTGGGCAGTCGAACGTCTATAGCAACCTTATGGATAGTGTTATGCCTATAAGCTCTCTGTTGCATGAAAGAGTCTGACCATCCGTTTTCAACTTTTGGGTCACCTCGAGCTTTACCAAGCCAGTGAAAAATCTTCTTCAGGGTAAGTCTGAGCAAAAGAAGAAAAACCGAATAGTGTCTACCCAAAGCGCAATGCGTAAGGATAAATCCACCCACCCAGTCCATTAGGATCGGCCAAATAATTCTCTCATTAGGGTTGCACATGCACAATCAACAATCATGTAACATGTTGCTGAGGGGACGAGTAGTGTCCACTGATGGAACTTTATTCAGAGTTGACCTGACAAGTGCGAGCATATGCCCCAGCTCTTTCACTTCATGTAATATTTGTATCAAGGAAAATGGTTCTTAGTAGCACAAAATTCTATAGGTCGAAACATCGTCATCAATGAGTGTAGCTTTAATTCTGCAACTCAGAATCAAGTATTTTTAATTGGAATCTTGCTAAATCATTGGTGCTTTTTTTGAGCTCATCTTTGCAAAACGGCACATTCTCATATATACAGACAAGATTTCTTGCTCCAAGATCTCAAAATGTCTTATCAGAGTATTACCGACTTTGATCTGACATGCGCATTGATGAATCTATTTATTCTGAACGTTCAGCGAATGTGTGACGTGGGGATGTTGCTCAAATTATACTTTATTTGAAATTCATTGTTTCGTAAAATACGCTATTAAGTTTTGCTGACACTGTACAAGGGACGAAAACACGTCCATTAACAAACGTCTTAGGCGAATAAACTCAGAGGCACACTACACTGAACGCGAATTTTCCGAGTTTTTGTAATATTTTATGGAGCACTAGCACCTTATTTACAGACTTTACAAACCAGAAATCTGAATGATACTAGACCATCTGAATATGGGATTATAAAGTGGCACGTTCATACCGGATTCAAGGTGATTTTGTGTTGCTGTCAAGGCCGGAGTGACCAAACCGATCATCATTCCAACTGTCCGAGGTTGAACATTTACAAGCGCTTTTAAGTCCGTCCTAAACCTTTGTTGTTTTAGAAATGAAGAAATAAAATTCAGCACCTTGCAGGAGGTTTTCCACAAAATTTCACGTGGAAAATGGTTTCTTAAATTTTCACCACGTAAGTTACTCTGAACAATATTTAGGGCGAATAATTTCACCAGATTGCTGTAAACAACGCTGTCGTCGAAACTTAATGAACGATGTTACTGGAAGTCGCATTGTAACTGGAACCTGACCCGATGAACAGAAAGCCTACGGGGGCGACCTTTGTTGTTCAGCATATAAACTGAATTTTACTCAGACATTTAGAAACACTAGCTAGGAAGAATGCTGTACTGAGATAAAAGGTCATCAACTGCTTACCTTAAAACTCGGTCGCCTCAGGAACCCTCTTCCTCAGGCCTTGTGCACACAAGCTTATCTTTATTACCACGTATCTTCCGGACCACAACTTCATCAGCTTACAGTTAAGGATGGTAATACCAAGTGTGCCGAATTTATTTATGTCGATTTATTCGCTAGTTACCTACTAACTCGTCATGCTAGTTTCCTCGGTATAAGGCCTGCTGTTGCCTCAGCTAAACAGATACGTCCTATGACCGTCCGGTTGAAACATGCTTTGTCTGAAGTCCTTGACGTATTTTGACCCGCTAAACCCGGCTGACGCTCGAATGGAATTGACTCATGGACACAAATATGCAACTTCTATTCTTCGTGACATTGTTAGGGGGAGATTTTGTGTTCGGTTTTCATGAATTTTAAGTGAGGAGATTCTCCAGACTGAAGTGACCCAAACGGGAATAAACCGAAAATTATATGTTTGTGAAAAAATGTCAGACTTTCGTACAGGGTGTCTATTGAAAACGTACCTTCGATCACCTGTGTGCTCAACAAGTAGGATATGACTCTATTCAAATACTGTATTTGGGACTACGAATTTGAATTTTAGCTAGTATATGGTCGGTCCCAATAAAACTCTTGGACAAGATGTGTTGTTCTTGATATGCGGGTAAGATCTATACAGATGGTATTAGTAGTCCAGCAAGAGTGCAGTGCTTGTACGACACTTCTTGGGAATTCATGGTAGGTTCCCCTCACTTGCTGAATAGTCACCAAATGGATGCCCTGAAATAAACTAAGATGAAGGGTAGCAGTGCAAAATGTTCAGGTATATCCGCCTTCCTCTTACAGTTTCGTTATTTTCTACACTTGTATTTTCGAGTTTCTATATTGCTGACAAGTTACACAGCAGTGTCTTGGCAGTTCGTAGTAGCAGATTCCTAATTTTTGTTCGAAATTGGCCCCAATTATGTCCATGACAGGTTGCAAGACATGGGAAGGATTCATGGAGTAGCTGAACGTAAACGCTCTTCCATTCTTTTAACTCAAAATTACCTTACTTATCTAAACTATCTTCTTATACTTGCCACTAAGTCACACAGTGTTCATTCACGTGCTTATGCCTGCCTGACTTGAGGGTTTAAATTTGGTCTCATACAAACAGTGGCCTCTATCGGCAAGTAATGTTTGCCTGACGGATCGTCATCACCGCAATGTTACAATGGGCATGTCACCAAAAAGTCCCGTGACACTTCATAATCTCCCTATCTATCATCTGACTTCTTCCGAAGATTACGCATAGTGTCTTACTAAGTCATACGAGCAATACTGAGGGGGCTTAACAAAATACTTAACATAAATTGGGATTAAGCCGCGCTGATGGGTTTGCTCACGATTCTCGCTGATTTCGATGTATCATCTTAGGTGAACATGGTCTCTGGATGCTGAATACAAACAACTCTTTCCGGTGACACTCGCAACAGGCCCATCGAACAGACAGGAAGACTACATGTGAATTTGCGCAGTTATTTCTTATTATCCGGTGGATGACGTTGAACAAACTCATCCTACGTGCGCCTTAAATGCAGTCCGGAATTCGATGACTAGGCTGATTTGGTTCGACTTCGTTTATTCCATCTACCGCACTTTCCTGGCTTGGGCAACTCGACCTGTTGTCATTATTGTTAGTTGTAGCACAACTGACTGTTCACAGAATAGGCTGTAGATGGTCTGCTGAATCAGGGCGCACACTCGAAAGGAAAGGATCGCATGGTATTTGTCATGTTTATATTTTCAGCGCAAGTTGTGTGTCCAGTGACTGACAGTCTGTCCACAACAAACTGAGAATGTACTCTAATAGTTTTTTTCTTAGTTAACACGGATCGTTTGCCTAAAATGTGTTTGTGCAGAAACTCAAAAGGTGCTTGGAAAGAATAAGATATGGTGTCACTGGCTGAACAGCCAAATGCACTTTTAGTTTGCCATGGTCATGTGGGGTGAATGAGTTCTACTCTGGAAGAGGACATATCCAATGAAACGCGTCCAGTATATCCTCTTGGCTCTTCAAGGAACTGATAGACCAGGCGTTGTCCTTTTACCTTCCGCAGGATATTTTGTGCATAGTAATACCTGTAAGGGACGTAACACAGTTGACGGTCGTTAGGAATTCATGACGTAGTACTCGGATTAATAGTCGTCAATTCTAACTTCAACAATCCAAAAGATATTTTTATATATTGTGAATAATACGATACCTGATATTTACTACAAAGTTCAGTGCTCCCAAAACATGAGCGAAGAGGGATCTTTACTGGTCGTTGGCTTGTTCGCTGACCTGGGCAATTTGGTTGCAAACGTCTCATCACCAATCGAAGTGACATCATCAGAGCGTAGTTGTGCGTAGCGGTGGGTTAGTGGTTGTGGTGATGAAACGTTTGCAACCAAACTGCCCAGCTCAGCGAACAAGCCAACGACCATCTACGCTACCTGAGCTACCGACATTCTCCTCTATAGAAAACGGATCGTTACTGTTTACGAAACGTCTCTCATGGTTGTTACCGGACAGATGAATTCATGAATCTGTGGGTTTGTCATGTGGTTTGAAAATTTTATTCGTCCGCGAGTCATGTGGTTTATCGGGATCGCCTTTCTGTTCAGTATGTGGCGACATTTTAAATAACTCAAATAGTCAGACTTTAACTTATCCAAGATTAGTGTTGAAAACGCGGAATTTTCCGTGTTCTTCTAGTTTCGCTATTCTGTCGACTGCAGACTTTGTTTGCTAGTTTAATTGACAGACAGTGTTTACAGTGTGTTTACAGCTAGCGTTTGTTGTTACCTATTGTTCGAGTATGTTGTTTTCCATATCTTTTTACATCATAATTGAGTACTGTTTCGGGGCCCTGTCAGAATTGTCCGAGATTAAAAGCAGATGGTCATGGCAGAACTTCAGCGTCGAATACACCCAGCCACGGGTCACACGGCCCAGAACTCTTCACACAGAATGCATTGAAAGTCCGTCTACCTAGAACCTGATTCACAGTTGACCCGTGCGCCCAACGATAACGCCATTGGTGCGCACTCTAAAGTGTGACATCTAAGGCTACCGTAGTACATAGATGATCACTCGGGTCAGTTACCGAATATGATCAGTGGAATGTGAATTTTCCCCTTGTGGAGGAAGAAGGCAATGAAATGGATGTCACCCTCTCATGCTCACTAAAACTCATCCTCTTTCTAGGAAAACACTGTTTTATTGAGTCATATCATCGTTAGAAAGAGTTCAGTGTTACATTCGGAGATGATGTAACTGGCCTCTCATTCTAGGGCTTCCAAAAAATCTGGCTTTTAGTTTGAAAAGTTCTTGAATTTCCATCTTGAAAATCACAGAAAACCGGTCACTGTATGCTAATATAGGCGAAGCAAATACTATTAGAATATTCCTAGACACAAATAATTCACTTCCGTCCTAAGCAACTTGAACAAATATAATATTGAACAAGTGAATTCAGCGTTTACGTTATATACTATATCGCGTAAACAGACTGCAGGCAACTATCTAAAGCCGCTTCACATTTATCAGCCAAACTCGATGTACTGAAGTCTACTGTGTGTATGAATAGGCCCGCCAATGAGATGAAATTTCCCATTCATCAAACTCATTTTCGTTTAGTCTTTCCGAAGCTTTTAATAGGACTATAGGGCAAGTCCTATCATTGCTACGATAATCGCTAAATATTAGCATAAAAACGATGACCTAACGGTGCCTAATGCTCAGACAGCACCTACCTCATTGCTCTGCCCATTGTTTCGTAGTTCATGTTTGGCTTCTGTTTGTGTGCTCCCCAAAGCCTGGCGACCGCAGCACTGTTCACCAGTTTGAACATGTTCCTAGTTTTGTCCACCCAACAGATCAAATCGGGGTTATAATCGGAATTGTTGAGTAGATGCCGCAAAAATTGGGACAGTCGGAAAGACGGACGGCGACCAACAATGCGTTGGCATATCCGAGCACCGGAGGGAAGCAGTCCCCCTTCGTCTGTAGGTTTGCTGGATTCTGAAGAAGTCGGCGTTCTGTCACCTTCATCTTCTGATTGTACTGTGTTTGATTGGCATAGGTCTGTATAAGATGGTTGGATTGATAGACTCTGGATTACTTGGTGTTATAAAACAGAGGTTATTACGGAACAGAAAGATTCTCCAATGCTCATCTGAGGAAAAATTCTCAAATGCGATAGCTTTTAAATAGCATCCTCTTTCCTCACTCTTGTGAACTTTTTGAGAACAGTGAAAAGATTTCATTGTAAAAGAGTTCACCTGTAACGAAATTCTGTGCTGAGCGCTCACAGCATTATAAGTTTATAGGTTTAACAATCTCAAGCATTTGCGCGCTTGATATCTGCGGCTAAATCATCCAGTTATGTTGCTTAGCGTACGACACTCACTATGTTACCGACCTCCTTGCTTATTTACGGCTACAGAACTAATTGTCTAGAATTCTTTTTAATTAGTGGGTATGAATCAATGAAAACGGGAATGAAATCCCAATTCAAAACCTTGTGTCAACAAAAAAGAACAGCAAAACAACAGCAGCCAGAACACTTCAAGTCTACACAAGATAAACATGCCTTAGCAACCCTGATACCTGCTGAGTGTGTATTCCAGGAAGACCATTTTTCTCTAGTTTTGGAGTTTAGCTAAGTAAACAGATCCCGGTACTGAATTGCCAATGCTTACCTCTGCGAAACAGGTTAAAGGTTACTCAAACATTCGACTTAGAAAAATGCCGTGTCGTTCGACAGAACGGTTGGCAACTAAGCTAGTCTAATCATTCATTTCAACACGATCTTACAAGTTGCACGTTTTGAGCGAACGAGTACAAAACATGGAATAAATATTACACAAGAAGCGGAAAGCAAGCTATGTCTTTCTCCATCCCATTTCCACCCTCTTACAGATTCCAAATACACTTTATGTTTCAACTCGACTGTATGGAGGGTACCCAGAATGGTTCAAACATTAAAACTCATTCATACTAAGCTTTTTTCCAAATTTTGGAGACCTCTAAATGATCGGGATAAAGAAATTTACAGGAGAATATACAATGCGCTTAGCCCAAGCAGTCGACTGCAGATAATTAAAAAAAATGGCACCTTCAGCGAAACAGGATTATTCCCTTTTTGACGTACAACCTCCGCACTTTTGGATTATGCCGGGGTGCACGTGATTCGTAGCCGCTCGAAAGCGTGACCACATTTCCTGTAGGTATAGTTAGGGACAAAGCAGTGCCTGATTGCAAATTAAGGGAAAACCCTGTCGGAATCAATCCGAAGAAAAGACTGCGCAAGCATGAATATACGTCAAACAATAGAATACAAACAAGACACTGCGAAATGACGTGCTTCATCTGCATATGAGAACAGAATGTCTCCGAATGTTTATGTGGAACTTGGAATATATTTGTTTGGTGGTATGGGGGAACAACAATATGTGGCCCTCTTTCAAAAGGGGTATTTTCATAAATACTGACAGAGTTGATCGTCCTGTCGATGGTGAGTGAGTGATGCAGCTGGATTCTGTTGACCCGGAGCAGCCCATAAATAAAGTCTCATTTTTCCAATAATTAATTTTCCTGGGAGCATAAAAATTACAGTCCAGCGATTTAATTATACCCTGAAATTATAACAAGTTTATTTTTGTTTATACTGTGAGGAGTGCAGAATGCCAGCTATTCGTATGATGGGATGCCCATAAATCAATGAGTTCTAAGCTCAAATGCAAGTTAGAATTGATGAAACTGCGGACCTGATGTAGGCTCTCGTACGTGGTAACAAAACGATGTTGTTCCACACACAGTACCACAATTACCTTACAAAAAGCATGAAATAATTTTGTCTGGGTCCGATGTGTGGTGCGAGACGAGTGCGCAAAACCTGCAGACGACCACTTCTTGGGTTCACCAACAGCCACTCGTTTGTCCGGGCAGCGCAAAACTTTGCAGAATTTCTTGGGAAGTGAACTTTGGTGGATGAAACAGCTTTTTGGGGTACAAAAGGAAACCAAAGCACTTCTCTCATTTGCTTCTGGTTGTGCACACTCCTCATAAATCAGCTAGGACGCACTTCAACAACCAAGAAACGCAAAGTGACAACTTTTCATCTTTTGTCCGAGTTGGTCAAGGCTAGCCACACGGGTTGTTGACCATCATCACCCGAGTACCCAAAGTCGAGAATTTTAGTGCCCTTCATCCGCCATTTTGAGTGAAAACAAGCTCACTAGTCTCACAACCAACTAAGTTCTTCTCACACGTTCTGACAAGTTTCACAAATCGGACCTATCGTAGGTTGCTTCGAAAACATAAGTGGTCACCTTTCAAGACTACCAAAAAGTTGCTGAAAACTCTTTCAAATTCCCCTGCTGGTATCGTTCCCGTTTGGATGGGAACCCGGAGACTGTGCCCGCTTGATAAATCCCAAGAAGTGTTAACGGGCAGTGGAAGAATTTTCAGCCTGCTGGCAATTACTGAGGGCTCAAGAAAAATGCTTCGATATCTGGATTAGCTTTATAAATGAATCGCAAGACGGGAGTGTGCACCATTCGATTGAGAGCCATTATGAAACAGGGATTCACCTAAGAAATAAACACCCATTTATTTATTCAACTGACTGATTGGTTGAGTACTGCTTGAATGGCTGAATGACTGAGCGGTCGGGTGATTGATTGATTGATTGATTGATTGATTTATTGATTGACTGAATGATTGATGTATTGATTGATTGAGTAATTGACGGATCAGTTGTTTAGGCTGATTGCACTGGAACCAAGTAAGTCGCATCTCACTACATATAACCCCGTACGCTCAAGTGATTCACGAAAGTTCAGTCAGAGGATGAAGAAATTCGTGATTCGTGTACGATGTTGGATTCAAAATCCGGTTCAGTGTTTTCAAGCAAGCATAAAAGAGGGCATCTCGAGCTTCGTCTAGGTCTAGACGTGATTCCTACAGGCAATTTGTAATCACCTGAACAATCACATCGTCCAATTAGATCAAGAAACGACCAATGCAGTGGCTATTGGATGAACACAACTCCGGTGAACAGACTAGATTGACAGTATTGCACCCAGCACTCGGGACAAATTGGTGTCACTTCTGCTCAGGGTCTTTTGCGTTTTGGATCTCACACCGGGTCACATTCTCAATTACTTTGTTTTTTGTTTAAAAAAATGTGCATTCGACAAGGTTCCAGCCTCATCTGAAATTACATTCTTAGAAATTGAGCAACCATAATTGGTGACACGGTTGTGACTGTTTGATATACAACGGTGATACACTATCGTTGTTGTGCGTTGAACTGAAAACAGTCCAAACGAACATAATGCAGTGGTGAATTTGTTCGCAGACTCTGACTTTCAAGCACTTTGTGAAAAAGATGTCATAAAAAACTTCAATCCATCAGGTACACATGGAAGCACACCAGCCAAATTTAGCGCCGTTCTATTTATTCCCTGCTCGATTGTTCCTGATATTACTAATGAGAAAGGCTGAATATCACTACACTGACATTTTCATTGACTTTGGCAAGCTTGTTGGAAATGTTGAATCATCAGTCAAATTGGGGTTACTATTGTGTGCTGGTGTAACGGCGGATACTACTGATGAGGCATGCGAGTAGTATCTTCTCGTTAATCCGCTTCAAGTCTCTTGAAAAGTGAGATCTATTACGGAATTTGGGGAGTCCCTTTGTAGCATTTGCCTGCATTTGTGTGACAGTCAATGAATATCCATAGAAGTTCAGGAAGACACGTTCAAGGAGTAGATGGATATTCAGTTTTGTAAACAAGATGCATATGAGAGTTTTGCTTCCCTGTCTAGTATTCTGTAACTCTTCAGTTGGTGTTTCTCTAATAAACTCCTCCGCAGCGAAGGTCTTTTTCCTATCACTGGTAGTTCCGGACGCGGCTACAGAAATCACCTCAGCGGTATTTCTATCGTACGGTTCGATGTGGATGTAGTTTGCTCAAAAATAACACAAAAACACGCAGGAAAAAGAAGGCAAAACGTTTTTCGAGTAACTCTTAAAAGTGACGCCAAGCTACCGGCATTTGTCGCATTTCTCATGGTTTGCTTCCCGTCTAGTATTCTGTAACTCTTCAGTTGGTGTTTCTCTAATAAACTCCTCCGCAGCGAAGGTCTTTTTCCTATCACTGGTAGTTCCGGACGCGGCTACAGAAATCACCTCAGCGGTATTTCTATCGTACGGTTCGATGTGGATGTAGTTTGCTCAAAAATAACACAAAAACACGCAGGAAAAAGAAGGCAAAACGTTTTTCGAGTAACTCTTAAAAGTGACGCCAAGCTACCGGCATTTGTCGCATTTCTCATGGGCATAGCCGTCAATACACTATAGTGAGTAACTTTATCAGCTTTAGATTATTCCTATGCAGCGTGTCAAACAGTTCTAACCTAGATCTATTCTGATTACTGAAACACTTCTCGTCCGCGTCTTCTCTCTTGAACGTGCTATCCAATGTGAGTATAATAATGCTGCGTAGACGTAGAAGAATTTTACTGGCGTGACCTATCGTGTCCAGTCAACACAGCACAAATTTACCAGAAGATTGCAAACGAGGCAAGTGGTGGAAAACCTGGCCAACCGTTGACAAAATTGTGCTCACCATTTGCATTCACATCTCTTTCAGTGACACTCGTCTTCTTGCTGACCCACTGATAATCATCCAGCTTACTTGACTTTGGCCGTTTTCGCTGTTTGCCGCTTGAAGAGATGATTAACCTGGTCGGATGATTTTGAAAGACCTGATTGGTAGAAGTCAGAGATCGCTGGAAAAACGCGTAGGTCTCTGTGGACTGAGGATTCTGGGATTTTCTGCTGCACTGTTGGTCCCTTGGATTTGCGACTACGTTCTCAAGAACACTATCGCTCGAGAATGGATGTGCCATTGTCCGACTAGGTTGAGGAGTGGCGGAAGACTGGGCCAGGTGGGATATGGTGAAAGGATTATTCTCGTTCAAAGGAGTTTTGGCTTCGGAAAAGCGAGCAGAACAAGGCAATCGTTGATTGATTTGAGACAAACATACCAAATCTTGCCAATCTTTCAGTGTATTGGTGCATCCAGGGAGGTTGTGAAGGTTGGGGTTTAAGTGCATCGACAGCATCTTTACATACTCCCACAGTACCAGCTGTGCATTCAGAGCCAGTGCTGGTGCACCAGTATCCGCCAACTGACGGTCAGCTATTTGTGTAACTGGATCTCCGTAACCGCTGGCCAGTAGCCAACAAAATAAGGGATCACCTAGCTTCTGATAATTCTGAATATTATGCAACACAGAGGCGGGGTTCCAATCGGGGTGCTGCGTTGCATTGCCACCGTTAGAACTTTTGACAGCTGCCTCGATTTTGAAGGTTCCTTGTGGGTTCGCTGTCAAATTAAAAGATATAAAGTAACGTGACATTATTCGATCTTTACAGTGAAAATTCCGCAAGTGATCCATTTATATTTTTTGGGGGAACTGTGATGGTCACTGGCAAAAAACGGATTTTAAAACACGCATAAAAATTCCACACCAGGCAGAAAAGTATTTTCCTCTCTATATATTAAAGAACCTCAAAACAACATAATCGCGGGGGCGTGACCCCTCCATTACATTGCCTCACGGGGTATGCTCACCCCTCTGATAGAGATGACACAACTAAAGTTTTACTGCCCGACCAACCAAAGTGCACTTTACAATTGTATGGTCAACATCATGAATCCTGTCAAATATTTTCCTCGAGTTAGTGTTAGACGGACCCCACTTAGCGGTTGCTATGACTATACGGTGAGCGTTTGTCACTTGAACACTACGGATTTGGTGTGTTACACAGTCAGAATTATGCCAAGCGACACTCGGATTCCGTTGATGTGCATTTGTTACCCCGTAACGTTAAAATGCATCATTCTGGCGAGGAGGTTTCAATTTTTGGTTCTTTTCCGAGTTCCGCATGCCAGGGCTGCGATTTTTTCCAACAAGAACTAAAGATGACTTTGCGAGCTCATCTTCTGTTCGATGGCGGTGAGTTGTCGGGTCCACTGTACTGTTAATATGGAAGAAACGTCGACGATATTCGATTGAAAATATTAATAAAAAGTAGAGGATAGTCGTGAAAAAGCAGCCTATGTGATGAACTGTTTTCATTAGTCAGAAGAAAATTGAATTCGTAGGACCACGAGACCAATGGTCCCATGGGACAAGACTTCCGTTGCAAATATCTGACTACTTTCATACAAGTAGTAGCTGAACTTGTTTGCGACCGAGTTTTGCTCCAGAGTTCTAAGGTCAAGGTCGTGTGCCAGCTATGCTTCTGGCATACACAACAATCAACAGAAACCTTGAAAAAATGTAGCTGCAATTCAGTCAGTTGGGCATAGCCGGCTTTGCACTACATGCGAGAAAAACTAAAGCCGGTTAGGTAAAATAATACTAGTGCAGGTTACCAAAAACGCGAAGACCCACTCAAATCGTTCCCCGGCGGTAGTTGGCTTAGTTAGAGTTCATTTGAAACTGCTGTGAACAAGACGAATTACCCACTTTCAGTAACCAAACATGGATAATCTATATGCATATAAATTTGCGTTCTCTCTGCATGTTTCTCCTTGCGCTGATCACTTGTGTCTATTCTCAAGGAACATCAACAGGCGCGTTAACACTGGTGACGTGACCAGAGTGATTATGATGTCTGACGTAGAATGAAGCTGAATTGTGATTGATTAAAGCCTACTCTTCCCGGTATCTCCGCTTCGTCATACGTAAAACACGTCCCTTTTCTCATAATTAAATGATGCAAGCCTATCTAAAATCCACCAAAAAAAGGATCGATTTAATGTAACCCAGATTACTCGTGGCTTTATCAATTCCAGATATATCGTGGCAACCCGTGCGTCACGTGTTCATAGACAAACCCCATAATGTGCACAAGCGTTTTAAACTAGCTGGATGTATTCAGTCTATTACAGCATTATTTGACCAAGATTTGTCCACAAAGCAGTGCCGCACGCATCCAAACAACACCTTTAAAGCCAAACCCAATTTGCAGCGTCTCGTATAAGGTTCGTGCAACACGTGACCAAACAACTAAACGCTGATGGTAGCTGCAATATTTCACCTCCCAAATGAGTCCTCAAGATGTGTGTTCGTTCAAAAAGCACTGCTTCTTAGAAATTACGAATAATGTCTGCTAAGACTGAACGATTCCGGTTGTTCTTCCTGTGTTCTCTTTGAAGTTATGTTCAGAGGAACTCATACCAAATGGTTGAGTCCCCTCATCATCTTAGCATACCATTAACTAGTTTGTAGGCTACAAAACGTTTTATTGTTTACTATGTGACCAAGTTTGCTTAGGATGAAAGATACTCATTCAAACTGTTTGGAAAAAGTCATGCCAGTTACTTTCTCATGCATTAAAAGATAGCAGGCATATTCAAATTACAGCTCCAGAGAAATTAGTTGCTTTCAAAAGGTAATCCCTTGAGCGGTCGATGATTGGCAGACCTCCGTTCAAACCGTTTCCCTGCCAGCCCTTCAAACACACTTTTTACTCTTTTAATGGTGTAAGCACCGTAGCGCTCCCCAGTGCCATTCTTGAGACAGCTGAGAAATAAGAAAAGGCCCAATGTTTGGGTCAGTTCAATCTACGGAAGTCTCTGTAACTATGATTCTCCGAGTAAGCGGGTTGATGTACGGTTCTGCAACCCGATATATAGGCATGGTAGAGTGGGGAGTCTCAGTTCTGGCACACATCAATGAGTGCTTAATCAACTTATTCGCATATATTGGGTGTAGTGCCTGATAAGTTAACTTTTGACCATATAGTGAGGACTTTAGCACAGTATACGCGGGGCAGCAGACGGACAAGTTTCCGGTTGCATGACGATCAAGGTTTATTTGGAGGTAGGTTAGTTTTAAGTCCTTCCATAAAAAAAGACGTTGTGGGGTGAATGGAGCTCGAATAATATCTTTTATTTGATATGCTTGTCGGTGGAGGGAAGTTTCGTCGGTTAGATGCGAATATCGGATAGAAATTTATCCTTCAACTGAGTTCTGCGGTGGGAAGGAATGGAGGCGATGGAGGCGATAAAATTCAAAGGAATGCGATTTAACTTGACCCAGGGCCATATCGTCAGCTAGTCTTTGAAAAACGTTGACGATGACATCATAGGGGGTTCAAACAACAATTCGATCCGAAACAGACTAAATAGGTTAAATTGCAAAAACCGAGTAGAATCAATAAGTGGCTTTAGTAGCCCTGTTGAGAACTTTTATGAGACAATTATTATGGGTTGCTTCTAACTTGAACACCGATATCATCACACTGCGTCATTTTAAAACGACCATATAACAATGCGTCCCAAATAGCTGGAGAATTAAATGACCCTGAGATAATTTAATCATATTATTAGGCCTGATTTCTGTTCCGTGAGGATTGCACGAAAATTCATCCCATACATTATTCAAAAAAGTATTCGTACAGTCTCCTCAACCCACAATAATTTTGTTTTGTTACTAGCTTTCAAAATTCCTCTTTCAATTAGAGGCTCCATCTACAGTAGTTTACTGCTTCTTTGGTGGTGAGGACAGACATATCTAGTTGTTCAGTGTTTTTGTAGGTCAAATTCCAGAAACATTATTCTCGGAACCTTGAAGGAATGTGATTAGTTCAATGGAAAAATCGTAACTAGACCGGAACGAGGACTGTGGAATGAAGGTGAAGCTTGAATCTTTTTTTACCTAATGATGCGCTCTGGTCCAACAGACTGAAAGTTACACGCCCTCTCTCGCTCTCTAGTAATCACACAACCGAGCGAAGAAACTATCAACCGGATTTCTTACATTCATCCTGACGACAAATCGATTTTATGGCTTGCGAAAGGCAGGTAGGCCAAGCTATCCTTGGGTAAACGCCACTTTTTGTGCTAACTAGAAAAATAAGTAGAATTCTCGGAGCATAACGACAAAACTTGTGCAGCTGAACCAAATGCCCCCAGATGGTAGTGGTCAGATGCTGCAATTTCACACCTGATCATGTTTGAGGTCAGTTCTCTTGTGAGCAACCCAAAGTAACAATTCCAAGGAACGAGCATTGATTTCGGAAACCTTGGTCTGTATGTCGATATCTCTAGAGGATTTGGCCCCTAGAAAAATAGGTCTTTTAGTTTGGTCAGTCACATACTCACCAGACCAAAATTCAGTGACTGGAAGATCAACCTGCACGATTAAACTAAGGTACCGAAAAGGGATAGTCAGATCAAAATGAGAGAGAATGGATTTAATCTTCTACAGTGGTAATTCACTATAGTGTGTGTTATTCCAAATGATTGTCTCTGAAAAGAAAGGTTAATGCAACAGAGGATCGGAATTGTCTAGCCAAGAAGTTGTTCATAGTACAAACTCGATTTCCGCCTTCCCAAAAAGATATTATCCGGAAGCAACAAGCTTTTTAAGTTAATTTGAAATGTATTTTTGGTGTATTTGATATTCTTCGAAGATAAATACGGCCTTAGTTGCTTAGCTGAATAGAGATCCAAAAAAATTTTTTTTCTTTATAAACGCCACTCCCCATTTAAAACTTTTTGTACACGTAAGACAACGTAAGACATTTAAAGTGCAGGCAGACACCATTCATCCGCTCGCTTAAATTACAAGATATATTGCATTCAGTGACTTACGTCCAAAAACGTTACGAAAAGTTTTCAGGAGTATTGTTTTGCTTACTAGACCAACTGTTTTGATTTCCACTAAATTTGATTCAGTTCATCTAAGGTATGCGCAAAGTACGTAGAAATTGCGGTCCCCTTAAGGACAGAAGTACGTGATAAACTACTCAGAGAGTACACTAAAAATGTGTTATTCCACGTTCTTGTTAGAAAAATCATGTCTAATAATTTCAGACAGCATAAGTGGTTAAATAGAAGGCAATCGAGATGGTGTTTTGGTTGAAATAGTCAAAAATCAAGCGTTATCCACTGAACTGTGTGGACCAAATTTAAAACAGATTGAAGGGTTGTTGGGAAAACAAACTCTCCCATGAAGAAACGTTGACCCCAAGATCACTAAGGCTGGTCCCTGAAGGTTCAGTTTATTTCACAACGTGTATTTAATGATAGTAAATCAAGCAGTTGGTCCTTCTTATAGAGGTCGGCTCATAAAACAGGGCAAAATAAACAACTCGCAATTGTCTCCATTTATAGGTTGAGAGGCTTTGGAAGCTCCTGCAGCAGAACCGATAACTTCATTGTTCCAGGGGCAACACAGGTTCTAGAATAGTGTCCGATCGGCGGAATAATCAGCATTCCAATCAAGGCCATGATTTTTAATACCTTTAGAAGGATGAAGGTGATAGTCTTTTATGCAAGCTTGGTGATTCCATTTTTTGACACTGATGTCATCGTTGCCACTCCCCAAGTATTCAGCAACATTTTAGATGCAGAATCACTGTTTGAACAGAGCGCTTAATAGTAGGGCGAACGTGAGCATACTATGTGAGTGGCATGAGTTAGAGAACTTCTTGACCGCTAACACTTAGATCCTCAGATCATTTAATTGCCTGTGATTTACGTAACCCTTTACACTGACAACAACGACCGAACTATCTACCGGCACCAGGTATGACAGATAATTTGGGATCATCTATAAATTCTCGACTGAGCTCCAAAATGCTAGTAGTTTGCAAAGAAAGCTTGGAAAAACGGGAAAAAGTAGCTTTTTCAGAGCACACACTTTTTACCAGTCATGCTGTCAGTTAGATTTAGGTGGAAGTTATTTCCAGAGATCTAACCCAAACATCCATGTGTACTGCCAGCTGTTTAACCTATCAAACCTGAAGATCCTGTGATTTGCTCTCCGGATGTACCTGAATAGAAAGGTTGATAAGCTACATAAGTTGTCATATTGACGACTTGCCGGTATGGAGCAAAAATTAGGACAGCTGGTCAAAACTCCGCAACATATGAAGGGATCACGATGGTAGAAGATGAGGAGGTCGGTCAGTTGACTAATCTTCTCATCGGAACAGTTCGTTGGTTTTAATACATCCATTACCCCAGTATATGTTATATATATATATATATAGAGAGAGAGAGAGAGAGGGAGAAAGATTACGGTGGTTAGGTTCAGTGACGCTGGCGCATTTAAAGCACATGCTTACATGATGTCAAACCATATGAGACATTACGCAATCTAACCAAAATCAGAATATGCAAAATGGGAGCAACTGAATGTTAGATGGTCAGCTGCGTGCCCCAAGAACAGAACAGAAAGGGCTTTAGAAGGATAACAGTCCCTGTGGAGTGATTGTTGGTCATCTAAGAACCGCGGCTAACATTCTGGGGATAAGTGGGGGAGTGGCGTCGCGAAACGGTCACGCACCAAAAGTAGAGAATAACACAGAGCGACAATTCCACCGCTGTTGTTGCGCAGGCTGAGAGAACAGTGTCGTCAGATTATATTGCAAACTATCGTCCGATTGCTTCTGTTTTTCATATCACCGTGCAACGAGCTTGAAAGCACAAGTAAAAAGATAGGACTTTGACACCCTGTATGATACTATTCCTTCTGAATAACAAAGGGACGTTTCTGGAGATCGCTGTTGATGTATGATTCTACAACTAAAGAGCTAATACGCCCATGACGGCAACGGTTTCGGGAGCCTCGATCGGATCATAGGGCCGAAAATAGCCGAAATAATGGTTTTAGGAATTTTCTTTTGTAAGCTCTTATTTTGATTCTGAAAACAAGTATCAACAGAGAGTTCTAGTCCAAACAACGTCGAATCCTCCGTAATTTGTTGAGGCGACATCCCAAGATGAAGGCATGGCCATTGCGAAACCTCACTCGAGTCCACATATGTAGCTGTCAAAGCTACAATCTTCCAAATTTGACAGCCTAGACTTTTGCAGACATGATTTCCGTAGGTTTCAAGATAGCTTATGACCGATCGTTTGGTCAGACTAGACACTGCGCCTTGTAGAACCCATGCTATAACTAGGGAATTTTGTAGAGGTGGGAACTACGAAAAAGGGTTTTATAAATCGCAATCAGGAACACCACTAAAGGGAGACCTCAACTAAAATTAACCGTAAATGCGCCAGTTGGTAGTTTTAAACAAATCAATTCCACTTAGTTCCACAACCTGCTCAGTTTCATCATTGCCATATATAGTGAAAACCAGAAAATCTACTAACAAGTTACCTCATTTGGGATAAAATCTAACGTTTAAACGCCTGGGACGAAATGTTTTCTTTAAACTCGAATGAATACTTTTTCTTGATGCAACATCACTTAAAAATTTGCTGGGAACGCTTCCACAGCAGCCTTTAAAAGGTGATGAGAAGTTTAGGGAAATTCTACAACCCCCATATCTGTTCAATCGAAACATGTGACCACCGTGTACCGCAATTGGTAGAAGAGTAGCATAACCAGAGAGGTAAATCGGGATTCAGTTGCGCTCTCAATTAAAGCCAAATTAATTTCCTGAATGACTACAATTTGTTAAATGACTAGTATTAGGTCTGTATTAGTCAGTAGAGTCTCTGGAATTTTTCCTATTACATACTTCCTACATTTTTTCCAGCTTTCGTCGTAATCGAAAGGAACTGAAAGGAAGCCGAGAAATTTGTACATTCAAATCACCCGTGACGTGCTATGGTTCCATTGGACGCCCGTTTTTGCAAAGTGGTTGATTACCGGGTCCATAATCGGCGTAGTTGTCTGATTTACGTTAGTTACTTCAAACGTGTTAGTCAGTTATGGTAGTCAGCATGATCCCTGCTTCTCATTTAGATAAGCTGTGACAACCAAGTGTCGCACAAATATCTGTTAACTTCAACCGGGCTAAACCTTACAATGTTTGAGGCCTCCGATTGTTTGTTCACTGAGATGGTTGTCTCACACTATAGGTAACAGATCGAAACGATGGATACAATCCTGAGTAAACACGTAGAAGTTTGGAACTGAAAACAAATACATCTAAGAAGCCCGAGAAGTATTGTTGATTGCAAAAAGAAATTGGCTGTAATAACTGTAAACGTTCATGGTATCCTGGATAACATGGGGTTTCTATGTGAGACTAGCTTTACACTCTTTACCCTGTTGGGATCTCGATTTCACAAATACTGCTCTGAACGGAAGACGCAGACTTAATCAAAAATCTGGCACCATTGACGCGTAGCACAATCGAAGTTCTAAACTCCCATCCTACTTAGTCAGTATGTATTGGTGATTTTGCTGACAACATGCTTCGAGTGAATCCTGGTCGGTGCGCAACCCGACGACGATTTGCACAGAATATGGACTGCTTTCCCTATCTTGAAATGCACATTTCTAAACCGAACTAAGAACGCTCGCGCGGTAAGGAAGCGGAATAACGCTATTTGTGCATGTTGTGACGAATGACCTAATCATGGTATCGCAGCCAGGTTCACATAAACGAAAGTGGTGTAAGCGGTGTAGGCAGTGTCCAATTCGGAAGCTGACACCCTATAAATTAATTAGAAAATCACTCAGTCATAATCTAGTTGTTCCAAATGGGAAATCTGGTGAGGTGGTTGAAGAAGATAAGGTAGAATGGCAATGTTTCAAAGATAAAATCAGATGGCTCACAGGGAGATGTTGCAAAAAAGTTTCAGGTAAAAAAATATGTTGGGTCAGTCAAACATCCCTCGTTGAGTAAACTTTTAAGCAAAGAAGGTTACTTAAACATGAAGCTTGAAGCAGACAGCTCTACGACGGATTTTTTGTCAAAAATACGATAACAGCAATCATTCGTCTATAAACGTGGTTCTGCTTCAAACGCCCTCAAGGAATTGCTTGAGCCAATCTCGTTTACCTAATGATCACCAGTGTACATGTCAGTCATTCTTGAGGCTATAACCAGGTCCTGGATAGGCAAAAGCTGACCGACATTCCAGTACCTGTCAGAAGTATGGTTACGATATCTTCACCGAAGCAACTAAGTCGCAACGAGGTACCCACCATTTTATTAATAAAATTTAACTTCGGTTATAATTAATCGTTAACCAAACAATGACGATCCATAATAACTAGCAATCATCAATCTAGACTCTCTTCACTGCCGGTATTCACAACTCTATTCTAGTGCACATTGTTACATCCGGGGGCGACACTACAACGGGTACCAAAATAACGCCCAGTTGGTGGAAGACCAGTGATAACAACCCAACGCTACGCCTTCCGCAACCGTGGAATGCCTCATCAGTTGATGATTTAATAGACTCAGTGGCTTACCTTACACGGGACGGAGTAGCACTACAGTTGGAACGTCCTAGTGCAAAATGGTATAGCCGTACACTGCTTCTTAAGCCCTGTAACTCAACTATTGCTTGCGGGTATTTCTGGGCCATCTGGTTAAAGTAGAATATGAATTGAAAAACCTGGTTCTCCATCGCAAAAGCGTGTTCTACTATGACAATGAGCCCAACAACGCTTAATTCGATTTTTCACTTTAATCATATTTGATCATTTCTCTGGTGGTGACATTTTTCGGTAGATGGTGTTGATAGCGTACCCTAGACCGGTTTATCGACATGGTTCTCAGAGGTTTCTATCACTACGATGGGACAGTTAAGCTGTGATGCTTATGTCATTAACCGTTGAAGGCAGCAGTCGATTCTTAGCATGGAAAATGGTTGCTGAGGCCTGAATCGGGCAACTGGGAGACACCTGGTTAAACTAACAGTTCTCCTGAGGATTATTCAGTCACTCTGTAAAACCAGGATTTTTCTTCTCTTTGGTTCTTCCCTCAAAATTGTCCGTGAATGAAGATGTTCTGTTCACGAATTTTCTCTCCATACAATGAAGGTCTTAGTGGCTAGCCCGCAAAACTAACGCACAACCCATTTACCTGTTTAATCGACTGATCATCCTTTTACAAATGGAGAAGTCATTTTGATACACTCGGAGTCACCACCCGTAAATGTTACAACAGATTTATATATGGGATAAACGTTGGGGTAATAAGTGAGCCATCATTAAGTTGACAGGAACTTTGAAGTGGCTTTCGGTTTGTCCATCAATAGACGACTTGTTATATTTTCCCAGCTTAAGTGACAAAACTGTTATTGTTCTTCCCGCTATTCATTCTGTGACTGCTGTCTAGAAAGTTGTCGACTTAAGCATCTTCCGAAGGACGATTCGTCAACACATCGATAAGCAAGTTCATGTTAATTCATAATTGATGTTTATTCATAACAATAAAATATTCTCCTAGACGCTTTGTTACCGACGCGGAAATCGCCTTAATTTTGGGTCTGAATACAAACAACCTAGGCTCGCTTAGAAGGATGGAGTGGATTAGGGGTCGAGGCCGGCCCTCCCGGCCGGAAGGCTGTTTTCCTCGGGTCTCTGTTTAGATGCACCGCTTAAAGCCGCCAACAATTCGCCTCCTTCCAGGTTCTCCTGCGCTTATAAAGGTTCACCCATATACCGGTTATGGCAAATTATCGGTCTTGTCTCTCGATCTGTAACTGAAACGGAAGTTAATTTTGACCGATCAATCATTGTGCTACACTACAAAACAATGTAAGAACGTTCACCTATGGGCAGGCCTTTATGTACACCAGTGCACATGACGTCCCCTGATGGAATTCACTAGACAACAGTAAAGCTTAGTACCCACAGTCTTTACTCACACAGTGTAAAAATAGGCCACCCAAACGATCTTGGCAATACAGTCTTGTAGGAATTTCCTACAGTTCACGGAGCGAATAAGATTCCCAAATGCACTACACGCCATAGGCGGTTACTTGTTAACATACCGTTGTAGCACAACACTAAATGTGACTGCGTTCGGAACGTTTGCAGTAATCTGAAGTTGCAAAAAATTAACTCCTAAGTAATACATACATGCAAGAAATCACCGAAAAGTATCCTCATGCGCGCTTGTTTCAAGACGAGAGTCGGTAAAAACGTTTGTTCACATTGTTGCAAAAAACACCAATTTCACACCATATCAGCCCATCATTACAACTATTAGACTACTGCCGTGCAGATCGCGCACCTAACTTTGGGGAATAATAATCGATTTAATCGCACCTCGTGTTTGACATATGGGAAATCCTTTCAGCTCAAAAGGTCACTTGTGTGTTATTGCACGCACAAAAATGTATGATGATCACAATAAAATAAACCTAGTTCATCCTAATTATCAATCATAGCTCCCCATCCCCAAGAAATGATTGATAGTTGAAAAGTTGAACGCGATAGGCTAGTAATGAAAAACCACGTTAGTGGAACTAACCAAGTAATCCAGAGTGACCAGTTTCTGGAATGTAAGTGGAAGGTACTTTTCTGTCTGCTTCAGCCCTCTTCACGTGTTCCGCAATTCGATACATCCAACCTAATGCATTCTCACATTTCACACTCTTGTCCATCTCGTGCAATCCATACATTGCTGACCAGTAGCAGTAATGATGCTTGATAAGTTCCGAAGAGATATTCTTTTGAAAAATGTGACACCTTGAGTTCACACAACTCCAGAAAGAACTTCGTAGTGAGTGCTAATTCAGCACAGATGTTTCACCACGAACGACAGAGATTCGGCTCTGCGCTAGTACATATTTATAGTCTGGATCCAGTTTCGAACCAATCTATCATGTTGCATGTCCTACTCAACGTGTTGTGCTTTGTTAATCACGTATTCTCCGGTACTTGTGTGAGTCTACCACATTTAGTCTCGGAAGGACTGATGTAACGGTTAGCCTGGCCTTTCACGAAGTTGCCACCAAAGTGATCAGGCTGGACGGAAAGCGGTCCAAATCGGTAAAATGAAAAAGGTATGTTAGCATCTACCACCGGTAGTGCCTCAAACTGTGGCTAAAGTTAACCGTTAATAAACGCCCAGAATACAAACATTAAAGTTACCATTAGTTGCCGTTCTGGTAGGGTCAGCTTCATGCCCGTTGGTTGGTTCGTTGTGTGAGCTGACATAGTGCTCAATTATTGTGCAGTTACCTGCACAGTCGTGCACACTAGCGTTCGTGTAGCTAAACACCTGTTGTGTATGTATGCTAACCGATGTCGTGTTACTAGGTGCTAAAGCTAACCAAATCGCACTCCTTCTTGACCGACTACCAAATTTGTCATGTTGAGTGCATTGCTCTGCCGCATTCATAAAGACAAATCGATTTGCAGCCTCAAACATGGGAAAACAACATCGGCAATATATCCCCATTATATACTTCCGCCAGGCTCCAATAAACGATGTGCACACTATTAGAGCGAAAGTGTTCCACACTCAATCTGAGGTAAGGTAGTTTCACCATCGGGAGGTCAACAAATCGAACCATTGCTCAGAAGCTCCTATTAATGTGAATGATTTCGAAGAATTTAATCAAGTACATGCAAATATTTATCCAAAGTCATTGGCGAGATACACCACTGTTTCGTGAAGCGACAATGTTCTTCATTGCAGTATGATTAGGCTCAGTCTGGCAATTGAGGACAACCAACGGGCTTCTGTGGGTTGACATAGCCGAGCTTAATCATTTCGGATTTAAGTTAGAGTCAGATTCATAGGTAGTAATTCACACCGCTGGCGGTCAATTCCCTGTGAACTCGGTACGAAAGTCCACCGCGCTTAACAGCCGGTCGTATGTATCGATGCTCCGTACGTCCAATTTCTGCGGGGACAAAAGCGCTTACTTCACTGATGATGTTACTTAAAACATCATTAACATTCTAAAATTTAAAAGATGCGCATATACATATCCGTCCTTTTTAAAGTTGCAAAGCATGTTTGTTTATCTTTATCGTCGTTTAAACATTTCTTACGAAACACCGAGAGGTATGTGCATCAAACATAGAGATATTCCTTGTACAAATGTGACAAGCTGATATTTCATTGATGACGAGAACCACCAAGATTGTGATGAAAGGCGATTTCCGTCGTTCCTGGCTCTTCACAGAGGATGTCCAGGAATTTCAACTAACCACAATATCAACAAAAACCAATGCTTGCTTCAGTCTATCTATTTTCTGGGACTACCCAGTCCCCTCATTATCGTTTCCGGCGGAAATCCTATATGAAGGGGATCACTTTTATCAAATGAACAACTAAATCGGTCTTTCTCACACAGCACCTTTAGCCACTCACCTCCAGACGGGATGCGAGGTGGACCAAGTGATTAGAGCGCGAATTTACTGACCAGAAGGTCGGTGGTTCGAACCCGAACTCTGCCACTCAACTTCCCCTCTCTAGGCTTCGGCAGTATCCCAGCCCTCGTGCCTCCTTCGTGTGACATGGCTGCTAGGCACCGAAAGGGTGCTACAGCTGAGCGATTTTTTCAGACGTGTATTCAGTGATTTTTGAAAAGCTTCACTAACGCATCGCAAACACGCTTTTGAATTATCCTCACGGTCGTTTGCTAGTTGTCAAGGAAACGACAACCAGTTTTAAAGCAAGAATTAAGAACAAATGGTATGTTTTCTGGTAAAGTCTAACCAAGCTAGCTCTTTTTGATGAGATAAATGTAGTCAGTGGAAATTTTCTAGACAGCGTCGATCTTTGTTGGGGTATGTCCTGAACACCCACACGAAGTAAACAACGTTTTAAAATTGCACGGTTGACCTTGTAAGCTTCATATAGGTACATATTCGAGTTGCAAGAAATATCACAGCTCACCGTGTTCTTCATCTCATTTATCTTGTATTCTGTTAAAACTTCCATATAGATGGAGTTCCTTCGCCGCACATTTAACAGGTCACACTCGAATGATTCCCTGTTCTTTTCTTCTACCTTGTTCGACATCTTGTTTAGCCAACTACATTGATAAAT
The DNA here is from genome assembly GCF_000715545.1 of Opisthorchis viverrini. Taxonomy (NCBI): domain Eukaryota; kingdom Metazoa; phylum Platyhelminthes; class Trematoda; order Opisthorchiida; family Opisthorchiidae; genus Opisthorchis; species Opisthorchis viverrini. The sequence continues at coordinate 937,577 of NW_008751659.1, read as the reverse complement.
TGAGAATTATTGTGCATGTAGTTCACTAAGAAACGTCAGCGGCAAATTTCATGTGATTTGGGAGTCGTTTAAACATGCAAATACAGTAAAAGTGAGCTGGTGTTGATTGAGACTTCAAACGGCAACTTATAAATAAAAAGACCATGTTAGCTGTAGAATGTTTACTGTTCTGGTCAAGTTACTCATATGACGCACGAGAAGATATGTTTTGAAGTTTTACATTTCATCCTGCCGGAAATCCCGAAAGCTTCTTATCCTAATCATCTGACAAGGGGAACGAAAGTTTGTTTAGACACTATCATACCATCCAAATGGAATTTTCAATGGTTCTGACAATAAGAAGCGCAAGAAACCCCACGAACTATTGAGTGATGTGTGTGCTATGAAAACAAATAACAATGAGAAAGCTCTCACTTGTCAAATACGGTCATCTAGGTTACATAAAGATTAGGAATTATTCAGAATATCTGTCTGATGTAAATTTCAAATCAGTACACTGACTGTCTCCCTTGTTAAACAGTCTATTGTCGGTAAATAATCGTGAGTGCTATGACAGTGCCTCTTGATGAAATGTTCCATTTATTGTCCTCGTTCAAGCCTCGTCTTGACACTTGGTGCTGTTTAAAGTTGATGCGTTCTGCCATATGCCTCATTATTCTGGGTGTCTATAGTGCCCATTACGGAAGTTTTCGAGTTGAAACCTCACCACACAGCAATCGTACTCAGAAAAGACTTCCATCTCCCTCGAAAAGAAGTCCCCTTTCCAGGATAGTCTGATGTAAAACGTTTTCACCCTGAGTTTCAAGGGAATCCCCATATTTAGACGGCTGACTCCAGTTGACTAGAAGTTTCGTATTTCTTTATTGGAGAGGTAGTTTAATAACAAAAGAACAATCATGAACCTAACCATGGCATTNTTATATCTATAGGGAAAAGCGGATGCCTGCAACTAAATGTCCAAGATTTGTCAAAACCAGTTAATCTGTTTAAATGCTGGTCTCAGAACTAATATCAGAGGCTTACTTTATTACGAGATGATCGTTGAACGTTTTCTTACATTGCAGCAGACAATATTCCCTTCATATACCACTTTACATGGTATAATTTAATTCCATTGTGTACGTGAAGGTTAATAGCCCTAGCCTGTTTGTTTGTTTTTTAGTCTATTCTTGGAATGCCTTATTGAATGTTCCACAAAACAGGAGCTGCTAATCGTTCAAGTCTGCATAAGCTACTGTCTGGTCTTTAGTATCCCACCCCATGAGTAGCGCTCAGATGGGATTCCTCTATTTGATAGAATGGCGGAGTTTGTGTTGCAAAATAATTAGTGAAAATGGCACCTTAGGACTACCCGAAATATAGGGATGATCATGGAATAAGTGACCAAAGTTTGTTAGTGGCCTATTCCCATTTTTGATTGTAACCTCCGCTTCTCTTGAAGGATAGGTCGTTCGACAAACTGGGATGAAAAACAAGCAAGTTCATCGCTCAAATAACGTAGTCAGAAGCAGAGAATTCGTCGGAAGATCGGTAAGTTCGACTGCAGGGACAAACATAAATCTTAATGGAGATGGGGAAATTGTCTGAGAACCGGTCCATTGTGATATAATAGGATAAAATCGAGCAATATAACCTAATAAACAATCAGAATGCCGTAGCCAAAGGTTATTCCTATATTTTCTGAAAGCCTGCAAAGTGATATTCAATGAAAAATATTATGGCTGATGAGAGGGCATACCTTAGGTGTGGTTGTGTTTAAGCTGCCTCTGTACGAATGTTTCTTCGGGGCGATATCAGTGAGAGCAAACTCGCTCATCCACACTGTTTGTTTATTCTTCCTTCTGGTTTGAGGAAGATAATTGCCGATATTTTGTTTCAATCAAGTCCACTTGAATCTGAGAAAGATCTGCTTCCTACGAAGCGAACTGAGTAACTGGTCACACTCCTCTGGTTCGCCTAATCACTACTACTCAGACTTACTGTTTATTGAAGGAAAATATTAACATCATATGTTTTTGGAATTTGAACTAATTTTCAAGATTCCCGACATCATTTTTTATCACATATCGGCATGAAAAAACGGTGTGTACTAACCTGTAAGCACGAATTCCTTTCAGAGAACGTTCAATGGGCAGCATTCCATGGGTTCAGTTGTGGAGTGCTTACGTCGAGTTGCATAGCATCTAAGGCCGTATTTTAATGCCGTTCGTCAGTTGGAACGTCACAGTGGAACTGCTGTGTTCACATAAAGCCTGAAAGGATTCATTTTCCGAAGTATGTCTTCTGATGTAAATTAAGCTCAAAACGATCCATGGCTGAGGTCATGTTAGGAAACGCTTGGGTTTCTCTTAATATGTTTGCTAGACGCCGGAACGCTTAACAGAAGACTTCTTTGGTCAGAGGATGTACCAAATCAATCCTTTTTTCCTCAGTAAAATGTAAATTTCAATACATCTGAATCAGTTTATTGTGCATCAGCAAGCCATCTGATGAGCTGTCTAGCCAAACACATTGAGTGAGTCCACTTGCTAACTAATTATTCCCCTTTGCTTCCCAGTGACTCTTCAGTTATCTGTTATAAACTTGTGAACTTTCACTTATACGGAGTTCAACACCGTACTTTCCCCTTTTGACTGCTTTAAGGACCAAAGTTTGTGGTCTGGACCTAAGCTGTCAGCCATGTTTAGCTCCTCGTCCCGCTGGTTACATAACTGCAGTACCTAAGGTGACTTATTGCGCCGATATGTTATCATTGCACGTGCGCATCTAGTCACATCCACTGTGTTCACCCGGTAGCAATACAATTTACTGATACAATAGTACGCCACTTTCGGTTATCCAGGTCAATTTAGTAAGAATGAGAGCGTTATCGTCTTGTGCACACAGTACTCAGATTTCGCAATGACCTGACTATTCTCCGGGTAGAATAGGAGTTATTGATATCCTTTTTGCGCTAGAAATCTCCGTGAAAACAACCACTGTTTTGTGTATAGGTGTGCGTAGTTTAGTTTTGTTTGTGTGTGTGTGCTTGCACCTGAATTGTGACCTCAGCATGGTAATGGTAGTGGTGGTGGATGCGTAAGAGTAAGCCGTAATAATTGTGGAAGCCGTAGTGATGGATCATTTGTTGGACTCTCATTCAACTGTGTTCTAAGGTCAATTCCGTGAACTTCCTCAGAACAACATCACTAGTGCTCGGTTGTTATTCTAGTTGTAGACGTATACCTTTTTTCAGCCTCACCTTCTCTTTATTTTATGGCAATGTTGAGCAAACAAATGCCAGTGCATAAATCACTGAGCTTTTAAGCCTGTAAATGGGGTCTGAAGTGGGATGAACTCTGCAGGTAACTTATCCATGGGATTCAAACTGGGTCCATCAACAACGGTGCAACATAGATTTTTCCAAAGAGGTCATCGTACATCAAAAAAACGAATGCTGAAGGGCACGTTAGGAAGCACCGCTAAAACGAAAATGCAAATTTTCGGCACATCGCCACTCAGTGCTACTAAAAATGACATATGTCACTATTTATTTTGGCAGATTTTTTAAGCAAGCAAATATTATGTTAGATGGCTTGATTTTACGGTAATCCATCAATGCCTTAAATTTTATGAAAATCCTGACAAGGTGACTTTCTCTACCCAGTCTAATGTTGGATTGCGATGTGGTTGAGAAAGAAATATAATGAAAGTAAAGGAAATAAGTCTCCTTGAAACATACCTCTGGTTCCCCCGCGCTTAAGTCCTTTCCGTAGGTGTGGATTCAAGGTTCGACCAGAGTGATAGCGTATTTGCAAAAAAGTATTTTTTTAAAAATCACCAAAGACAACATTGAAGAAGTGAGTTCACTTTTTCGCACATATCTGTGTGGTGTGCGGCACGAATTGGGAAGCTAGGTATTCTTGGCCTACAGGACACTGAAGTTATACACACAAGACTATCATCCCCGTTATCCTCATAGGTGATCCCTAAGGATGTCGGAACGTTACAGCATCAAAAACAATACCCTGGAAAATTGAGACGTTTTCAGTATTTGGCCACCGAATGTGAAGACACAAATAGTGTTTATTGTCTACCTTCATTTCGGGCTACCTTACATTCGAAGAAAGACCACTACACAGGACCGATAGCTCTAATATGCAAGTTTCACTGTCAAATGAGGTTTTCCTTCGTGGCTCCTAGATTCCACGTCAGTGTTCATTGTTCTAGCCAACCAATATTACTTTAGTATCCTAACCACCTTCCTCGAAGACAGTGTAACTCCTGTGCGTGACGAAAGCATAACTTGACTCGTGGTATCCTCGTGGACGCCAATGAATGACAGAATCACAAAATGAACCACAAAGGAAGTACAAAACCCCTGACTCACCAATACTTGCAGGGTCTACTCAAAAAATTATATTTTCCTTCGTCCTTCTTCTCTTGTATCTTGACAATATTTTTGACCATCCTAAATCAAAGCGCTTTCCAGCTCACGCTATCAAGTTGACTATCCTTTGTCATTCTTCAATCACAGTTACCAACAGATGCTGGACATTAGCATTCTATTGGATAATTCAGTGTTTAGTGTGTAGATTTTGAAATCCAAGACTTTCACCACATACTCAGTGGTATACCCAAAATTGAAAGGCGAACCCCTCTGATGTCGTTTTTGGATGTCACCTTGAAAGTTCCACCTATTTATCCTGTTTGGAAGCCCTCTGACTCAAATACCAAGAGGTCTGCGTAGTGTTCCAAACTAGCCACAGATCAGAGACCAGTGAATCGTTTTATTTCTGCTGTGGTCATCAATTGTGTTGATACGAGTGGTTTATAGTTAGACACTCCATCTTTATGCACTTGCAGTTTGTTTAAATAAGTAACTGACAGCTTTCAGCACATATAACCCTCGAAAAAAGGACAGCGATCAAACATCTTCAAACTAAAGACATCACCAGAAATCTCCCTTTTTCAACTTCAATAGCGTCATTTGTATCCCTTAACTGCCACAATGAATGGGCTTAAACTCATTTCGGAACGGACCGTTTGTGAATTTTAATCTCATTTAAGAATTCCTTTGTATATGAATACTGCATACATTTTACGTTTTCTCGCGCACAAATTACAGACCTATGTGCAAGGTATAAGAAAGATGGATAGCCAGATTTTTGGTTTGCGTTTCCTTGTGTCTGTGGGTCAACTATTACACCTCATTTTCTGCCAAAGTTCACAGTACTTTTCAACTTTTCAAATGCCTCGTTAGAACTAGGGTCAAAAAGGGTAGAAATTTTCCTAACTATTTATTCAAACCAAAAATCATTCGGGTTTAAAGCTGATACAAACAAAAACCAAAATTCCAGAGTTCGTGATAACAAATTACTAAGGAAAGTGCTTTAGCTGATGGAGCAAGCACGTAAACTAGACTTCCAATTCTGCGATGCGAATGCGGTCTGCCTGAGTCGGAGTTAGGGCTTCCTAACCCAAGTTAATAGCAAAGATGGGTTTCCTTTTGTTATTTTCATCTCACCATATCCGAGTAAAATATCTGGGTAGACGAAAAGAGGGAAGAAATGTCACTTGTATTTTGTAAACGTGTGTGCTTGAAAGGGAGCCGCAGCTGAAATGAACTTGAAAAAGCGTATATGTAAAACCCTTGCGCAGAATCTGGAGGAAATCATGTACACAGATCTTCAGTAAAAAGTGCATGAAATCCGCCGGAATATAGTCTACACTCACCAATACTTACTGAGTTTCTTGTCTCTCTAAACACAATATGCCTGCTAAGTTTGGGCCCTAACCCATGTTGAATGGTTAGACTATCCTCTCTCCATTACGTCTCTCCACTGGCTACCGTTACTCTACCTGCTGCAGGTGTACGTACAAACTAGTTCACTGTGATTCACATACAACGCGCTCACTTTTGCAACCAGTATTGAGACATGAGTGGAACGTTGAAGTCCTGATTTAGAGACAATTATCAGGTTGCTTTTGTCATTACGACCAAGTACCCTGTGACGGGTAGTCCCATCGGTTCAACAGTATTAGTACCAGCATACCATTCTCGGATTTGTCGAGTTGCAACTGAACTCTTTGCAGAAATGGAAAGACCGCATTCCAGTTCATGTTCGCCCTACACCTCAGTTGGACCGATGAAAGAAAACATTCAGTGAGATCGAGGCATAGGGATGGAGTCCGGAATTCCGTTGAATTTTTCATCCTCGGCTAAATCTAAAGGAAGTGAAAATATTGAAGACTGTCTCAGCGTTAGCTTAATTAATGTTTACTTTTGAAGTGTAGCGCCTAAAAGGAGATGGGCTAAATCATGTGCTCTTAATATCGCATTTCCCCCAAATTTTTGCAGCGTTCCATATTGTTTCGGCCTAGCTGTATGCTTCTACGGACAACAAAACCGAAACTCGTATCATCATGATGCCACACAACAATCACGCTGGCATACCATTAACCGCAACAACAAAATAAGGAAAACTGATCCGTTATCTTCCAACAGTTGACCAAAAGTGGAGACGCCGTAGCAAGTGAGAACATTTGAGCTTGATTCTGCAGCTTCCTTTGAGTTGTCAACTTTAAATGCTCCCCAAGTAGAATGCTTTGAAGACTCACTCTTGAACATTGACTGTCTCCACGAACTTTCACCTCAAAATACACGTTTGAACATAAGTTCTACTTGACAAGGTGAAAGTTGGAACGCCAAATGGGTGCTTCTTTAAAAAGTCATTAGGTTATGAGCTCAAGGTTTTGTGTGTGGCATTCTGTGTTCTGATGATGCCACCAGCGTGCTAAACCTTGGTTAACTTGAAGCAAAACTAATCAATGTGGTTTTTAACACTAGTTTTTTATGAAACAGAGGTTTATGGACTCCAAGAACATGTGTTCAGTCGTTCTGCTTGGAGCAGAAACAAACTGGATGCATTTAATGGATTCGGAGTGAAGTGTGGTGCTTTTTGGTAGGTAGATTGGGAATCAGGTCCAACAGTTCGAAAGCGGTAACAAATTCATTCCAGTGATACCGGGTTCTCGATTAATGAGTAAATCACATTTCGCAGATAGCCACATACTTCGTTAAGTTGAACCTATTATGTTTATTTTAAGGATACACCATCACCCCAATTCACAACAACTCGGAGACGATATTCGAGAGTAAACAGGCTTCAAGTGATAAAATAACACTACTTCAATATATTCGCTTTATTTTAACTAGCAACGTTATAAGATGGCAGCTGATAAGTGTGAGTACGTCGTGCTGGGATGTCATTAACAAAGTATTAGTTACAAGAAAGCGAAGTTACTCACATTAGAAGCTTGCCACGCGGTCGCAAACCGACCGGTCAGTAAATCTACACGTTGGGTCCAAGGCCTATTCGAGCAGCGGAACTGAGACATCTTTAAGTGTTCGACAATCGTTGTCTCAGAACCATAACTCGTGTGGGTTGGTGTCGGCGAATCCGTAACGAGGAAGTTAAAGAGCGCGTTTTCGGTTGTGTAACGGGTGTCATGCTGCCGATGATGATGATGATGAGGTCCAAGATTAACTAACGGCTACCTCTAGTGCCTTTGGACACACAATAATGGCCTGATCCACTCAAATACGACGGCCCCAGAGAGCTAGAAAACAAGCTATTTCTGATGACCGAGCAGAATGGTTAACGTTATTTTCAAATCAACCTGTTACCATAAAAAACGTTCGCCAATCGCTGACTGCGGTAGCCTATGATCAGGCAATGATACTTCGCTCTGACCCGTTATTAGGTTGCAGACCTAAAACAGGACGTGCTTCTTTCTGGCATATTTGTTGCAACCACCCTGTTTGTGACCTGAAACTTGTGTTGAATACTAGTGTTACGTTGTCGATGATGATGGTGAATACTAATTTTATCTAGTTCAACTGATTCATGCCGTCAGCATATTTTGGCCTAATAGATTTTCTGGGGGAGGTCCCCAGCAGAGCGAGGTTGTTGAAGAGCACAACCACAACCACAACCCCCCGTACGTTTTTTTTTGGACGTCCAACTCAAAACGGTGATCGTTAATCTTCAAAAATCCTGAAGCCCCGGGTTTGATTCCCAATAATAACCTGAATAGTTCGGAGTGTCAAGCCTAAAAGAACCCCGTGGCTGCTTTCCCTGACTACTGGCTGCCACTAGCTGACCACATACGTATCTCTTGAGCAGTTCTTATGGCTGGTGAGGGCCACTGTGCTATACCCGCATACAAGTTTAGGGTTTTTACTCACTGATTCAACGATTTTACAATGTCTCACGGCCCACTTTTGTACCGTGACATGTTACGTTCGGATTGAGTATGAGGCACACTGCGAAGCGTACTCTGTGTTGCTCGACTTGCGCGAACATGCATCATTGTTTTGTGCTGTGATTGGTAAATCCGAATATGGATGCCAGCCCAGTATGTACTTATAAGTACATGTGGTGTTTAGAGTTATGTTTTAAACGTTTTACTCTGAAAATTCTGCTGTCCTAACCGGAATAAGCACGAACGAAATACTTCACCCCATAATAAAGTAACTTGTGGCGAATCACCGTGATGGTAGTGACCCCAACACGTCGCGAAGCAACAACTTATATGACGTCCTGTGTGTGAAGGAAGAGGAACAAGGTTTTCTTTTGTAAGCTAGACCATAAAACGTAGGAAACAACATTTCTGGGCACGGCGCATACAAAAGCGACGGGCACATGCTTTCATTCACCCGAAGTTAAAAATTGCATCGGAAGATTAATTCCTTCCACTCATTCTCAACTACAAAAACATTCCTTCCGAAGTGGTTCAATGGAGTCGAAAATGTGTGTTTGTCTATGCAGATGGACTCACTTCACTACGGTAGCCGATTCACCGTCCAAAGCCAACTCAAAAGTCTGGAATTTCCAAATACTGGTGTACTTGCAGATGTGACACATTTTATATTGTTAGTGAACGATGAAGTGCAAGATAAGAGAACAAGGTGTAAACAGCATTTTTCAGTTTGCGGTTTGACGTATGATAAAGCCCGCAGGGCATCACATCCATTTGCCCATAATATCCGACAGGGTATGGCCGGCTGGATTCCGATCTCAAAACCGACACATGCAGACAAGACGGAAAAACGCAGGAAGGGTAGAGTTCAAAGCATTTTAGAAGTTCTGAGAGCTTTTGAGAAATCCTGTCAGACGAAAATTGGGGACTATGATTTTCCGAGTACATACACCTCTGCACAACACTATAGCTGATTCAACTGTTATTATTATCATTATCGACAGCATGACATAAGTGTTCAACACCGATGCTTCACTGCCGTAGAACGTCATGGTTGTACGAGGGGTGAGATACTGCCAGGGCGCCCACACCTAGACAGGAGGACGATAAGGGTCCTCAACCAAAGCCTTTGGCTCAAAAGCCTAGCCGCAAGGCAGCGGTGTTTGGCGGGAAATGCAAATGAATTACCATTTCTATGGTACAAGTCACCACATGTTCCAACCCCCAACCTGAGGGGCCAGGAGACTGTTTGTCAGACCTCAAACCATTGACCAACCTGGTATGAGAAACTCTGTGAGCGTCACGGAACACTCCCCAATATAGCTCAATAGATCGCTGAGGTGCGCGAAATGTCACACTACGGTAAGGTCCAGCCGCTTCGTGACAGACTTGACTCTTATGGAAATTACTCATCTGGTCTTCAGGCAAAATGAATATCCTACGGATTCCACATGCGCGTAAACAACAAGCCTAAAAGGGCGAGGTCGAAAAATAGAAGGCCACACGCCCTCTCCGAGTATTTCGGAAATACGCGTATCTCAAACATAACTGCAAAAACATTAGTTGAAATATAATGAGTGGACATATGAAAAACAGCTATCCAACTCTTCCCTTTGTTTGCGTAGTTGCACGCTTGCACTGATTGCCAGGATGAGGGTTATCACATCAAAAGAAGGGTCACGGAACACTCCCCAATATAGCTCAATAGATCGCTGAGGTGCGCGAAATGTCACACTACGGTAAGGTCCAGCCGCTTCGTGACAGACTTGACTCTTATGGAAATTACTCATCTGGTCTTCAGGCAAAATGAATATCCTACGGATTCCACATGCGCGTAAACAACAAGCCTAAAAGGGCGAGGTCGAAAAATAGAAGGCCACACGCCCTCTCCGAGTATTTCGGAAATACGCGTATCTCAAACATAACTGCAAAAACATTAGTTGAAATATAATGAGTGGACATATGAAAAACAGCTATCCAACTCTTCCCTTTGTTTGCGTAGTTGCACGCTTGCACTGATTGCCAGGATGAGGGTTATCACATCAAAAGAAGGAGCACTGGGTTCAACTGAACGAAAGAAAACAACCTAGTGGTGATCAGAAAGTGTGGTTTAAGCCTAGGCTAGCATCTGAACACCTAGAACAGGTTTCGATTGGGTAATGAATTCAACTCATTAGCACCAAGTCAGATACCAACATTCATGCTGCGTAATGCCGATGAAGAATGCTTGATTAACGACTGTGTAGCTGAGGAAAAACGGGGCACCGATTCGTAGCTAGTATAGGTCTTAAAAAGAATCCAGGAAGTGGAGCTTCGGTCATCTCATGATAATTTGTCGTAACAATCGGTGACTTAGAACATTGTCTGTGATCGAATTCGAATGTGGTTATAAGCAAACAAACACAGAAACCATATCAATAAGGTGGCGGTATGTGGAGATTGAAACTAAGAGTTTCAGTCGGGGAGATGCGAAGTATTTGACCCATCCTGATGTAGCTTCTCCAGATAGATGTCCAAGGGCACTTGTCAGTGCAGCAGGCCTAATATAAGGAGTGTAACTTATGGACTGATGATAGTGTAGGGGGTTCGGAGATTTTCTGATCGAGATTATGCCCCGTGAGTAAGGTTAACACATGCCAAAAAAGGGTAGTATACATACTTCTAATTAGGCGTCATCAG
>NW_008751659.1:918675-926576 GCF_000715545.1 Opisthorchis viverrini | reverse complement strand
GTGACTTCCCGATAACAGAGGAAGTCACCAACAACTGATCACCAGTATGGATAATACACACCGAAACACGATTTGGCGTCACTCATCTTCCTGTCACCGAACTCACGGCGTTGTCATGTGCTGCCTGGTCCTCGAGTGACTACTTTATCAAGCACATAAGCAACTTGGACCCATTAGAGTTTCTATTCCTAAGCTGTGGTGAAATCTATAGGGTTGCAGGTAAGACTGGACACAGTGAGTGAGTGAACTGCCTCCAGGCATTCAATAGCCTGTGGGGGGTTAGATGTGAACAAATACCGAATGAAGGTTAGATGTGCCACTAGCAAAAATAACTCAGTACACGCTCGTTCCGATTGTAGTCACTTCCACTTTTTTCAAAGAGGAATACATACATTGTTTAAGTCAATGGACATCTGTGTTCGGATATTCTCGTTCACAATCCTCCAAAAGCAAGAGCACACAGCGGAATCGGTTCTGAAGAACATTAATTGATGAATGAGAAACGTCTTCCTAACCTTACCGCTCCATTATTAGGCATCCGACACATCTGCTGTGACCATCCGATCAGTTCTCACGCGTAAAGGCACTGGGAAATCTGGAGTCCACGACAGCAGCTCTTGCATGTTGAGTAAGCGAATAAGAACGAAGCTCTACAACGAAATTTCACTTACAATACACATATTTTAGGCTTGATTCACAGCTAATTGACAGACTTCAGAAGACACAAATCCTATGAGGATAAACTAGGTTTGAAACAATTCTTATCATGAGCCAAGTGAAAATGTCCCATGTTCCTTTATTAGTGTGTTCGAGGTTGGATTTCATCCGACTAGTGAATTAGCAACGCAGTGATATGAAGTCCATGGTGTGTATACACTACATAAGGTGGACAGGAAAAATGTACCAGTGAATTATAGCATTATCAGTAATTAAATTGCCCAATTTTCAACTGGTAATGTGCAAAAGAATGCGGAACTGATTGCTAGTATCCGCCACCAAAGATCATTTTCTTTCAGCTGTGATTTCAAAGTCTATTTCAAATCAGTCTATGCTTAAAGACGGAACAGTGTTCAGCATCCCGAGACAGGCCAAATCAATGACTAGAGACACTGTCAGACGTGGCCCAGCCGCGCTCTCAATGGCCCTCTTGCATCCAAGCGCCTTCAGTGCATAGCTCCCTTCCCTTCCCGATTCCCCCCCCCCACCCCACACACTTAACAGTCCACTGAAAGTGCTGTGTTTACGCAACAGTTTATCAGCTTCCGCCTCCACTGCGCAGCTAATTACCCCACCTTCCAAATTCATCGGTGAACGAAACTGTGGCAGCTACTGTACGACACGCACGCGGTTCTTAAACTGAACCGATATGATGCCATGATCCAGTCAGTAATACGCGTCACATGAACCCTGGAGTGGTTCAAACCTGCGGTCTGCCGGTTATTAGTTGAAAACTACAATAATCTACCTCTGTGACTGATTGGTAAATGAATAAAGTTGGACTTTGGCTGTTCTGCGTACCAGTCATCGATCGTTATTCTGGATGGTACCAATTTGAAGCGGTTCATTTTCATAAACATGGATATACCGGTAGCACGGAAACTAAGGCATGCAAAGTTCGGCAGAATTCATCTAGATAATGGAATTACCAACGATCAGAATCATGGTTCTTTCCTTGTTGTTGAACAACAAAGACTTACTGCTTTCTCCGAAGCGTTCACCGGTCAATACAGTATTTGTATTAGTCACCTGAGTAACTATAAGATATACGGTTCACACTTTCCTATCGTGAATTTTGATTAATCTGGTAGCTGAACTGTTTGGCACTTAAGAGTCTCTTTATGTATGTTGTAGCTCCCCCCCCCCTGAAAGCTCAGAAAGCCCCAGAGTGCGAAACCGTCCAAAAAAGAACATTAGGAGCAGATCCACATTAATTCGTTGAGACCGGACAAGATGCTGAGGAATATAGACAAATTTAACTAGGATTTTTTGTTTGTGGTGGGGATCTCGTCATTTTTGTATTGTCAGAGAGGTGTGAAATATTTCACACTGGACATCCTTAAATGAAGTGTGAAAAACGGAAATCGCACACCATTTGATCCTGACTGCATGGAAGCAAGACCGTCAATCTTTCTCTCACCCCTTAACTGTACACTTTCTCACCCTCATTTCAGTATCCAATATTTCAGTTATTACTAATGAGGATGGTTCTTCATTGTGCGACAGCGATCTAAAATGCACTGAAAGAATGCAAAATGATCAATATGGTCCGTGATCATAAACTAAAAGCAAGTATGCAGAGATGCAACTTATCGCTTTTTATGGTGGTCAACGAAGCTAGTCCAGTTCCCTCAGCCAACTACCTGTCGACACATTCCAAATGCTTGATGTACTCGAGTACAATGGCCCAAAACACTTGTGGGACAGCTCTTGGACTGTACAGTGAGTGGGACGGTGTGAAAAGCAGGCTATCTGCCTCATATATTGACAAGATTCCAGGAAGATGTATTACTCTGATGCATGCAACCAGGGGATATTGCAATGGACGAAAAGGTGCACTAAATGTCCGACACTCAGAGCGCACATTCAGAAGCACTAAAACACTGCTTCAATGATGCCCATAAAAGTAAAGTAAGGTGAACAAACAGGACCCAGTTACGATTCCAAAACTTCTCGATTTCAGAAAACTAGCCGGGAATGAAGACGTGGTTTGAAAACACTAGGCCTTGAAAACAACAGGACTCCCTATTACGGGGTATGCAGAACACTTCAGTACTGACTTCAATGTTACTTATTACGAGTCATTAAGAGTCAAGTTTCATGAAAACAGTGAACAGTACTAACCATGCCATTCAAGATGGACACCTCCATCAGTCACTTAGTAATCCTTACTAATCACGTAAACATAGAAGCCCCACTCGGTAACGACATTCGAATAACTTTCAACGTGCAAACCAGTGTGATCCAAATACTGAATAGCATTGTTTCGACAGCGCCGCTTTATAATGGTGAACCTAGGTCCAGTGGCCGACGCCTAGGTGAACATCAGTAATTGCATCATTCGCTCCTGTTTATTTCAGAACAGCGCACGATTAAGTTGGTTGCATTTATACGGTAAAACTGCAGCCTCGGTTGAAAACGCACCAGTCGTGTGCGAAATCACGATGTTTATTCGGACTTGTCATCCGATATGGTTTTGCGTGACGGACCAATTCAATAGTTTGCTCTTCGGTTACTGATTATCCCGGTTACATGAATTAGATAATAACAAGCACACTGCCATACATTCTTGTTAGGTTGCATCCCCCGGTTCAACGAGATCTCCGTGAGAGAGAGAGAGAGTTCTCACCTTGAAATCGGCGATAGTTCATCAAAATCCACTGGCCAAAGCTAGTCACAGCGCCGAATGCAGTCATGCCTCTCGAGCCAGTCGATGATGCGTAGGAGGCAAACTGGACAGCCCATGGCATGAACCCTCGGAGGCAAGCACATTCTGCACCGTCATGCCCGGTTCAACAGATCTCCGTGAGAGAGAGAGAGAGTTCTCACCTTGAAATCGGCGATAGTTCATCAAAATCCACTGGCCAAAGCTAGTCACAGCGCCGAATGCAGTCATGCCTCTCGAGCCAGTCGATGATGCGTAGGAGGCAAACTGGACAGCCCATGGCATGAACCCTCGGAGGCAAGCACATTCTGCACCGTCATGCAATATTATACATACTCCAGTTGCAATCGGCTTGATTTTCCTGAGATAAGCGGCGAGCTCGTGACATTTAAATTGGCCTACAGACCACACAGTTACGTCAGTTGTTCCAGCACATATAGTTCCAAGGTCAAGTAACCAATCCAGGTTAGGTTTTCCACCAATTAAGTAGCCACGCCCGTTAGGGTAAATTATGGTGCTGGGACCTGATTACCACAACCTTCAGGTTGGCTAAATGGAAGTAGCCTTACCAATGGAGGCGAGTCTTTAGGCGTACGTTCGCCATAGTCATTAAGGATGGGGGGTGGAACGAGACATCACGAAGCTCTTTGATCATAGCACTAGAGATGCTGAGAACGCTGGTTATTGTTCGGGACGTGTTTTCTTCATATATCTACTGCACAGGCCACTATCACAACATTTAAACTGCACTGGGGGTGATTGGTGAAGCATCGAATAGAAACATCAGTAGTATTCATATCCCAATTCATTTTCCAACATACTCTCGAACGACTTCCAAGGGGTAGCGAGAACTATTCTTCTTCTAGAGGAACAAGCGATAAATCCTGGTGAAAATGAAAGCAGATGTTATCACCTTCATTTACTTCGCACAACTGAGAATTTTTTGATGTAATGCATCGACTCGCCTGACGACGATTATTAGTTCCGATGCTCTGTGGGGACTACATGTTTCTGATGTGTTGCAGCGCAATTTTGACTGGAATGTGTTCGCCGGAGCGACCAAGTTATCATTGAATGTCTCCTTGCCAGGAGATTAGTTCCCCATTAACGGATCCTTCCGGTAAAACAGCCACAAAGCTGGTGGCACAGTAGGTTGCCAAAAAGGATAGACGTGAGAATAGTCAAACATCGTACCATCGTAGGTTAACTGAAATGTGTTTAGAGTTACATCGGGTAGATTTCAGAATCCAGTAAACCACGAGGTATCTTCACAGGACTTCAACTAGATTCAATGAAACCGTACCATTAAATAGAGGACAGCATCATTCCGACGTTAACCACCAGAAGACATCCCCTGTCTACCGATTTGAGCTATTAACGAAGCTGTATACCTGGTATGACTTTGATGGGGATCCTAGCTACTAGGAGCTTCTCATAGCAATAGGTTTAGCGAGTTTCTACAATGTCACACGTGGCTATCCTAGAAAACCCTGGGGGTAGGTTGTAGCCCAACGAAAATGGTCAGAAAATTTTTGGCTACCTCTCCTTATCAGTATCATCATCACTCATCGATAGCCTGCCCATTTCCTCCAAGGATTAGAATTAGAGAAAACACGAAATAATTAACGATACATAACAGACGCTGAAATGATGATACTTGAACATACACGAACTCTCAAATAGGCTGCAAACAAAGCAGCCCGTCCATCGAAACACGATCATCCACCTGCACTCGCTCAACGTGTGTTTGCGTAAACCGCCTTCTGAGGATATCACTTAGCCCTTTAAGTTCTTAGTCAAATGTTCTCTTGCGTAGGGATAAAAACAGCTTCAACATAAGTCGTTTTCATCCACGCCACTCAAATTACCAAAACTGACCAATAGTGGGTCATTTTCGGCTCGATCCAACAACAAGTTACGAAAGTTAACAAGTTTGTAAGTTTGGCTGATAGCATCTGACGTTGACATCGTAAGCTGTCCCACACCAAAGTGAGACGGAAAACACCGTCAATCGAGCAAAGCGTTGTGGAACAAGCAGCAAATGCTGCTTGCACAAAAAGCGAACTCATTCCAGAAAACCGAAGATATAGTGTAAAAGTCATGGTATAAAAGATTAAAACCTAACACACATATACCAATTCTTAAAACAATTGCTACTCAACGGAAAGCGTTGAATGAAAAATACAAATGAATCGTTCCATAGGATATCACAGTTCTGTGCTCAATGAGATAACGGGAAAAAACATTGATTTATCCAGAAGATGGGTGGTTTAAATAGGCTAACGATGTCTGTGATAGATGCGTAAGACATAGTTAACAAACGTCAATCGCACGAAAGTGAGGACCACTCCAGTAACCAATAAACTTGCAGCTGAGAACAGAAGACGAGGGGCGAATATTTTCCAAACCATCAGATGTCGACGAAGTAAACACGCACTTAGGGCACATGCGAAGGTCTGGGAAGGAAGAAGAAACGGGGGTTGCAAATAAAAATGATCCATGTATATCTTTGTAATGTACTACTCATACTGAGAACATCCTAAACGAGGGATTCAGCTGGGTTCCAGTTGAGTCTCTCGAAAAAACCAAATTAGTTTGCAAATGAGTGTATATTCGCTAAAAATGATCCACATCGATTCATTCGGTGTCAGATAGGTCAGATACAATACAAAGTAACAAAATATTTGAACATACACGAACTCTCAAATAGGCTGCAAACAAAGCAGCCCGTCCATCGAAACACGATCATCCACCTGCACTCGCTCAACGTGTGTTTGCGTAAACCGCCTTCTGAGGATATCACTTAGCCCTTTAAGTTCTTAGTCAAATGTTCTCTTGCGTAGGGATAAAAACAGCTTCAACATAAGTCGTTTTCATCCACGCCACTCAAATTACCAAAACTGACCAATAGTGGGTCATTTTCGGCTCGATCCAACAACAAGTTACGAAAGTTAACAAGTTTGTAAGTTTGGCTGATAGCATCTGACGTTGACATCGTAAGCTGTCCCACACCAAAGTGAGACGGAAAACACCGTCAATCGAGCAAAGCGTTGTGGAACAAGCAGCAAATGCTGCTTGCACAAAAAGCGAACTCATTCCAGAAAACCGAAGATATAGTGTAAAAGTCATGGTATAAAAGATTAAAACCTAACACACATATACCAATTCTTAAAACAATTGCTACTCAACGGAAAGCGTTGAATGAAAAATACAAATGAATCGTTCCATAGGATATCACAGTTCTGTGCTCAATGAGATAACGGGAAAAAACATTGATTTATCCAGAAGATGGGTGGTTTAAATAGGCTAACGATGTCTGTGATAGATGCGTAAGACATAGTTAACAAACGTCAATCGCACGAAAGTGAGGACCACTCCAGTAACCAATAAACTTGCAGCTGAGAACAGAAGACGAGGGGCGAATATTTTCCAAACCATCAGATGTCGACGAAGTAAACACGCACTTAGGGCACATGCGAAGGTCTGGGAAGGAAGAAGAAACGGGGGTTGCAAATAAAAATGATCCATGTATATCTTTGTAATGTACTACTCATACTGAGAACATCCTAAACGAGGGATTCAGCTGGGTTCCAGTTGAGTCTCTCGAAAAAACCAAATTAGTTTGCAAATGAGTGTATATTCGCTAAAAATGATCCACATCGATTCATTCGGTGTCAGATAGGTCAGATACAATACAAAGTAACAAAATAATTAACTGTCAAGCTGTAACATCTTTTCGGTGCCTATCTGCCATGCCACCAGAAGGAAGCACGAAGGCTGGGATACTGCCAGGTTATCTAAGCCTAGACAGGAGAAATCGGGATGCAGAGGTCGGGTTCGAACCACAAACCTTCCGGTCAGTAAATCTGAGCCCTACCCACTGAGCCACTTCGCCAACCGCCCTCCATAAGACATAGCACATCGGAGACATTTCAGTTCAAATGGTATGGTAGCTGGGAATCCTGTTGTACTTTTTTCCTGCTTAAACCACAACGAGATTTTATTCTCTTCGCTCTGTGTCGATTGAATTATCAAGTAAAAAATTACGAACACCGCTAGCAACAAGTGACTGGATTAGAAATAACCTTCGCCAGTCGCTTACAGTTTGACAATATCTATGCATCTGGATTCTCTGTTTGTACAGCAATTGGCCTACTCTTATGAGCAGAATAACAGTGGTCGGCTGAATGAGAGCCTTCTGCAGTAGTGCTGTCAAAAACTGCGGTCACCATAGCAAAATACAAACTATTGAAAAAAATGCTGGCTAATGTGCTGGAACTTCGTAGGACACTTATATATTCGATTAGACCCAATTTCTCTTCACATATCTGTAAATACTCTAGTTTGGAGCTCCTCCACCCTTGTTAGTCCACCTTCCCCATCTGATCAGTTTCTTTGAGTTTATTCAACTCAATGCCAATATCATCATCAATGACAGCAACACCAGTGTTGGCACTGATGCTTCACCGCCGTACAACCATAAAGTTCGTTTATATATATATATATATATATATATATA
>NW_008751659.1:909859-914700 GCF_000715545.1 Opisthorchis viverrini | reverse complement strand
TGACCAACCTGGTATGAGAGACTCTGTGAGTGTCGCGCGGACACCCCCCAGTATAGCTCAATGGGTCGCCGAGGTACACAAACCGCCACACCACGATAAGGTCCAGTCTCTTCGTGACGGAATGCCAATATGTTATATCGTGCTTCCATTTCCGTTGAAACTGGAAAATATGAGACAATAAATGGATTCTCACACGATGGCCTGATTTCCAAAGTAGCGACGAGATACCGAACTTTCAGCGTTGGACTTTGTTGAGCAAAGCTAACAACGTAAGCTTGGAGACTGGCGGTACTACACATCCGTAGAGTTTTTACACTCGTCCACATCAAGCCTCAAATTATGTTACAAAATCTGAAACTCTACGAGGGTACACAAGGCTGCGTTGAACTCTGAATCTCAAGGCAAGCACTCATACAGAAAATGCCCACTTTGTTCATCCGCCTGAGACACTTGGTATAGAAACATTCGCAAAACGAAGAAAGCTAAATGAAAAGCTCACCAAAATTGACTTTGCAGTGAAAAAACGCCAGAATAGTACATCGGTGGCACGGGAGATATGTAGGAGTTCCAGCTGAACGGTCACCAATTCCCCAGGTAGTGAACATCCGCCCACGGAGCTCGAAACTCCTGCCAACTTAGGTTTGAAGAAAATCACGATAAATGTGGGTAAACTGAGTGCCAGCAGAATTGGGCCAGCGAACAGGTGAAGCATGACCATGAAAGCGGGAAGTACCCGCGTCTGATGATCACCAGCATAGGCCGCAAATGCTGCCTCCCACGGAATGCCTGCTATTGTCGGTTGATGTCCAGTGACGTAGAAGGACAGGTTGTCCAATAAACAGATAAAGACGACCACGTGCCACGAAGCAGCCAGTATGGAACGACGTGAGACATCAGCTACAAAACAAAACCGAAAATCAACTATCAAATAAGCACATAAAGCAGTCATTATTAGGAAAACAATGGACGAATCTTATGGTTACTGGAGGCAACAGAACGTGGAATAGAAGATCAGCTATTAGGAATCAGAATAGCGGCCAAGAATCGAGGATGGCACGATCTTATGGGTAAGGTGACCAAAGGCCCCAAAGGCAAATCAACGATTCTCATACATGCAGGAATGAAATATATCACATTGTAACACATACTTCGATCGGAGACGGTAGACAGAGAAGACGAATGAAGAATGGCATAGACCACAACCGAGATGGTAATACAGAACATGGGTAGAATGTGAACTTCGTTCAAGAAGACCATGATACCAAGCAACGGTAACAGGACTAATGTAGTGCATGTCCAAATTTCCAACGCGTGCGAGCAACTAGGGTTTCCGGTCTTGAAGACGGAGACAGGATGGTCATATGACAGGCCATTCGAACCGGGTGGAATAGCTGAAACGAAACGTCCACCATTCTGTAAAGGCGCAATCTTTGGCAACAACTTTGCTGAATGTAGGAAGCACAGCAGAAGGATCAACAGCAAACCACGGGCGAGATGCACTCGCAGAAGGTGTCTAGAAAAAGAGGAAATGGAGGCATAGAGCAACAGAGAAAGGACACTGGCGGTCTGATATAAAAAAACCCACCTTCGTTTTAGATAGTACTGCACGGCACGGGAAAAAATTTGGGTTGCTCAATCCCGTAATCATGATTACCAAACCTAGTTGTCAAAGTAACGATAGTGTTCACAGAAACTGTAGTTCACTTAGCACTGGTCATCCGGATGAATGAAACGGCTGATTCATCCTACATGGTCGTTCGCTGGTTCGTTGAGCTGGGCAATTTGATTGCAATCATCACCAATCGAGGGACATCATCAGTGCATTATTGGGGTTCGAACGTTATTGGGGATCCTACATCTAGAATACCAAGATGCCTACATGGGACATTATTCATCATTTTAAAGTGGTAAGTTTTAACGTCTGAGATATTCACTTGAAATTCGATTTTTCATGATTGGTTGTTCTGGGGAGCCAAACTTCGTTTCCAATAACGAACGTATGCACAGGTTCGGAAAACTGATCACATCTGCTGGGGTATCGGTGATATGGAGGGCACGCCAGAAGACCTACTTTAGCAAGCAAACAACATGGTATACTATAAGAAGTTGAGAATGCAAGATAAAATATGTTCTCTCCGCAAAACTGAGGTTGAGTGGAGTACCCCGGTGGCACACGCACGCTAATGAGGCATCTTCAAACAAAATGTCAACGTCAGACATAAACTAAATACCTTGTGGGGGCATCAGTTCGCACAAACTCGTTCACTAATTTTGAGGAAACTGAGTCGGTCAGCACACTGCTAAATGACCTTCCATCACAAGTGAACCTCAATAGAGATTTAATATACGAAAGACAATAATATGGAATGTCGGCTTGTTAGAACAAAGTAGTGGTTTTGCATCCTTTTCGCAACGTGTTACCGTGACTGCACCCAAAGTGTGCGTAGATCTCTAATTGGACCCTAATTTGACGGTCAAGTGAACAGGTGGTGCTTCAGAACGGCTTCTAATTCCTTAGTTTCTTCAGACTCTCACACTGGACACAACTCCGATTAAGCAGGTAGGACTAAGGATAAGTTTGCATGCACGGTTTTGAAACAATGTAATCAAAACGATCAGTTCCTTTTTCAAACTTCTCATACGACACAAGTACAAATATCTGAGTTTATACCATACTGTTCAAGAGCATCGGATGGCTGTAAATAAGTAGGTCTTCTTGATGAGTATGCTTATTTAAGCAGCCGCAACTTTGTGTACGTCACTACCTGGTCCGGTTGGTTGTAAACATTTAAATGCATTCTTTGTTTATGACGTACGGTGACTGCGGAACGCTCAAAATGAGACCATAGTTTTGAACAATGATCTAGGGTCGCCATGAGAATAGGCTAGGAGACTGCCCGGAAATGTGTCGTTATGTTTTTGTCCCACATACACATCAACGCTGGGCAGATGTGTCACATTGAATGAGTGAGTGCAATCCTTGGTGTAACATGGCGAAGAACCAAACGATGTTGCCTTGGTGCCATTTTTTCACAAGTCACCGGTCCCCGACCCCTTCTATATCTGATGATTGGTGGTTCAGGTGTGAAACAGCTCACACTGTGAAATTTCAAAGATGAATATGACTAGCAAGTCACATACGATGAGGCAAGCGCGATCTTGTGGATTTCAGTACCAACTGGCTACGTGTCAGATATCACGACATTCACTGACGAGTCGCGCTAGCTTGGCAATGATACACGATGTTCAAGATACGGTCATCGTTTGGATAGATGTCACGTTCAGCGAAGCGCTCATGAAACACAGCCACGTAGACGTAAACAATCCCAATTCTGTGAACTACGTTATTCATGTTTCAAGGAAAGAAGACAGCAATTTCATGGGGTAGAGATGTGAGCCCACTGTAGTGAGAGGCCGTGGAATTCAAAGACTCCAGTAGAAAAATGCCATTTTAACCAACACGTGGTTCGTTTTTTTTTTGATAGACTGGTCTCCTCAAAACTGTTTTCCTTTGAAAACCCATTGTGGGAAAAACGAGTATCGTAAGATGCATTATAGAGCGATGTTAAGGAATTGTGAATTTGAACCCTGGACACGTAGACCCCACTGACAGCATAAATAATTACTTGGACATCACAGTTTCCCGGGGATGTTTACCAACACTAGATATGTCGTTCAGAGTAAGTTTAGTTTTAACAGCGTGATCATCCAATAGAGTAAAGCCCATGTGCAACTGCATCACAAACCTCCAGACATTTGACAAAAAAACGAAAAACATTATTAAACTGACTGACCAAAGATCGGGTGTTGACACTACGATAGAAAACATTGATTGTGAGCACATGAACACATTAGTTGAGAGATGGTACAAAGTTCAGAAAGGACACTAATATGAGCTATATGAAAATGTGCCAACCCAACTACGGAAGTGTTTAGTCTAGATGACAAAATTGATCGACCTCATAGAGTGCACATACCCAGAACGACCATGCGGACCAGATTAACTGCAATTGAACAATTTTTTTCGAATCAAGTCACTAAAATCTGTGTGGAACTGGGCAATTAGACTGAATACATAGATAGCTAAGTGCGTGGAGTCGGACATCCACGGGCTGGCTTACGTAAAACCGCACACTGCAGTGATAGGTCAAAAGGGCTATCGACAAACTTGTTACGAACCAGTGCTGCTAAGTGATTGCTACCCGTTGAAGCCATAGGAAGTTCTGACGTACCAGGTACATCGCAGAAAGATCTACGTAACGTGTATTCAATTCATCAGACAGTACCCCAGTGGGACAAGTACAATACACCACAATAGTCCCGGTCTCGAGAAACATTCTAGTTTAGCTGGGTGAACAGAAATATTACTTTAGAGAGATACGCTGAATTCGATACAAATTTGAATTTGACGGGAGGTAAAATTGGAATCCAGCTGAGTCTCTCATTTATAATGCTTCCAAACAACCGAATGTGCTGCATAAGGCTATCTCATGTTTCAGTTGGTAGGAAATTCGATGTATCGCGATAAACGTATAACATACGTATAATACACTAGTCATATGGTTGCTGATAACTCCTCGACCACCCATGACAGGGTTCGCGCTTCTTGGGGCTCATGGAGTAGGCGCAGTCCCTGAGTTTCCGTCCACATTGGACCCTACTTTAACACTCATCATCATCATCATCATCGACAGCATGACGTCAGTGTTCAACACCGATGCTTCACTGCCGTACAACCATTACTTATTTGAAGGCCTTATTGTAAAGAAAAGAGTAAAGGTGGATGGGGGAGGGACTTAGTGCTAGCTTAACACAATCATTCCGAGGTGCCTACACCTCCA
>NW_008751659.1:896643-909013 GCF_000715545.1 Opisthorchis viverrini | reverse complement strand
AATCGTTCAGCTGTAGCGCCCTTTCGGTGCCTAGCTGTCATGCCACCAGAAGGAAGCACGAGGGCTGGGATACTGTCAGGTTGCCCAAGCCTAGACAGGGGAAGTCGAGTGGCGGAGGTCGGGTTCGAACCACGGACCTTCCGGTCAGTAAATTCGCGCTCTAACCACTTGAGCCATCTCGCCAGTGGCTGATGGCCATCACACAGGCCTGTATGTGTCTATCACCGATATGCGAAAACAACTAGTCCGGATGACATGGAAAACTCCATCTTACCTCAACACCGAATGGAAACAAAATCTCCCCTCTTTGGTTAGAAAGCGTACGGTCCGTGTTCACCACACATCCATCAGAAAACACCAGAAATCTCCAAGGTGTTTCCTTCAGAGGGAAAGGACCCTACTAATGTCTATTGATGGATATAGGCCACCTATAAGGTCAAACAAAATTACCGAGCGTTTTCCTCAACGGCGATCATTGACAAAACCTACTGAAAACAGACATACCAAGAGTATGTCTGTTAGAGAGCGACGTCAGGCAACACCTAGCAGTGGATTGAAATATCTTGAAATAACGATTGCATTCACTCTATGACTCTAGGAAAAGACAGTGGTGCGCGGACAGATTGCTGCAAATCTGCGATGACCGAATTTGACAGAATTTATAAAAGTGGACGTCATAGAGGAGTTTCGCAGTCGAAACATTTTGATGTATAAAAGTATAAAAACCTCATTTTCGTGACAGTGTGCTTCTCTCAAACTAGCTGCATAAAACGATGAAATGGCAGAACTGATAACTACACTACAAGTTCGCAATCAAAACAAGTTCATAATAAAAACACTTGACGCACAAAGATGAAGTATTCACTTGCGATTGAATGGATTGCGCTGCATCCAGAAACCAACATCCGACCAAGAGGAGACCAGCGAAAATAATTCCTGTTTGAAGAAGATACATACTTGCCCAACATTTTCGGAACAAAGGGTCCAGTTTTCGAAGCCAACTTTTATGCAAGGCTATAATCGATATCAGTGTGCCAACTGACAGTACTATCCGAAACAAGACCACTGAACGCGCTTCACTGAAGGAAAGCTTTGCTAGCGATTTCGTTATCCAAGGGTCTGTGTTCGTGCGACAGCTGGAAGATGGGAAAGATTCCTCACGGCAAACTTCGAGAAGTCTAGATAAGCGTGTTAGTAGCATGAGGAAAACGGAAGGAGAGATATAAGTGAAAGTCAGCCAGGAAAGTTGGTCGGGAACCCGTAGCACAGATCGAACAAAATGATACACAAGTAGAGTCTGGACGAGATATGTAGTCACTTGAATTTCATGAACTAAGAAGCTGTTAGAAAAATGGCTCCCAGCCAAAAAGACAACGAGAATCAGCGGACTAAGATGCGAAGACCTATAAATCAAATTGCGGAATGCTTCGACGCACAACTTAACAGAGCCGAACCCAAATACAAGGATACTGACTGACAGTTGAACGATTGAGTTAACCGTCGGGACAAGGAGAAGCATGATGGCAGTGAACAGCTGTACCCCAAAAATAGATAACTCAGACTTCTGAGAGGGACAAATAGCAAGTACCACAGTCGAAAACATCACACATAGACCGGCCCACATCTTCTGCAGGTCGAATCGCGTCCAGTGTTGGCGGAACGCCTGTTGTAGCTTGCGGAGCAAGTGTTCCATTGTATTCGAATCTATGGTTTGTGAGGCTGCCAAAATGCCATATCTGTCCAAAACGCTCATGTTAGCGAAAAATTGCTTCAGTTCGCTTTCCATTGGGAACGGTCCGATTTCACGGCAGTAAGTCAGTGTGTAGTCTATGAGCTGGATTGGTGAAAAGAAAGGGTCAAAGTAAAGGTGAGTTGTACGAATCCAGAAATGAACCCAATATCTCATGATGTCAGATAGCCAAAGTGAACAAAAATCCCTCTTCAAAAACATAAAGCTAGCTGTGAGAAAACAAACCCAGACAATCCAAGCCGCTCATGTTTCCTCAAGAAAGACACCAAGAATGGTTACGAGACTACACCAAAAGTGCCCTACTTCACAGAAAAGACTGCTGCCGCTGCTGTGGATTTATCCATCATCATCTCCGCCTGGCAGAAGAGGGAAAAAGTATAGGAGGAACTAAAGTGAATTTAGATGGTGTAACGTAAAGAGCAAAGTAATCAGGATGAGTCCTACCTGCACAAAATTCGCCAGTAAACACTGACGAAAATCTACGTCTGGTGACAGGATCTCCTTAACACAGACACCAAGACTTGAGTACGGGATCGGGACACCGGTCAACGAGGCCAGAGTCGGTACCAGGTCGATTTGATCAATGCGCGCCGTTCCGTTTCCGAATCCTTGCTCACCGGCTGAATGGAACCCACGGGACGAATAGACGAAAAGTGCAGCATCTAGCTCAGCTGAACTATCACCGCCATGGTCTCCCGACGCCGTCATGCCGTGGTCGCCCAAAACTACGAGAAGATCATTCTCATTCAACTTGTTTATGATCACCCTATAAGTAGATGAACATATCACCGGGCTAGAATAATTCAGTTTAACTAAGGAGAAGGGAATTGGGGAAATCATTTGGGTGATAGGTACCTGCAGAGACAGAGGGTGTTGTATGCAAGATTTTCTAGAAATCTAAATGTAGTGAACAGGTTTAACA
This sequence comes from Opisthorchis viverrini, assembly GCF_000715545.1. Classification (NCBI taxonomy): domain Eukaryota; kingdom Metazoa; phylum Platyhelminthes; class Trematoda; order Opisthorchiida; family Opisthorchiidae; genus Opisthorchis; species Opisthorchis viverrini. The sequence goes on along the minus strand of NW_008751659.1, from coordinate 906,341 downwards.
AAATGGAGTACGCTTGAAAAGGACCGACACTCTGATCGTTTCTTATTGACATGTGTTAAAAATTAATCAAAAGAACATAGGAATGATGAGCTAAACTAGGGTGCGGAGGGAGTCGGACACAGAAATAATGGTGTCGGCTGGAGTGCACGGCTTAATTTAGTCAGAAGAGGAGAAGATTGATCACCAGTAAGTAATAGTAACTGGCGAGGAATAACGCATTTAAAATAAATTCACGGAGAATTTTGAATCAAAAGGGTATGTAGAAGAATTGAAAACCGCTTAAAATGGGGTAGGCATAGTGAGAAAAAATTACGACTACATTCAAGTTTGTGGTCTGAGCCAGAACGAATATAAGGGTGCCTTGCAGAAACAAGAATCTACTAAGAATAATAAGGTTGCTAATCATCCAGCAACATTTTTCATAGGGGATGAACTCCGTAAATCCCGTGCCACAACAAAATCAGTTAATCAAGGAGATACAAACCCTACATAGAAAGCTCCGCCCAGCGATATCGCAGGAAATGAGTTAGCGTGAAAAAGTGCCTATCCGGCCGTCTCTGGATGGATGTGACGGGACTGAATGATTCTATTTGTACGACAGGCAGCAACGAAGCAGCGGACTCGGTTCGATAAGGAATACAGTGCAAGCCAAGTCTCCCCTAATGCATCGCAGTAGTCCGTGTGTGTACAAAAAGTAATGAATGGTGTTTTGCGCATCGTGATCCAATCGTGCTTCTGGCGAAGTGGGCGGCATGCGGATTCAAAATCGACTTCAAGATATCAAGCCGACTGTTTGGTTGGCTTGTACCCTTGAAACTAACCCTCCTAAATCACCTGTACTAGGGTAAAAAGTCACAGAATCAACAACAGAAATCGCGTATGTACTGGGACACGCGCCGATAAAACTCAATCGCAGCGTAATCTCAGACGGATGAAAAGTAGGAAGAAACATGGCACAACCAAGCCGCTTAAGCTGGTTGGCTCACCCACGATACTGATGTTAATTTTTCTTCTTATCTGGCAGTAACTATATTCCACATACATTATAATTTCTATGCAAAGGTCATTACATTTGGTCCAACGTGGAGGGATTATATTATCACACTATAGAAGTCTGGGCTGTAAAAAGAGATAAGAGTATGGCAAACACAAAATACAAATATCCAGGTGTTCAGAAGCCTGCAGAGTTAAATGGTCGAAACCATTAGAGATAAATAAGTATAGTGAAGCGTAAACAATGTGAATCTTCACATCCTCAGACAACCAGTACGCTGTTCGTAGATTCAGAGAGTAGAGAGAGGACGGAACGGAGATAAAACCGGAATAAACATCGGTTCATGCTAATTCCGAACGGAGTCCAAGGTTCAAAAGTCCTACAACGCTGACGATCAAGCACCGGCTGAACTGAGTCATCTGAGGAAATGTGTACATAGGTTGTGTACACCAACAACATAAAGCATTCGACTATATGCCAGACATATACGTGCTGGACTGATGTCCACAAGGTGGTAAGGAAGAAGGATGAAAACTAATAATTTCACTATAAAGACTGAGACACCTGTGTAATCGCAGCAACTAAGGAAACTTTCTAACTACTACTCGAATGGACCAGCATGGGATTTGAAATAAAGGTAAGAATACGCCCAGTACACCAAAACATTCGAATATATTTCTAGACATAATACACCACTCATGAGGTTGCTGAAAAATCTTCGACAGACCACAACCGGTTTCGCCCTTCTTGGAGCTCATCAAGTAGGCACAGTCCCCGAGTTCCCGTCAACCTTATGATCTACTTGAATCCAAATTCCACGAAATTAGCGAAATACACTTATTTGCAAATAAATTTGGTTTTGCGGAGAGATTCACATGAGGCCCAGCTGAACCTCTTGTTTATGATGTTTTTAAGCAGTTTGGGTTCCAGTGGAACATAAGGTTGACGGAAAGCCAGGGACTGCGCCTACCTGATGAGCACCAAGGGGGACAAAATCGGTCATGGGCTGTCGAAGAATTTTCAGCAACCCTATGAGTAGTGCACTACGTCTGTACATGTATCGGGATATCTCGAATATTGTACCAACTGAAACACCAGCACATTTAGTTGCATAGAAACATCGTAAACGAATATGTATTGGTCTTTTTCTCGGTAACGAATCAACAATTTATGAAACAAAACAAGGCAAACGTACACGAGTTTATTTAAAATCAAGTCGATAGGAGACGTACCAACCAGCAAGACTGACTGGTTCTTTCGAGTGACAGAATGTGGATTCAACTCCACACTTCCAGAAAAAAGTTATCGCAAAAAAGGGCAGTTCAAGGAACTTGTGAATGTCGAGACATCATCGCTAGTGTTCGGTGGAATTTAAGGGTAAATATATAGGTGAATTCAACAGCGGTAACAGTTGAATCAACGTCGTGCACCATCCCGATTTCCTATACCTGGGAGGTTAGCCATCCATGATATCCAACACAGGTCGTGGAACACGAGGAATGTTGTTGTGACACATTCACTGAGCTAACCGTCTTTCACTTTCACTTCGTGGGTTACAGCAGAGTCAGCCAAGTTTATGTATGCCTTCTATATTACGCCGTAGGGGAAACCCAGAATTTCAACCGCGTACGAGTGCACTACAGCTTCAACTGACGTAGCAGTTGAGTGTCAACCAAAAACACAGACGAAGAGAGAAACGGGAACACGATGGAACTCAGGGGTTGTTTGACGTTGTTGAAAGTCCCCGGCCAGTTCGAGTGGTTTAACATCCAAAACAGCACACTCCAGGACAGTCCAGAATAGGTACATAAAGCTTTTGTGTTTCGTTTCGGGGTTTCATCAGGTGTTCTCAAGCTCCGAAAATCATCCACGTATTGTTTCGTTGGGATGGAAAACCTCACAATGGACGTTGACTGTTTGGATTATTCAGCACTTAGCACTATTGGCCAGAAAAGGGACGCAACGGGGATTAGATGGCATTATAGCCCGAAAGTAATTTTGACAGCGAAACCCAAATAAACGCTCGGGAAACCAAAACGTCACCTTACTGAAGAAGATGCAGCTCGAAAGAGGAATAGAAGTCGACATGAAAGAACCATTTTTGCTCGGTAAGCAGAGTAAGCAGAGAGGAATACCAACTCCATTACGATTAGTTTACCTCGACTTGCACTGCTAAATAAATTGAAATACAGGCTGCGTCATCAAAGTGAATGCAAATAGTTCAGAGGTCTCGCTTAGGTGGACGTATGAGTACAAAAGAGAACCATTTTAAACAAACCTGACAAACTGATCGACTTCACGCAGCTTTCGGCGCATTTCTGGGTGTGCCGGACCGTACGTATGACCGCAGTGATCAACGCCCAACATGTGGCCAATCAGAACATCCCAATCAGAGGAGTTGTCCAATGCAGAGGAAACATATGAAACGACGGTCTGGTCAACAGTATCCAAGTCCTTCACGTTGAAAGAGGGACAAGGGTGTGCGTCGTGAAAGCTGGTGACGAAGAGACGGAAGCAGACCGAATTAGGACTATTCTACAACGACCTATACGACGAAAATTCGGGAAAATCTGCAACGAGAACTTATCGTAGTGAAATCTCCACATGTCTTCAAAGGTGCGTCTCTTGGTAACCTGCGGAACATACCCTAGAGGTAAAGAACATCAATTCAAAGTTCGTTTTGCACAACCACCAAAGCTTTTCACCTGTGATCTGTCATTCGCCAGGAAAAATAGAAAAGAAGCTACCGTCTGCGAACACTGGTTGACCATCATGGTGGCATGTCAGCAGTTTGCCCCGAATCCCTAAGGTTTGAGAAAACTATAATATATCATGAAGACAACCAGAGGTAGGATGTGGTCTTCTTGGATGTAATATCAGAGCCATAAAGAGCTCTGAAGCTCACGTTTACCAAATGCCCCAACTGAATAAGCCAGTGTTCAGTTCTTGAAGAACCATTGTGTATTAACAGAGCTCAACATTTCCAAATCATTAGTTGTATTCAAAATAAGCACTTTCAAACATCCACTGCAAGTGGAAAATTCAAATAAAAAGTCTCAAACGATAATGCGGTGTACCTCTCAATCCAGTGGTGAATTTTGAGGTAATTGACCAAGCTAAAAACCTCAAAATATCGCCTGTTCAGCCGCGTTGGACCACGTGAGTTTACAGCAGGCCTCCGGCCTATAAGAGTGAAACGGCTGCATGACGTATCACTAGATTAATATGTGATGATGAGGTCGTATATGATAAAATCAATCCTGAGCAATACATCTGCTGACGTGTGAAGGTGTGTCCATATAATGCACATCACCTACTCATCACGTTCACCGTGAAAAAAACGTGGAATGTCTGGAAACGAACAAGCTGGCTGTTGCAATACAGGCAAACCCGACATTCATCTAAGACAGTTCCATAAAAAACGGTAAGACTAAGACAGCAGACAATACCTGTTCCCAAGACAAGTAACAAAGGACTGATAACCCATTTCTAGACTAATAAGGCAGCAAACGCAGAGAGCTGCGGCCTAAAAACCGGCAACATAACACACCAGAGAAGCTGCTATTTACACATGGATAGCCAGATACACGCTCATCGGCAGATAGAGCAAGCACACACACACACATGTCCTGATCGAGGCCACTGAGGAATCCCCGTTTCAAGACTTTGTGGGATGTAATGCAGCATACCAACCAACACGGTTGAGTGCCGAATCGCACCTCCTCTCATCAACCCATCCACCCATATCCCACCCACCCACCCCCTACCCCACCAACACTGAATAGAACTGACCCAGCTATTACTCGAGGTTAGTGAGTGAAATTCTCAAGACGGACTATGGCCCGGCAAATACATACCGGTTCGTTCACAGTAAGGTTCACGATTGAGGGTGAGTGACATAGAGGGGAAACAGCAGGAGTTGTACCGAATTTGGGGCAGATTGTGCAACATAACACATTTGAGAGTGGGGGAGGGGGATATTATTGGAATAGTGGGCACTTTTGGTAAACTATAGTCGACAAACCCCACAGTTATTTATGGGTGAAACTCAAACTGTACTTAGAACCGAAAAGGCAAGGTTGGAAGAGCGNGATACAGGCTTTTGCGACGGATGAGTTTCAGGAAAGAAAAACTGAGAATGAATAATCGCAATGCAATCCATTAGGCTGACATCGCACAACAACTTATCAGCTCGAATGGGATGTTAAAAGTTGACACTTCCAGGTGATTATGGGTTGCGTCTCACCAAAAAGTAAATCGCTTTTTTAATACGATAGGGGACCTAGTAAATCTTAGAGTGAATACGGTGTCAATTCAACCGAACAAAGGCTGTATTCTATAGCGTACTGTCTGGTGACGATTAGCAATTCGACCAGACATTCCGACTACTGAAGACATACGGCAGGCGAACATGCAATTGCGTAATGGAAAGGCAGTTGGAGGAGACAGTTTACAGTAGAACGGTTCAAGTATGGTGGTCCCACTCTGGATACTGCACCTCTTCAACCAACCAGCAAGATCTGACGGGAAGAAGTTCCCCAGAATTCGATAACGCTCTAATCGTGCACTCTATGAAGGAAGACTACACCTGACAGCTACAGGGACACCAGTCTACTGGGCTGTGTGGGAAAGTCATGCCACGTTGCTGCTCAAACGCCTTACAGCTGAAGTGATCGAAGCACACATTCCAGAAGAACGATGTGGATTGCGTGCCGCTCGTAGCACACTGGACCTGGTAGTTAACTCACGACGACTTCATGAAAAATCCCGCGAACATTGCCACCCACCGCACGCCCTCTTCGTAGACTTTACGAAGACATTAGACTCCATCAACCGAGAAGCATTGCGGACCCTTATTCCCAAATATGGCTGTCCACCGGACTTTGCCAACTCACCCGACGCCTGCATCAGAAAATGAGAGTAAAGGTACAAACGAATGGATCGACTGGTTTCGAAATTATCATTGACCTGGAGATAAGGATGGGTCCTTGCTCCACGCTCCTCGATCCCTACTAACCGACTATTATAGATGCAGCTTTCGTGAACGATAATGCTAACGTACAGTTCGACAGTCGGCTTGGTGTATGCGACCTCATAATACTTGACATGATCATACCTGTATCATTTTGGTAAGAATGGGTTATCAATCTTTTTAAGACTCGACCAAACGAAATATTCGCGGAATCACTCCATAAAAGATATCTGCTTATTTTACGGGCAGCATTCTCCAAATTTTGCTCTTCCGCTGTTCCCAAATCTTCACCTCCCGGTCGGATATTGAAAGGAGTACACAGATATGAACAACCACCTGACTGAACTTTTCTGATCCTGCGGAAGCAGAAGGCTCCCTAAGGCGATCAGGAACTTCTTAGATTACCAAACAGAACACTTCATTAGCCACACGAGATACACTCGGCCAAATTATCTCTTGTTAAGTATGTGGCTAATGCACACAAACACACACACACATCTCAAAGCCTGTACTGATCGTCCCGATTATTCCAAAATAGAGGGCAAAACAATGGAGTGGCAATTCGTTCTTCTAGCCTCAAAACGGAAGTATTACTTCTATGAATATGGAAACTCCACACGACTAATGAAACAAATGTGTCCAAAAGGTTTCAACATTCCGAGAAAGAATTGGGAAATCGGTCGATACAAACCGGACACGCATTAGACCGTCGATCAAGGCACCGGGCAAACCAATCACATCGTTCAGTATGACGTAGGCGAAAAGCAACAAGCTCGCCCCGAATGGTGGATATCCAGGAATGAAATCGTGGAACAGCAAAGAATACAAACTGCACAGGAGCTCTACTAAGAGTGAAACTATGGTCTAGTGTGTTAGTGTGGGTTCAAGAGAGCAATAGAGGCTGCCCATACGATGAGTGGATTAGGGTAATCCTGAAGCTACTCATATGTGGTTTAGTAGCTAAAACACAACAAAATAGGGGACCAGAACCTTAACGTAAGTTAGCTAACAGAACGCACTTCTGTCAAATTTATAAAAATCACTCCTTTCGAAGTTTATACCCTAGATAGGGCAAGTGTACTAAGAACCAGGATGGTTTTTTCTTCAGTGAAGATCTATGAACACGTACAGAAGGTAACGGTAGTTGTGTAGGCGGTGTGATTTATGCTGCCTGCTGGACCGAACGATTGGTTTAAACTGGACTGATCGACTGATCCACCCAAGTTGTTGACAAAACTAACTCGAGACTTTAGTTAGGTATGGCGAACCTTTGTATGCTAAAACAAGCAACTGTGATGCTCTATTTAGTGAGGTTTCCAGCAACATCATAAAGCACATATACCTGGAAAAACTGAGGAACTTTTTCAACTCATAAGCAAGAGAATAACACTCAAAATGATACTAGCTTGATGAGGATTTGACTCAAATAACTACCGCCTTATCTATACGAACCGGGTTCTGTATGACGAACCTATGAATGTGTGAAAATAACGCACTTCCGAGTGAGTGACAGTCTGGAGTTTGGCGAATACGCTACACGGTGCTCCACTGGCATAGGTATGGTCAGCTTGCACTGGAACAGCATCACTGGATATCGTCAGTGCGCCGTTAAGTGTGTGGTTCCCCCGTTTCCGATTGCACTCGTATATACTTCCTGAAGACTAGTCAATGTCAGCAAAATGACATTTAACAGGTAGAGGAATGATAACTGATTGAATACAAGCCGCTGTGCAATGAGAGGGCAATCCAAATTCTGATGGGAGCCGAGTACAAGCCTACAAAGACACACCATTCATCATGATCTTTCAAGGCCACGCGAGTCACGGACGACAACGGCATTACTATCCATGATCTATAGTTTTCATAAAACCGACCTATATTGAACTCTTCACTCCGATTTAACCTGGTCAATGGATGGAAACCGTGAGTGTCAGATGATAGAATGATTCGCAATAGAAATAGAACGATAACCACGTAGGTGCTCACCGTGATGAAATAGTCCTCGGTCAACATATATATATATATATATATATATTGCACCAGTTTGATTTTTCATACATTGTCAACTTATATCTCTTTGTCTCGGAGTGCTACGGATCTAAACCAGGAAGTCTTGGCGACTGTAGTTTCCACAAGTTGGGAATCTTTTATCTTCCTCCGCCACGTCCTTGGTTGCATAAACTTCCTCTTCGTCTGATTTGGTTGATCCCATGCGAACAGCGCACGTTACAGTGGAAGTTATGTGGACAAACGTCGTACATGCCCTAAGCGACGTATTCGGTATTGAAATTGTGATCCACAGAAGTGAGTTGAACAAGCCAAGTACTCTCTGACGCATTTCTTCGTTACCGATAGTGCAACCAGACGCGAGCAATACTACGCAAACAGCGACTATTGAAGACTGACAGACATTGCCGGACATCTTCAGCACTAGCTAACCAAGTCTCGCAACCATATAGGAGGATGACGCTCACAGTAGTATCCTAAACAAATTCCTTCAACAAAAGACCAATGTCACGTTAATGCTAACGGTGTCACGAATTGGCAACTACAGACCTAGTCTGATTTGCCACTAACCCTCCATGGGTGATGTAGCTTCCTCGGTGTACAAAACTTCCTCGAAAGTGTCACTACCTAATGTGGTCGTATAAGGTGTCTAATATCGGTCCTGAGAAACGACTTCGATGGTGCAAAGGGGACGCCATAACAACACACGTCGATCGCTAGACCATTCGACAGTTGTTGTATAGCCACGGCACTGTTAACCACTATAGCGATGTGATCCGGGAACTCCATATCAACTGTTGGACAACCTGGGAGCAACTCTAGCCTATTATTAGCAAAGTAGCGTAAAATCTCACCTAGGGCAAAGCCGAAGAGAAAGGAGATATGGTACGACCCTGCCAAACTCTACCGGGGAACACGCTGCGATATTTCGTCATATACTTATACCTTACCACGCCATGACACAGGGTCTTGCGCCTGGTCACACAGTTGCCGGTTGCTCCCATCCTCGACAGTTATTCAGATAGCCTTGATCGAAGCTTGTGCGTACACCTGGCAAACATGGTGGTCCAATGCAAACCCGTCCAGTTCAGAAGCCGGTTCGCTACTTGCGTGTGACCTTCGCGATACTAACAACACTGAAAGAACTGCAGATGCTGGTGGCTTTTGGACAATGAAGACAGGATTTATCCTTCTATGCTTAGCTCAATCTAGACAACGATACACTCTTCCCAAGAAGAGGAGACCCAGGAGGAGAGATCTTGAAAAATGGTGGAGGACGAAGTCAATGGGTCTTAAGTGCACTAACTCACAATCCTGGCATAAAAGCTACGGAAGTTCATTGAGACCGGTGCTCCCACATCAGGAGCGCGCTCACGTACCACAATGCACGGTGCATCTTTATGCTTCTCTTTATCTCCCGTTTCAAGATCAAACATGCACCGTTGGATGTACAACCTACCGGTAGTTCAAGGCATACCTGGCAGTTAAATATGTCAGGTGCGACAACGAAGACTAGTGCAACGGTGATACTACTGATTAGGGAGGCACGCGAGTAGTATGTGTTGTTCGTAGAATTTCATTTTGCGTCGATTGAAAAAGGGAATTCTATTGCGGAATTCGTGGGGCCACTTTATAACATTTGCTTGGATTTGACCGACGAATGAGTGGTGGCAATGAATCTCTAGGAAGACTCGTTCGGGAGAAGATCTGTGTCCAGCTTTTGTA
>NW_008751659.1:877678-893341 GCF_000715545.1 Opisthorchis viverrini | reverse complement strand
CTACTGATTAGGGAGGCACGCGAGTAGTATGTGTTGTTCGTAGAATTTCATTTTGCGTCGATTGAAAAAGGGAATTCTATTGCGGAATTCGTGGGGCCACTTTATAACATTTGCTTGGATTTGACCGACGAATGAGTGGTGGCAATGAATCTCTAGGAAGACTCGTTCGGGAGAAGATCTGTGTCCAGCTTTTGTAACTAAGATGCAGATTAGAGTTTTGCTCCCCTGTTCAATGGTCTGTAACCGGTCAGTTGGCATTTCTGAATAAATAACTCCGCAGCGAAGGCCTTCTCCCTTTCACTAGTGGGTTGCATTAGGTGTAGTCAGCTTACTGTCACAAGAGCTAACGGGAGCTGGGCTACTTTCAACCATACAGATGGAGGCCGGGAACTAGACATGTGCAACCAAGGCATAATCGAGTAACGTATTCAGTGGCACCCAAAAATCCCAATTAAGTGCTTCAATGCGCAGTTATATACAACCCTTGCCAATAACATAAAGGATATTTACATCCTAAATTTGTTGGATTTGTCCCACAACAAGGGACTGATGCGAACCAGAACGTACAATATGTAACCGCCCCCAGCCTTCATCCCTTACTGGCTGGAGCCGTTGTAACCTGGTACGCGACATGTAGCCGACACGCTATGCTGCACCCAATTTGATTCGCGCCTTGAACACACGTATGGAAATGACAAGCTAAATGTGCGCCATGAACGGTAACGTCATGGAAGGAACCACATCATCCACGTCATACAGAAGCTTCATGTATGATTCTATATCTGCTGACCTCAAAAAGAATGCTGAATAATGGGAACGCTATCGTTGGAAATTAAGTCGCATGAATATCTATCAATTTTAGCAACCTAGACTACACAACAGGAAAAGGTCATTTACTGGAATAAGATGCTATAAGACGAATTAACAAGCATTTAGTGCGGAAAGGCTTCTGTCAACGGCGAGGATGGTCGCAAGTGATATGCTGAAGGGAGCAGTACGCTTGAAGAAATATTTAAGGCAAGGTCAGAAAAGCGAATCAAGGTAGCAATGGCAAACCTGGTTGGAAAGAGTCCCATCCATGTGTCATCACCCACAAATCGGATTTGCTTTCTCGCTTGAGTCCACTGATGAATCAGGTTATCTTCTTTTAGCTCGGAACTCCCAAAATTCGAACCCGCATCGACGAAAGTGGGCATACTTCCAGTTACAAGACCTTTCAATCGCTGCAAGGTAGTTGTCGGGGGGTCAGCAAGGAAGTGAAGAAGTCTAGCGTTTGGGGTTCGGAGGAGTTGATTGATGGTGGACATGTGACCCACAATATTGTCCGTGTACGTGGCGGATTCCTTCCGAACAAAATCGAAGGCCAAACCATCGACAAGTAAAACTATGAGTCTGTCGTACGATGCCCGGTAGACGGAATTCCCAAGTCTAACCGAGGTGTATGATAATTCGGTCCGGTTGAGTAAAAAACCATAGCCAAAAGTACACAATCCAACGGCAAAGCCGAATATCAGTAGAAACCTCTTTGAATGGTCAGGATTAGCCTCATACTCCATGGCTGACTAACAAAGTCTTCCAGAATGGAAAACCTTTACAAAACAACCGAGGTTTCGGGACCTGTATGAAATAAAACAGGAAATCAATCATTTCTTGTTTACATGTAGAATTCAATAGAAAAGAAACATGTGGATGATCATTTTTATCTTTGTGAACTGTCATACAGGAATGGTAAAAAAAATCAGGAAAAAAGCATGTAGAAATCACCACCAAGTCTCCTAGTGTCCATGGTAAATTGGAGCTCGCTTTTCAGCAAACGCCTTCATGCCTTCTTTCCGATCGCGCGTAGGCACTAGAATCCGGTAACAAGCACCCTCAACTTCCAAACCTCGTTCCAGTGATCCAGATGATAAGCCTTCATTCACAGCACGCTTCAGTTGGCGCAAAGCAATGGGACCTTTGCTGGTCAGCTCACTTGCATACTCCAACGAACGATACAAAGCCGGTTTGTCCTTCCATTCGTCTGGAACTTCGTCAGGATTTACCACAGCGTTGGCAATACCCAATTCAGCCGCTTGAACTGGATTCAGTCGACGTGCGGCGAACATCAATTCCTTTGCCTTAGAAACACCTATAAGGCGTGGCAGGCGTTGCGATCCCCCGGCTCCAGGAAGCAGAGCCCACTGTGTTTCGATCAAACCAATCTGAGAACGTGGTAAGTTACCAACGAACCGAACATCACAGGCCAGTGCCAGTTCAAGCCCACCACCGAGGGCGGATCCATCCACAGCAGCGACCACCGGGAAGGGAAGGGCATAAATCCGTTGAAACAGGGAGCGAAGACCACCGACAAGTGCAGGAGTCTTTTCATCAGGCACTTCAGCTCTTTCCTTCAAATCGGCACCAGCACAAAACACATTTGGTACCTGCAATAAAAGCAGCGCTGAGGGTGAAAGCACTAGACACAAAGGTTGTGTATACAAAGCAACGAAGAACGCGCTTAAAACATGAAATTTCATGCGAAACGAACATTCGTGCTTTATTCAGTTGACTCCCTGACCAACAATGCCACACCATCTCGCAAAACCGAGTTCAAGCTCAACAACATGTACAGTGACCAACGCAGGAACACGTTGTAAGGTTGGAAAACGGTTCAGAAGCAACACCACTATGGATCGATAATTACTGGGCTTCCAAAATAATCTCTGTTTAAGCTTCACAATATGCCTTTCACTAGATCATTATGGTCACTGTGGTTCTCTTTGAATTACGGTATACTTAGAGAAAACATGTTAGCAACGATCCAGAAGACGAGCGAGGCACGAGACAGTAATGTGCGACGAGGAAGCCGGATGTTACCGTGCTTTGTGAGCCTCCATAACCTACGCTTAATGGCGCCCGAGTGGGACTCAGTATCTTGTACACGGATGGTGAACTGATGGACAACTTTACGGTATCCTGGTTCACTAGGTTGGTAACTGGAACAGGGGTAGTGACTTGTTTTTTGAAAGTTAGATTATGATGATCTTACGCATACCGCTGGTGTGTCAGGGTAAGGGCGCGACCCAACGGATTCGGCTGAGGAATCCAGTCATCCTCCTGTCCAGTTTCGGATGCCCTGGCAGTAGTCTATCCCAAGTAAAATTATGAATTCCAAGCGCGCGCTGAGCCTCCTGGTCTCCAATAACCAGCAAAGGAGGATGGGGGGGAGAGATGGCTCAAGCGGTTAGAGCGCGAATTTACTGACCGGAAGGTCCGTGCTTCGAACCCGACCTCTACCTCTGGACTTCCCTTGTCTGGGGTTGGATAAATCCAGCCCTCGTGCTTCTTTCGGGTAGCATGGCAGATAGGCACCGAAATGGTGTTATAGCTAAACGTTTTTAGGGCGGTTAAATGACTACTGCTGATGCCCCCTGATTTGTTGTAGTAGTCTTTAAACCTCATTTTTCCAGTTCATCTGACTGTCCTTAAGGTTCGCAAATTGGAATAAGCTGGATGGCAGACAGTAGAACTGGAGTGGACTGTACTCAAATAACCCACTGATTTTTGAAGATTTTTGAAGATCCGATTATTATTACCTAATTTACCCCCCTGTCTGTTTCTTGCCACCTCTGCTTGCAAAACAGTCAGCACCGAAAACCAACACGTATGGCTGTACCGGAATTGGCATTTTTTCAATTCATCGACCAGAAAAATCCTCTAGTCTAAATATGTCTATGCGTGGCTCATCTGGCAGCGTCTGTGAAAGCGCCCCTCGAACCTGCTGATGACCACTAGCTGACCACTGCATCTGCAGAGTTTCCAATAGTTTTAGGCATTCTATTAAAGCAGGTTAAAAGTTCAGATATTCTTGTGATCGTTGGAGATAAGAACGCGCAGGTTAGCCTGGGTGGTACTGACGCCCCATCGGTGGTCTTCTTGGACTGGAAGTTATGCTGAAGTTATGTGCTGATCACAGGTTGTTTCAGAAGCAACTGACCTCCACATGCAAGCCAATCTCAAGCGCGGGTCGCTCAGATCAACATCATCTGCTGGTGGTACGGAACAATTAGTGATTGTGACTCACCCTGAAGTACTTGTGCTGCCTCTGATCAGCCTGATTCATTGTTGATTTTTTCTAACCTTTTGGAGGCCACACAAAATGTATACGTGCTGTCTGATCAATGAGAAGCTTCCGGATCCTAAGTAAATCACACATCGGAACCATCTATCTACTATACTCCTCGGACTAAAGCACCTTGTGATGTGAAGTCCTACAGAACGTGATTCTTGTTATGCTGCGGAACCGCGCAACCGGCTATATCAACGCATAGATTTCGGACAAGACGCTAAAACTGATCGACTCCCGGTTGGTGGGCAACAAAATATGTTTAGGCAGGCGTTAACACATCAGATAAGTAGAGCGTCCGTGCCGACCGAAAAGCTGCATGGGCGAAGGAAGCTGAAGAAGCGCTGTGAAAAACTCTGTGACATTCAGTTATACCGGCTAATTCAGGAAACGAGTTACAAAAACCTCTGATGAATGAAACATTCTGCAACATAACGATAGAGACTAAGTCCAGTAAACGCTTATCCCATTCATCTGCTTCTACATGAGAGGCGAAAACCATCCCAGCCAACTGAGGAAAATCCATGAGTGTTCATGAGTTCTCGCAGTGATTGTGGTATTTTCTTCGATCAAACCATGCGGCTCACGTAGTGCCCAAAAGCCTAAACTGCACCATGTCAGACGTACATTTCGGCTGCGGCAGGATTGGGGTGCCGCACTGGTCAGCATTTCAGGGAACCGCTTTCAAAAATTCTCCAAGGGTTATTGCGCATAGTAAGTTCATTCTGCCAGAAGACGGCAAGGTCAAGTTTTCCTAATTGCAGAGAAAATTAGGACTAAGCTATAGACAAGATTCTTTCAGAACTGTTTCAGGATTGTGTTTCGACAAACCTTCGAGCCCATCTATTTCAGCTGTAGCACCCTTTCGGTGCCTAACTGCCATGCCACCCGAAGGAAGCACGAGGGCTGGGATACTGCCAGGTTGCCCAAGTCTAGACAGGGGAAGTCGAACGGCAGAGGTCGGGTTCGAACCACGGACCTTCCGGTCAGTAAATTCGCGCTCTAACCACTTGGACCGTCGAGCCCCGTCGAGCCCAACGACGGTGTGAACTGCACGGAAAATAACCAGGAACAAAACTACTTCGTAAGGGTGGAAAGTGAAGAAAAAAGTGCATTGAAACAACAACCAGCCGGCCCCATGAATGCACATGCTAGAGTGTGCATGATGAGTTTCTAGACAGGGGAAGCCGAGAGACAGAGGTCGGGTTCGAACCACGGACCTTCCGGTCAGTAAATTCGCGCTCTAACCACTTGGACCGTCGAGCCCCGTCGAGCCCAACGACGGTGTGAACTGCACGGAAAATAACCAGGAACAAAACTACTTCGTAAGGGTGGAAAGTGAAGAAAAAAGTGCATTGAAACAACAACCAGCCGGCCCCATGAATGCACATGCTAGAGTGTGCATGATGAGTTTGACAACTGAACTTTCCATACACAGGGGTGGTACCATGGCTCGTCCATAATACAGTAACTCATGGAATGGCGTATGAATTAAGTGGTGCACGCTGAAAACTCAGGTGCATGCAATTCAGCTGAATGACTTAGATCCATGGGCAGTCATGTCAGCGGAATAAAATGTTCCCATCCCTCAAAAGTGAAGTGAAAATCGCTTGGCTCAGCCGGAAATAAGTCAAGGGATATTAGTCTACCAAATCCCCCTCTGATCATCAGCGTTAGGATCATAATATCGTCCGAGTGCAATGGAGGTGGTCTTCTTACATCCCGTATCTCGAAAGTGCATTCACACTGCATCACGCTACACTTAATCTAAAATCGCAATAATAAACGTGGAATGGTTTATTCAGTCTCCCAAGACGGTTTCACTTTTCACAGAATCATGAAGTTGGATCAGGCAAATGCATCTTGACCATACTCTGGCATAAATTAGTGGCTCCACTTTCATACTGATTACCAAGTGGACCGTGACTTCGAGAAAAGTGTGAATGGGTCATTCTGATGACCCACATATAGGAGAATACCTAAATACCCTGGATTCAAATCCAATTTGGGGGTCGCACAACAAAGAGACGACGGATACATGTCTGAAAACAAAATCATTCAGCTGTAGCACCCTTTCGGTGCCTAGCTGCCATGCCACCCGAAGGTCGCACGAGGGATGGGATACTGCGAGGTTGCCCAAGCCTAGACAGGGGAAGCCGAGAGACAGAGGTCGGGTTCGAACCACGGACCTTCCGGTCAGTAAATTCGTGCTCTAACCACTTTTCTGACAGAATGCTGATCGATAGTGAATTCCCACTAAGAAGTTGTAGGACTCCACTGATTTGATAATGTTGCTCACAACTATGCTTAGGTTACAATTTCCACCCCAAAAAGCAAACCTTAAATCCCCAACATATCATTGTGTATGCGTTCATTCGTATGTTCGTGAAACTATCAAACATTGGCCGTAGGAAAATGCGGTTGCTGAACAGGATACACGAACACCCACAAGTTTCCCTGAAATGCGGTTGAATGCAATCGCGTTACATTACGGCAGTGAAGCATCAATATCAACACTGATGTTCTTGTCTTTGATGATGATGGTGATGATGACGATGATGATCGCGTTAGATCCAGCCTCTCATGCAACAGACGTCACACATGGTGCTGTCTCTGGTCATGGTACTCATCGATGACTTCTGACGACCCTCCCACATGACTGACTTATGATGTAGAAGTCACTTGAGCTTGAGATGGCTCAGTAGTTAGAGGCGCAAATTTAGAGTCGAAAGATCCGTGGTTCAAACCTGACCTCTGCATCCGGACTTCTCCTGTCTAGGCTTGGGCAACTCGGCAGCATCGTAGCCCTCGTGCTTTCTTCGGGTAACATGGCAGCTAGGCACCGGAAGGGGGTTACAGCTGAACAATTATTATTAGTATCTCTCATGTCACAAAACAAGAATGAACCTTACCAGTCCTACACCGCATACATCTGAAACAGCATCACGATTCAGATTTTTATCGGTCGCAAAGCTATCACAATCCAACTATGTAACCCATTTCTCATTGCTCAGAGTATGAACTTATGTTGACCTAAAAACTGCTTCAGTTGTACCGTCCAGTCTGGCTGTGGAGTGATCAGATCTATTCAGCACTCCACTGACTCATGTGCGCCTTCCTTCTCTTCGCACAAGTATACATAAACGTGTCTGATCCAACTCGTGATTTTAAGCAGTATCCTAAACGATAGATTCACCTGGGATTCAGTTGAGTCTCCCGTTAGAACCAGACCGGTGTGCGAACTAGTGTATTTCTCGAATCACGTCTAATTTGGGTCCCAGTGGAACATAAGGTACCTACCTGACGAAACTCAAGAAGGACAAGTGTGTGTGAGCTGTCGGAGAGTATTTAACAGACATACGAGTAGTGTCCCATCTAGTATCATTTAATTCACAGCATATTAACCCAGATGATCAACTACAAGAGACAAGCACTATACGGCATCTCCGTTCTTACCACTTTTGGTTGCTTTTTTTTTAAGTTAACCAGCCTTTTTTCTTCAAGTCTCACCAAGCATTTGAGCCCTCTGTATCACGCACAAGGATCCCAAAAGCGGAACAGTACTTTCGTAAGAAGGTTCTCAACCATATCTGGCCGCGGGTTTCAATTGGCCACTCGCTGAGGGTCTGTTGCTATCTTGTCAAGGCAGACAAGGCATCATTATTAGGTAAAGGGTTTTACAGCGCAGTACAGCGCGGATATGTCATGTGCCACGATCGGACGTAAAAGGCGAAGATGGGCCATATAGAAGCTTCGAGTAGATTCGTTCCAACAGACCTTAGGTGCCGTATTTCACTGCTGTGCAGCGCAGGCAATCAGCCCTTGGGTAGCCTTTCAGAACAGCCACTTTGTAAGGGATCTGAAACTATCGATGGGTATTTTCAGATGTACGGGACTCTCGTCCATTGATTCATCCGCCCTCCATGTGGCACTCATCAATCTACTTGACTTTTCGACATCTAAAAGTTGTAAGCTAGACAGACCGACTTTAGGGCACCACCTTAAAATGCTAGCATACTTATATAGTGGCAGACGGTCTATTCTTGCAAATACTCGAGAAAAGACTTTTAGGGTGCATCAGCAGTGGATAATGGGTGCAATTTTAGCGAGTCGCGCAGATTCTCCCCCTCCCGGTTGGTAACGGGATATAGCGGTAACGTTACCCATTGGTTCGCTTCATTCACAGCACACAACTAAGGGAAATTAAGGGCAGTTTTGGGCAAAATTTCGCAATCCGGGTAACACTGTGCTGTGCACACAGTGCCTATAAAAAATGAACACAAACATGCCAGTAATAATTACGCTCATAAAAACAAAGACGCACTCAACTCACCTAGACAGCAGTCACATGTTCCATACACTTTAAACAAAACCATATCAGTGGAGAAAACAAGAAAATATGTTAGCGTTTGGAAATACAGATTGGTGCGCCAGTAAGTAAGAAAAGAGGCATTCCTCTTGTTCAGTGTGAAAGCAAACAGGCGTGAAACCATCGTTTTCTGTTAAGTACCCATTCTCCTGGGTGCCAAAAGTCCTCTACCTCACAAGGAGGTAATGGTGCCCGGCCAAGCAAACACGTGAGATGCTGATGACCAATCAATGGTGGAAGGACCATTGATTTAATGAATGTTGAGTTAATGCGCAAGCAAGAACAAACGGTCGCAGTCGCCTGGTCTGAACACTGTGCATACTTAATGAGCGAAATCGAGTGTTGTAATGAATCTTTTGAGTGCTGTACGTAGGAAATTCAAAGTGGTATTTTCCAACACGGTTTAGTAGCATTGTAATGACCGCATGATTTCTCGCTGATAGCTGGAGATGAAGGATAAATTTGGAACACGCTAACATGAGCGGAAGTAAAGGTGAGTCTCCAAGAAAACCATTTGCCAATGTTACTCACAACCAAGCACACTTATTACAGGGAATACGGTACTTTGAGTTAGCCGCAACATACTTGACATTCGGATGAAAAGTCACCACTGGAATAATCACTAAAACTGGATGCCATCAGTAGCACGTCAGCGGTATTTCCATGGAAAATTTCAGAGTGTCTACCTACAAGCCCCTACACAAAAATTCTGCGGATACAGTGTCACTTCCTAGTAGGATCAACATACAGTGGTTGTTCAATACGGTTCAATACGGTGTTCAATACTGAGGGTGACCATCGGGAACTCGTGACGAAATATCCACGCACTGTGGATTTTGTCAATATAGGTCATATAGTTCCATGGACGAATTTTGATACATATGAAGTTTTCCGGGAGATGGATTTCAAAAGCACAATACCAGAAACTGACCAAACAACAGTGCATCACAGTATAAAATGAAGCTGAATCTGAATTTCTGGTGACCTTCACCAATTCCAACAGTTTCAGCAAGAAATTAGTTTTGTTTTTCAAACCAAAGATGTATTTTTCCACCTTCTTTATCGTTGAGGGCAGTTTCAGTACGGAAAGCGAATTATGAGCTACACTTTAAATCAGATGCGGACCACATTGGTGCTCTTCTTCCCGCGTTAGGGATGAGTCCAGGTCGATTCTTTAGGTAGGTAGTTTAGCACCCAAATTATTCGATCCTACAGCAGTCCCTACCCATGCACAGTACCTATGAGGAGCGTCCAGACATTTTTTCACGACTTCCTGTATATTAATTGATCAATATTAACTGATTCAATCAACCAACGGGATGTAACTTGCCTGTCTCGCCTACTTGTCTACCGATACAAGAAGAAAACTCCGTAAACAATGGTTTCACATCTGTTCCGACAAACACCGGGAACGCCACTTGTGACTCACAGTGGACTACTCAATATAATCCTAACATTAACATGTTTCCATGTTTCTTACTGAGTCCGTACTATTTTAAATGCATGGAACATGTGGCTATTGGCCAGGCGAACTAAATCCGGTGAGCCCCAAGAAGGGTGAAACCGGTCGTGCGCTGTCAAAGAGTTTTCAGCAACCTTGTGAGTAGTTTCCTTTGTGAAAATAAATCTGACAGCGCTTTACCGGCACATACTAAGCAGTTGGGTGAAAGCAATGAGTGGAAAAGCAAGACGTTGAGTATGCCTCACTATAATACCTACAGTTGACTGAACTAACAGTAGGCATTTAATGTGAAAAGCGCAGTGAGTCAGACTATTAGTAGTGATGATATGTTTCTGTAATTGCATTTGAAATACGATCCTTGAAGACCCCGTTCATACTAGAGACTTCACAAGTGGTCATGCCTTAACCTATCCGTCATTGAGCTCAAAAATGTCCCAATGAAGGTGAAGATTATTTATGCCATGTCTTCTGGGAGTTTGTATCATTTTCCCAAACCGACGGCAGCCTGAAGGTCACTCTTGCCTATGCAAGAGCAGCATGAGAAAAATGACTCGCTGAACAGGGTGTCTTGTGAGCACAGCTTGAGGTGACACTGAGAAATCGTTGCCCCAGAACAAAAAAATTCTAAAGTGAATTTCGCAATGATTTGGGCCAACTCAGCGACTCGAATACGATTCAAAACCCACAAGACAGAATTTTAAGAAGAGTGTACGGTCAACTGCTTCGAAGGGCGCTATTTGCTCCAATAGACTGATCTCTCCTGCAGCTTTACGGTCCGCGAAACGTCTTCCATTCTGCTAATTTTTGTTGATTTGCACTTCAATGTCGAAGTTCAGAATGGGACCATGAAGCGGATACCAAACCGGAAAGGATTTTGTCACTGGCTGAACCATTTATCAGCAAAACAATGTGAAACGGGGTGCGAACTGACAATAAGGACAAATCGAAGACTTCAGGTGTATGACGAGCAGCTGTGGATGTGTTGTTTCATGCAACTATCACCAAATAGCTTCTCTATCTTCATGATCACTACCTAATCCGTTGAATGCAAACGATAAGGAATAACAATAGTCTCCTGAACTAACGGAACACTAACCTTGCCGATGGTGCACTCAAAGAGGCTTCATTTTAATTTATTCAAAACTCAGGAAACAGGGAAATTCTACGCGCCAGCCAGTCAGGATTTCTCATATCAGTCAAAGGTGTGTTATTCACGAAAGCACTATCGGAGGTTTTCTCCTTGGATTAAAAGTTCAAAATACCGCCAGAAGGAGTAAACAAACTGTAAGCACAGGTCCTATTCAAAAAGCCACGTGACCAATTGATGGGCGACCGTCTCATTGATAACGGAAGAGCAATGTTACTGGGTCTTTCGGATGACTTTCCGCCTACCACTATGCGACAGAATCGTCTTGTTGGACCTGAACACTGATAAAGTTGTGATCCGTGAATAACTTAATGTTTTGTAACTCGGCAAAGGACCAGGCGTCATCATGTGCAAGGAAGATTACAGGAACGAAAATGACAGGAACCCTTGCTGGTGAACATATATTTAAGAAAGACAACTAACAACTACGTTCTGGTCAAGAAGCAGGTGACCAGGAATCCTCAGCGGGTTGGTCTACGATGTCACGTCTGAATCACAGCACGAACTCACTCACGAACTTATTAGAACCATAACACCACGATTGAGGAGTGCACCGATGAGACCGAGTTTAAAAGTGTGGAACCGTACAACTGCAAACGACAGCTACTCAGCTGCTACAGTAATCAGTACAACAATGTTTAGCGTCTCTACAGTGACCACTACCCTTTTTCGCTCGGATGCTTCTGATACTGCTTTTCGGGATTCGTAACGGGTCAGTCAGCCTGGTGAGAACCTCGCGCGGCTCCATATAATACATGGGCAGTTGACTGGTAGGCTATCATTAATACAGAAGCAGAATTCACGTGCACCGGTAGTGGATTTGCGTACACAACACCTCAGGACACTCGTTCAGACTATATTAATGAGCCAATGTCCTTCGTTCACAAAGATTTAGGTCGAACAAACAAACCACAGTACTTTCGGCTTTGGGTGGCATCCAACAAACCAGTGTTAATTCTGAATACAGTACATTCGTACTGAGCGATTAATGACCTAGTGAGTGACCGGATGTTCTCCGATACAATGGAGAGGTGCCCCATCGTAAGGTCTGCAGACTACATGATAGTTCTGGGATTTGGCTAGCGGTGCTTAGGAACTTATGAGTGAAGTGCGCAACTGATATGAGCACTACTAATCCTACACTGAGTAATCACTCTGAATTCAGGACCAAAGCAGGCTGTAAAGGTAGAGCAGGCGAACAGATTATCAGGTAAAAAGCACATAGATGTTTATCTAAGAGCATAACACTCAAGTTTCCTCAACGAACAGGTGAGTGTAGAGACTTAGTAATAGGTAGGATGAGGCGTAGAGCGAATTGGCACTGAAGCAGTGAGACAAAACGTTAAGAGACTTGACTTACTAGACTGCACACAACGGCTACGATTGACTTGTCGTCCTTTTCCAGCTCGCTCACAGCTTTGGAAAAGTCTTCGACAAATGTTTTACTCAATGCGTTCTTTTTCGCTTGAAAATTCATAGCCAATATGGCAATTCCGTCCCCGCGAGACGCACTCACGATTACATTTTGGCCTGAACTTTTAAGCTCATCAAACAGCGAGGGTTTGACGGTTGAACTGGCATAGCGCAGCTGCCTCAGGCCGGGAATCTTTGTACACGAGCGAAAAACGAGGGACCTAGAATACGGAGGGGAAATCCAGGTTGCTTGAAAATAATGTTTGACAACAACAAGTTACTGATCGAAATAAAATCGTAATATAAGAAAGTGCACTCAATCAGTATATCTAGCAATTATACTGCGCATGCACTGTTTGTCAGTGGCAAGGATGGACGGGTTATCTGATCCGTAATGCCTTCACTGCTGCTAGTTAGGGCTTAAAACGGTAATTTACGACGGTGTGAATAAATATTTTCACCAGCGTAGTGGAAACACAATGTGTGTAGTCGAGAATTGCATTAACCGAATTGGTTGTGGTGTATCTGCTGACCGTTCCACCATTAGTGTATTGATGAATGTTTTTGCATCCACAGCTGACAAAGATGGTCCACAACCCATCTTTTAGTTGGACACACTACTCGAATATAAGTCCACACACGCATGGATGAGATGGCTCAAGTGGTTAGAGCGCGAATTTACTGACCGGAAGGTCCGTGATTCGAACCCGACCTATGCCTCTCGACTTCCCCTGTCTAGGTTTGGGCAGTATCCCAGCCCTCGTGCTTCCTTCGGGTAGCATAGCAGCTAGGCACCGGGAGGGTATTACAGCTGAACGATCGATCCACACACGCATGCACAAATACACACAGTGCACCAATCCGGGAAACAGCTCCATAGAACCCAGCCGTTTTAATGTTGATTCAGTTCACTGACGCTTTCTTCTGTTGATATTCACTTTGCATAAATCTTTGAGACATGTCATCTGCGGGAACCAACATGCCCAAAATAAGTAAGCCTTTTTCCAGGCCGAGTTTTAACTAAACATCCCCCTACATCATTTAA
Source organism: Opisthorchis viverrini (assembly GCF_000715545.1). Lineage (NCBI taxonomy): Eukaryota > Metazoa > Platyhelminthes > Trematoda > Opisthorchiida > Opisthorchiidae > Opisthorchis > Opisthorchis viverrini. The sequence goes on along the minus strand of NW_008751659.1, from coordinate 879,800 downwards.
TGAGACACTGGACGTTGGTTAAGAGAAACTCAAGATCCGTTGTCGACTGCATCATCAAGGAAACCGTATTGGTTTTTTTGCGGGCACTTAGTCCGCAGTAAGTTACAAAAGTTTTATGCGTACCAAATCAAAATCGGTCGTGAACCCCGTAAGTGTCTTGACCGACGGATGTTGAGAACCTTAGCACCCTCAGGTGACCGGCGGTGGTAGAATGTACAAAAAACTGGTGGCCTTATAAGCTATATTACCGCTATATAAACAACGTAACGACTGGTTGGCTGTGGATCAGGCAGCAGTTGATCTGTTCGCCACACTCTGTAAATTTCCTACAAAAGTTTCGCCGCCATTCGAGGAGACATCATCAGTGCGCAGTTGGGTGGATAGTTTCTCTCTTCTTGCTTGCGCTTACATAGCTTTTAAGGAGTATCTTACGCGTAGTATGATTGGTTCAATCGCCACGTGTTGCGCTGTGGTCTGCCCGTCTTGTGTTTGATTGAAATGGGTGAACAAAAGGGATGATATCTAATGTGTCAGCCAAAATCGCGAAACAACCAATCAGACTTTTAAACCAACCAAGCAAGAAGATTCTCCTTAAGAACTACATAGGCTCAAACAGTAACAAAGAAAATGTTCAAAAGTGCATTGATTTCCCTCCGATTGATGGCCAAACCTTTGTAAGCAAATTACCAAGCTCGGAAAACAGCTCAACCGCCACGTGATCCATAACCGATCAACACATTCGAGTTACCACTACTACAACACACTGTCAAAAATAACGCTCGAACATCAGCCAAGGATACACGGTACTAATGAGCACTTACGATGATAGAAAACGAGTGCAAGGCTATCCCCTGATTAGGACAAACCAGTGTCAGAACAGGAGCACTATTCAAACCAGAGTGATGCAGATGCATTACGTCACACCCAGTAATTGCTCACGAGTATTAAATAAAAAATACAAATTGGGGATAGAGAGTACATTAAGTTGCTTGGGCACATAGCAACAAAGCTTGTATGGAGTTGAGTGGGTACTTCATGGAAGGAGCGCTGGGCGTATGGAGTAGACTAAAGAACCTAAATGCAAAGCCGAAGACTGCCTTACAAAAGCACTGCGCAAAACCACTACCGCCAGCTTTTTACTTCACTCGAAACATCTTCCTGATTTATTCTCTCCCTCGAGCTTGGAGGAAATAGAGCAAGATACAAACTAATTAGAAAAGTGAAGTGAAAAGAGAGACTTACATTCCGTCACAGACAGTCTACTGACCAGGATTGACCGGATATTCGAAGTTCCTATGAAAGGTGATGCCTGTAGGCTGAAATGAGACGACTTTAATTGAAGAAAATGGTCAGATTTCTTCTTCACAGTGAGAAAAAAATTGTCGTAAACCGGGACACCTGAGCGGCTCCTGATAAGCACGCGGCTAGTTACTAGTCGGTGTAGAGACCTGACAACTGTTTCCACGTAGAGAGTAACACCCACTAATGAAACTAACCAGAATAGTCAAAATAACAAAACTCAACAGATCTTATCCTGTTTGCGGCCTTCACTGTCACCGCTCTCGAACTGGGCAACAGGCGACTCAAGACCCCACTTCGATCACAAACTTAGGACAAGATCAGATAGTCCATATTTCGCTCTTCTGGTATCTGCTGATTCCGATGCACCAGCTCGTGGTGTGTATGGCGTGGAAAGTTCATTCAAATCCAGAGCTGAAGGCGCTTTATCGGACGGGACTCTGAAAAAGTCGTCTCCACACTGTGCAGCTATTTGGTGCAATTTGAATCAATGATAAGCCAAACGCCGCCTATAAGTCGGTTTAAAGATGATAAAAAGGAGAGATGTCATAACCGCTTTGATCAGCAAGAACGCATACTATAATTCTGGCGAGTGATATGAATACCCGAGTTGGAAGACTATGCCCAGAAGAGGCAAAGCTGGGGGTAGATCATCAACACCATCATCATTGTCAGCTGTAAGAATCGCGTACTCGTCGTACAATGGTTGTAGCTGCCGCAGTTCCGTTCACCGATGATTTAGGGGGGATAGGTACAGTGGGCTGTCAAGTGGGGGGGGGTTGGAAAAGGAGCTATGCATTGAAGGCAATAGCTTGGATGCACG
>NW_008751659.1:865453-875088 GCF_000715545.1 Opisthorchis viverrini | reverse complement strand
ATTCTCCCACTGCCTCGTGGGTCAGACTTTTGAGTCAGAGTCTAGGGTCAGGGTCCCCGAACAAAATCCTACGTCATCCCACTGCCTTGTGGGTCAGACTTTTGAGTCGAAGGCTCAAGGTGGGGTGCCTCAACCAAACCCCCTTCCTCGGCCTGGGCAACCGGGAAGCATCATTTGCCCGCGCAGTTCAGCGTCCACCGATGTCCCTCCCCAACTCCTTCCCACTGCACCAGCAAACGTCGCTGGGCCATTTGACTGTCAGCCATCTAACCGAAAGGCCTTAGGCTACCCGCTGCCCACAAACATTGAACAAAATAAAACCTTTCTAAATCCACGAGATCCTTTCCACATAGGAGCTTTCAACGTCCGTACTCTATGTCAAATTGGCAGACAGGTAATGCTTGCTGAAACCTTGTACTCCCTTAAAATCGATGTATGCTGTGTCTCCGAAACACGCATACAAGACCCGAGCGTGGTTCTGCATCTGAGAACACCAAGGATGAACTCAGCTCTTTCACACTTCTCCCTCCGTGTGTCCGGTGACCCAGAAGCGATGACTCGTGGAATATATGGCGTGGGAGTTGCACTCAGCCCCAGAGCTGAACGCGCCTTACTGGATTGGATCTCAGTGAACAGTCGTCTCTGCGCCGTCCGGTTATCCAGTTCAATCAAGCTCAATGCCTCGCGGCATAAAAAGCGGTGCCTGTTTGTCGTGTCGGCTTATGCCCCAACGGACTGCAGTTCTGATGCGGAGAAGGATACTTGGAGGGTAGATTCGGAGTCGTTGCTCCGAATACTGGGAAGCGACCTCTACAGCGTGCTGAAACTAATGTGCATGGTCAGTGCAAACTCTCAGCATATGCGCTAACATCAAGTTACTTGCAGACAACCAATCCGAAGTCAGTCAAGGACTTATTTGGATCATCTGGCCGAAAAGTCTCAAACGAAGATTGTCGTTCCATCTGGAGTATGCCACTTGGCGCCGGTCATGTCATTATGCGAGCTCGGTTGTGCGCTCGCTTCCGCTCAGAATTACGCATGCTAAAACGGAGCAGCTCCATTCACCAACTCTGACGACTTTCAGTAGCTCAGAAATATCGAGGACTTAGGACTTCCCACGCGCCGAAGTCATAAGTTTCTATTGCTTTCGACAAAAACATTCCAGCAACTAGTGACCACGGTGCGACGCGCGGCTACTTCAAAAGCTGAATGACCGACAGAATGAGGAATGACGGAGAGCTGCTGGTTTTGACGTTCCGGTAATCGGGAAGACTTTCACTGCAAGTAACAGCCGAACCTCCAATTCAGCTGATTGGACAGACCGGCCAAAAGAAAACAAGTGTCAACGAACACATCAAAAAGCAGTCGAGCTGGCCTCCAGCAAAATTCCTGAAAGAACCCGAGGAGGTTGGATGGAATGTCGGTATCAGCTCATAAGCAAGAGGAATCCAGTACATGGTATCATTCCTCCAACGCCACAAGACGCTCGGCGCAGATGGCTTAAACCATGCACTTGCCAGAGTTGGCAATGCCATGGTAAACAATTCGAGGACCGTACCGTGGAAGATTCGGAAAACCGATTACTAGTGTAATGGACCGCTTCAATCATGATCCCGAATTGTAAAAACGACGCAAAAGCATCATAAAAAGACCGTAGCGGCTTCGTCCTGCCATCCGTATGCGTTATTTTGTGCATGTTATTTCATTATGGAGGGAAACGTGTGATAATCAAGCTGGACTTCACCATGGCCGACAATTATTGATGGTACCTTTGCTTTGAGATAAGTTCCCGGACTACGCCATTCTTCCATATGTGGAGTAATAGTCATTTTTCTTCACCTAAAGACTGCTTTGGACTCTGCCTATCGATCGAGTGTTCCTTCCGAATTTCTATCACTTATGAGGGCACTGCACCTGTGGGTGCACGCAAGTATACAGCAAACTGTCGCCTATGCTCGCCACTTACAATGATATAAGACGAGGATGCCTTACCTTATCATCCCAATTCCACTTTGTTATTGTTAGCAGGGCTCGAGGACCAGGTCGGTGGCGGTTGAAAAAAACAGCCATTCGTAAACCTTGTCCAGGGTTCTAATTCAGCTGCAGCAGTGGGTGTCGACGAGGATTGTTTATTGAAGTATTCGGCCCAATGATCGAGGCGTTCTTCTTTACTCAAGATGGTCACTACATTGTGATCCTTGATAGCATCGTTCGCAGGCGGTTTCCGGGTTCCGATTGCAAGAATCAACTGGAATAACCTCCTGGCATTCCCGACCTCTTTCAATTTCTCAGCTTCACGATCAGCTCGCAAGCTCACTTTCAGTTAATGTTTGATAATAGGTCAGTTTATGTTCGGGACCGGGGGGATATTCTTTCGAGATTTAAGCAGTGCCACTGTTCGGTCTGATATACAGTGCATGAGCGGGCCGGGTAGCACTGTGCCAAAGACAAAACTCCCAGCACTGTGCAAAGAGATGGCGACTTCCTCCCAGTATGAATTCATTTCTGATGGTGGGGCAGTTTGGGGAAACTAGAAAATGATTCCAGGAAATTCGTCTGACATCCGGATCTGCTAGTCTATCAGTTGCCCAGCGATTTGTCCGCACCTTACGTGACCCTGGAAAACGAAGGAAACGACTCCGAACGAGCACGTGGTCGAAATCCACAAATATGTTTCAAAACGATCGACAGTCAGTTACTGATTCGCACCATCGGTAACTGATGACAATGTAATTAATTTGAGTCCGTAGCCGGCACACCGTTGGAGGACACCATGTGGCCAGACGACTTCGGTTACTTCGGAGGTTAGCGCTGCATAAAACAACCTACTGTCAGGCATAGATGAAGCAAGCGTCCATCACTGTCCGTACGTTCCGAATCCAATCCATGTCGACCTCCTAATTAAGTCTCAGATGCACTAAGCCCATTCATTCGTACATTCAGATCTCCGGCAACACAACTATATCTGAGCGTTTAGCTCGCTGCAACAGGGCACCAAAAAACTCGTATTCTATGCTGTCAGAGCTACAGTCGATTGGAGCTCAAGCATAGTGTCATGACTATGCAAAGCATACTTTTCATACGTCACTATTTTTTCGCTCCATATTTTCAGCATGTGTATTATTTTCGTTAGACCATTCTATTCCCCCTTACCGTCTTCCGTCTACCTGGAGCTCCTCGACTCTCGCAACAGACAGACGACAAGTAGACGACGATCAACTTCCGCTTGTGAGACTCCTTCAGAGACGCTGCCATATGAACCACACACAGGCGACTATCAACGGGTTTCTAGTAAAGCAAGGATCCTTCCGCCCAGTGACTTAGGACGACACCAACCTCTGCACATCCTGCCGCAACATCCTCTAGATCGCTAAACTTGTGTAGTCAGAAGTGAGTGGAAAGTGACGGACGGGTTATCTCAACCACTTTGCTTGCATTTCGAATTATTGTTTCTGATAAACAGCACACACCAGGGTCAAGCGAGTCCAGTGTGGGAGCAAGAGAAAATTGTTGTCCTGTCTGATTCCGAGTGCGAACATTACAAACAGCCTGATAGGCTGAGAATCGAAGAGGAAAGACTGGATTCGAGTTGCCCGAAGATGTCAGCGCCGGATGATACATAGATGTTGCTGCCAAAACCTATTCAGGACGAACGGGGTCATCAGTCCAAACTAATGGGCCTGTAAGGATAGCTATTAATTGAAGCTTACAACCCACTACTAAACGCACTGATTCTGTGAATGAAGTGCCGTTTCAATCCCGGTCAGACATTCTAAAAACCAGGGACGACCCTGAAGTGTCGTGTCGCCAAGTTCTCACCTACCTATCTACGCCTGAGCACTTCTGTTTGGGCTTAGGCAACAGATTAGTATCCCAGCCTGTGCTTTCTTCTGGCGGTATAGCGGTAAGCACTGAGGGAGTTACACGCGAACGATTGATTGATTTGTACCTGCAGAAATCGCACTGACTGTCGCACCTATGTGATGGACAATACCGAATCAGCCAGGCTATTAAGTCATCTCCACAAGTAGTCAGAAGGTAGATGTGCAGCTACGTGTAAAGATTTGGTTATCAGGTCATAATCCCTGGAGCGGGCCCGATGGTTTGCACGCTTAATCGTGTATTTACGAGTATGGGTCATCAGGTTACAGTTACGTAGCCATTGATAACCGTAGAATACGTGTTCAGGAGCAGCTAAACGACCGATGATTAAATACTGTTTTTATGGTTTACTCAAGAAGTGGTTAAATAAACGGTTAGATGATGGTTATTTAACCGCTTAATAATCGGCAAACACGGTCATTTGACGGTTACTCGTCGATCATAAAACATACAAACGCGGTTGATAGTTGGTTTTTACCCACCATATAATCACAAAACGGTTATATGACTGCTCTGATGGTGAAGGTAACAACCAACGAAATATGCTAGGTGGTATCAGACGACTACATAACCGCCATATAACCGGGTTTTTTGGACTGCGTGTGCTGCTAGGCTGATTGGACTGTATGATGAACATTTCCCGGGAAATATCTCCTGCATTTGATAACGCCAAAGTGTCGAGTTCTAAGTTACCTATGGGTGAACGCCGACTATAAAAACAATAGATATAGAATTCGATGTTAGTAGGATCACACGACAGGTGAAACACGGTTGCAGTCCCCACGTTCGATCACTAGACGCCGAATCAGGGCCAAGTCGAGCTCTGATTGGTCGGAAGAAATCACCCAAGGTAAGGGTAACAAGTTTGGTGGGTAAGCACTCTATTTGGAAGTTGAAAGGTCCTAGACTTGGATCAGTGTCTGCTCATGTTTGCGTGAGTAGGCCGGATCAAACTGACCGAGCCTTACCGCCTGAGTTGCTGGGTCTGCAAATTAGGGCAATACATGCAACGTCAATAAAGAGATGGGAGCTATTTTACTCTTGAAAGTACGTTGATGCAAACGACCGCGACTTCAGATTGCAGTTTCTGCCAACCGTCATGAACCCCTCGGAGCGAGGTAGGCCTCGTGGCAACACAGGGTCGACCATATGTGGAATTATCGTCGCTTATTTCCCTGGCGGAAAAATAAAGAGGTGGCAGTCTGCTCCACACCCAATTCTTAAGCTCTAAGTTGGATTGGGTCAGTTGTGCAAAGACGGGCGGCAAATTCCACCGACAGATCAGCCTTTCAGGTGAACGACAGACCCTGACCGACAAGAACAAAAGCGACCCATGAAACTTGGGCAATAGCCTCGATCCTGTGTATCAATCCGTGAATTCGTGAAGCAAGCGTTGACCTTGACGTCGAAGACTGCTTTGAGAGTGCCACAACCAGGGAAAAATTGAAACTGGCAGCCTCCAGCTCCACTCCGTCAAAAGCGAGTTGTCTGATTGTGGACTCAGTCGCCATTAAATGACCCCATTGGCCAAAGTCATAGACCCAATAAAAGTGTACCGGAAAATCCTACGTTCATCGCCGAAGATCGGGGAGTCCACACGAACACAAAGCGAAAGAGCAGTCGTCAAATAAGTCGCATATAATTCACCGAATCAAAAAGCTGCTTGCTAGGTTTGAATTGCAGTCCTTTGTAAAAGCGGGTGCCACCAAAAATAACACTGCTTCGTGGTGCCATAAAAAACACAAGGAGCTCTGCAGGACAGAAATAAACTGCGCCAGAAAGCACAAGCACAAACCACGAACCTCAAACAAAATTAATGCAGATGCCAAGGAGTGAAATATGCACAAGTTGCAACAGCTATCGAAATTTCCGCCCGTGATTGGAAAATTAGTACTTTCAAAGTCACAGGGTCCGCACAAACCGACTACAAGGGGGGCAAAATCCCCTGCAAGCGAATATGGAACAGACAAGTATGTCACATACGCACCTTTGTCCCAACCCCACTGTGTACTTCTTGAGTCTGCATACCTCTCTGCTAGCACTTCACTCGGCTCCCAGCTTAGGACTCAGTAAAGATTTTGTCGAAGTGCTTGGCCACAACCTGTCCCGGTCTTCTTAAAAACTTCGTCATATTCAATGGTCGGCTTGCCTTGAACGACCAATTCATAGTCGCACTTATGGGGGCCTGCCTCACACCATGCGTCTCGTGCGGATATTTTGATAGACCCTATTTTCCGAACTGAGCGGAAACGCGGGAGGACAATTTGGGTCGCTCCGTGCTTACATGCTGCCCTGCCAACCCCGATCATCCTCTCGGTCATCACTCCTGATCCCCTTTGTAGCTTAACGTGGATTCAAATCAAGCTGCATAGATACCTCCGCAAGAGTGAACACAGTTGGTCAGCAGGGGGCACGTACTTAACATGGCATCACGCCGGCCAGATTTGGATTTGGTTATCACTAACGCAAGATACCTGACTGATCGCTAGTCAAGTTGGGCCCTTCTGCGGCATAGTGACCACCATGTGCCGATCATCGACTTCACTAGCTACTGGGCTAGGAACCCAAAACCTCCATCGTGGATTTAAAGCTTCTGCCACCTTTTCAGAAATACGCATCTTGTCCAACAAACTTCAACTGGAATCAGCTTCAGTGGAAGAGACATAAGTTGTTATTCTCCTGAAAATTGACGAGGATGACTCCTGATCGTCTCAAGGGAACGAGCGTGCAGTCGAACTGACCAAAATAAACCCAAAATGGCTTGGCGCGCTCCTGCTGATTTTTTCTCCCCTCTTGCTCTCTAAGTTTATTTCCATCAGAGAGTTTTCTTTTTTTAAGCTGGTTCGTACTATGTGCACGCAAATGCTATTTATTGGACCTTTTGACGGACCTGACGGATCGATGCATTGGATCGATGCTTTTGGAAAAAGACCGTTCCACGCGCTAACTACCTGAAATGAAAAAAGTTGTTGCGCGTTCGATGAGTGCCCCGTGCATGAATATCTTGCTTCACCGTGTTAGGTGGGTCAACGGTGAAATATCTAGGCCGGTAGCTTTTATGCAAGCCCAGTTTTAACGACGCATAGTTAGGTATTAGGTCCCGCCGAAAACGGCGATACTCTAGAGGAAAGAAGTCAAGCACCGCGAGAAGTGTTTCATAATCAGCGGATTTAAAGCCAGCACAAAATTTTACATTAGTTTGCTGGACAACTCAAAGGAGCTCATGTCTTTCTTGCGTCCAGGTCATCACATTCAAGAAGCAGTATGTTATATGCCCCATATAGTATATGAAAGCCCATATGGTTACTGTGAAAGCAGACCCACCGCTTCATCAATAGTAGCCGCATGACATCTGTGTTTAACACCGATAGTTATCTGAAGTACATGCGCAGAAACAACGATAGAGCAACGAATGTCTTTCAAGCCGATTTTCCACGTTGCAGCAAGAAGGGCATGTTTGAAGACAGCCAGACACCTAAATCAATTAGGTACCTGTCCCCGAAATGTCTTCTGGTCCAGTCTAGTCGTGAACGGCAGAAGTATTCGTTAAGTCCCACCAAAATGACATACTGTAGCACATTACACCATTCAAAGAAGGTTGTCAATCCAGTGATATCCGCTTTACAGACTTATATGAGTGGTCATAAAACTCTTACAACAAGGTACGAAAAGCAAATCGCCTCGCTAGTTCTAGACGTCTATAGATGCATCCAGTCTAATCACAAGAGAGAGATGAGATATGAGAGCGCAGCTTCTACAGGTACGGTACAAATTGGGAAGGTGACGTTGTTTTATCTGTCTTGTTTTGAAAGTTTCTTGGCAAAATAGAGTGTTATAAGTCTGTGGGTAACAAAACGTTGCAGTTGCTAATAAGTATAAGGCAAATAGTTGATGGTATGCGATAAACTAGCGTTGTTCGAAAGAAGAAAGTAATATCTGCGAATACAGTCAATATTGCTGGCTTCTTAACGCGGATAATTCACGCTGATGGACATGTGCAAAAGTATCTGGACAGAAAGATCCCCGTGAGATTCAGCAAAGAAACATGGCCGGGCCCAGAAGATATCGCCATGAATGGTGTGAAAGGATAGACGGCCAAAAGGATTAGGTTATCTTGGTCACCTCAAACTGGCCCTTTTCAATGCACCATGAGAGATCGGCCCAAAGACACTCGCCATCTTACGGATGATTCGGCGTCCCTTATCACGTATCATTGGCACGGACTTCCAAATGCTCTATGGGGGCAACGTCAGACCACTCCTCGAATACGCAAACGAAGTTTCTACGCAAGACGCACGAAGGAGGTCACCTCCATTGAGCGTGTCAAGCGAGCCGCTACGAGAATGGTTGCCCGCCTCAAATCCGTGGGCTACGAAACGTCTCGTGATGCTTGACCTCTCCCGTGGAGTATCGTCGCCTCTGATGGGACCTAATTCTTACTTACGCCTTGTTCGAAGGTGGCATACCGTCTGGCATGATCATAGTTTTACAGTCACAAAGGAGCACGACTGAGGGATTTGTGGGGGTGCAGATTGCACAAAAGAGAACTATGTCACAAACATTCTGGAATACCGGATGATATAGTAATAATAGATTATTTCCCGACTTGTTGGGAACAATGGGCATGATGTCCGACTAGGTCAAAGACATGCATACTTCTCCACGCTGAGAACATAAAGAGCAGTGCTACACCCTTTTTTCACTTGTGCCTTTCAGGTGAATGACAGCCGCTGAACGAAAAGAACAAAACCGACCCATGAAACTTGGTCAAAAGCCTCGATTCCGTGTATCAATCCATCAATCGGTAAATTCGTGAAAAGGTGAGGTGAATTTTATTAGTTCGCGGAAAACCAATCAAGCTGTCGCTAGCATTTATTGGGAGGCATCCATCCAGGGACCACAGGAAACAGCGTCCTAGTAATGATAATAATAATAATGTTTATTCCCAACTTGTGGGTGGCATACCGTCTGGCATGATCATAGTTTTACAGTCACAAAGGAGCACGACTGAGGGATTTGTGGGGGTGCAGATTGCACAAAAGAGAACTATGTCACAAGCATTCTGGAATACCGGGTGATATAGTAATAATAGATTATTTCCCGACTTGTTGGGAACAATGGGCATGATGCCCGACTAGGTCAAAGACATTCAGGTGGCATGAACTAAAACTGAAAACCATTGCTGGCCATGAGTGACCTTGGGTGATTAGGTGAATGGCCGAAGTCACAACGAGCAAAAGTGGAGGTGGAGAAGGGGTTATTCAAACTGGGATCACATGGCAAGTTTTGTCTCAAAAATGTGGTTTAATCCGAAAGTAAGCAGACTCACTGGTTGCACTGTTGTAGGGAAGTCAGGTGCAGGGGAGTGGGTTGGATGGGGGCGACCCGAACTCCGTATACGGATTTGAACTTGCGCAAGAGGCAAGCCGAAATTGCAGCAGAAAAGCCAGGCTAGCCAAATCTGAGCGAAAATTCATTGGGTACGGAAGAGCTCATCCCAGAGGCGGGCCGGATGAGATCCACTCGAAGTTCTGGCTACAGGCTTGAGTGGGTGAGGGGTTGCGATCGAGATTCTGGAGAAAATAGTTGAGGGAGTGGCATCTCACTGGGTATGACAGTGGCATGCCATCACCGCACTGACATGCTTCGGTTTATGGACAGCCCCGTAACGGTCGTCAAGGGTCGGAGAAGGGATAAGCAGTTCCGTGCTAGCAGGCTCTGGGTGAGACGGAGATTGACACAGAAACCATGCC
>NW_008751659.1:855521-865180 GCF_000715545.1 Opisthorchis viverrini | reverse complement strand
CTCGAAGTTCTGGCTACAGGCTTGAGTGGGTGAGGGGTTGCGATCGAGATTCTGGAGAAAATAGTTGAGGGAGTGGCATCTCACTGGGTATGACAGTGGCATGCCATCATCGCACTGACATGCTTCGGTTTATGGACAGCCCCGTAACGGTCGTCAAGGGTCGGAGAAGGGATAAGCAGTTCCGTGCTAGCAGGCTCTGGGTGAGACGGAGATTGACACAGGAAACCATGCATAGTTTGGGCTCACGGATAATTTCCCTTTTGTTGGAGGACGTGTGGGTGCTGGCATGCCATGAGGTTGAACTTTAGTACTGTCAGAGAATGGGAAGTTTCGTGTGCAGAGGGGTAGGCCAGAAGAAGCGCTGGCAAAAGTGAGGTGGCATCAGTGACCAAACCTCAGAGGTACCACAGTTAGCTTGATATACTTCTGAGGTGAACCCGTCTAGATCTTCTCATTACCAGGGACCATATGTAAAAGTGCTCAGTCGAACCCGGAGTGGGCTGGCTTCGACTTGCCCAGTGTCTCGAAACAAGACTGTGGTGTATGGAGAAAAAGCGATGATGTGGTCATTTCTGCTCTGAAATCCAGCACTTCTGGAAAGATCGTGGAGGAAGGCCTGTTTCCAAAAGGATGTCATGGAAAATTGACCTGGGTTCTACAGGACAGTTTGCACGATATTGGACTCTGATGGCTTTTTCCATGATGACACAGGAAATGTATTCGTGATCAGTGGGACTATCACTACTGAGGTGTTGCAAACCATCCCTCTGTTGCTCACACGGATGGTCAGGGATTTTGACGATGAGGGACGACATCCAGAAGGACACATGGGAAATAGATAGAGCAAACCATGATCAGAGTAAAGCCGCATTCCTTGAGAATACGGAGGTGAATGCAATCTGGTCCCTGTAAGCCACTGTGGGATGAAAACCACGAAAGCTTCTCGACCATAATGAGAAGAAATTTTGCCGCCTTATAATGGAGTCAGGCATTTGTTGAAGATGACAGGGTATGAGAATTAGGGACACCAAATAAGGCGGACGTTTACCAATGTGAGACAATTTCTGTGCCTAGAATATATACATTATATATATATATATTCTCTATCCGGGGAACTGGTTGCCATGCGGTACAAGTTATTTATAGTGAATTTAAATTCACTTGTCGTCAATGGGTAAAAGTACGAGATTGGTTGGAGACAAGAAGTTTAGCTTGGCGAAATTAAATCATCCTCTAGTGTCCCTGTTATTAGACCATAGGTTAGTGCTACTAATAAACTGCCGCGGTTTGAGAATGACTCATAACGAGATGATGAACTGATATAGTTCGCCCATAAAGTGTACAAAAAAAGACATGAAGCATTAACATCTCACGCTGCACATCGGGTATCAAATCGGAAAACCCCGAAACATGCTCGGGGAACGGTATCGCCTGTGGCCGACTTTAGCCATTTTCTCTTGAGCAGGAAAGAAAGGTAAAAGCCATGGTGGCGCAACAATCATATACAGTTCTAGTCAGCCATTCTAAGATTCGGTAAGCGGTTTGCGATTGAAAAAATAGAAGGAACATGTACTGGTGAAATAATGGCCGACTGAAGTCTGACGAATGAGGATTTTTAGATTGACTGGTAACTCCCGTTAAATCACTGGGTTGGAGGACGGAGTGCATATAGCGTCGAAACCTAAATTCGAGCAAGCTAAGCGATTTAAGGCAAAAATAGCGACCATTACTTCTTCACCTTGATGAGAGAAAACCCAGGAGTTCTGCCAGGATCCAAATTTCATAATGTGGTTTCTGCAAATCTGCCTTGTTAATGTAAACGTCCGAGGTTTCTGCGAAACACTCTTGTCATCCTTGGTAGGGACGAAGCGAACTAGATCTGACTGAGGCAGGTGGCATAGAGCCTATCATGTATTGGACCTCACCGTGTTGAAGCCGGGATGATTAAGTTGGTGCATATGATCGACGGCTTCAACAGCTTCGGGCCACATGCAGTAGTAAACGGTGGCAGCCGAAAATTTTGTCTAGAAATAAGAGATAATTTATCTGAAAGCCATCATTCTGAAGTCTTTCAAGTAAAGCGTAGGACATCCACTCGGTAATTTTGGGGACCAAATGAGATTATTCGTGGTCGTGCGGCTATTGTATCCTATTGATAGAACGCGAGGCAAGGATCTAAAAGTGGTCGAGGTTACACAAGAGTGATAATCGGTTGCACTGTAAGAGCTCATGCTGGACTAACAATAGCGCTCAGAAGCAGATTGTCTCAACTGCAGTGTCCGTTATTGCCGAGGCCGTAGCCCTTACCAGTTGCATCGATTTAAGTTCACTGCATGTTTGAAAGGGAGAAGGCGTTGTCCACAGTGTCGATTCGGATATTCAGTGGCTGAGAATCACAACACCAATGCTCCCACTCCAGTATCTGATGCCATAAAAAACTCACCGACAACAAACACAACAGCTTTGTTACAAAAAGCATGTGCACGCAGCCGCAAAGGTTTCAACGAACCCACGTTGTTTAAAGGGCACATTCCGACAATGATTCGGGCTGTCTGATAGGTGTGAACATCCATCAACATCGATCGCGCCTCTATGAAATGCCCGAACGCTGATCACATTGGTCCTGCTCATGTGGCGTACCTTAACACATATCATCCTTTGCTAAATTAATTGAATGAGTGACTCACCCGGATGTTTTACGGCTTTCCTATTGATATTTTGGTGGAGTTTTGAGGTTTCAGTAGGTTCCAGGCGTTCCGTAGATGCTTTCATAAATAGTATCTTCTAACAGCATCTAACACTAGAATCTCCGATAGCGCCTGATACACTGATAGCATTTAGGCAAGTTCGCTGCATGTTAAAGGGTGAGAAGGTGTTTAGCACGCTGTCGATTTGGATCATTCAACTGCAGAGAGTTACTACAACACCAAGAAAATTAACGATAAAAAGTACCTCGATTCTATTGCTTCTGTAATGATATGTGGGTGTTGGCATTTGTGCTTGCATAACTCCTGGGATTCTTTTTGTCTATGAGCTGAGGACCTTGGTTTGAGTGGAAAAGATACAATGGTGTGGTCACAACCTGCAGGGGAATCCGGTGTACAAACGGACAACGATGAAGAAATTCATCATTATAACCAACATGAACAAGATTATGTGTCGTTCGCATCATGCGCAATAAAGTCCGAAATGAACGTTTACCAAGCGGCAACAAGGCACTGGACAACAAAACAAGATGTAATGTGTGCAAAACCGCGAAAAGAACCCTAAAAGATATTTTACTGAAGATGTACCGAATTTTCATGTCCAGCAGGATATCTGAGAGATTAGAAATACCATAAGAATAAGTATCAAAATTTTGTTCCTGCTGGGCATCCAGAAAATGCGGTGTATTCACATGCCGGTTCTCAATGCGTTTTTCTGAAGTTTCTCGACGTATATAACCTGTTTAGTTGGGTAATTGTTCAAGGTCAATGATAGATCTCAATTTCCGGTAAGCATTCGCCAACATGTATTGCATATTACATGGAAAAAGGATTTGTTTAAAATGGAAGCATGCGCTTGAAATTCTTGCAAGAATACAATGCATGGAATTTGTTACAGAATGCAACGAACTCACCGTATCATGGCCTTCTACTCGTCTACCCTAGTAATCGGATGGGTATATGCTTTTGTTGTACCTAGAGAAGCGGTACGCAGAGAAACCCTCGAGATAGAAACACTCACTAAATCTTTACATCGAAATGTAACCTTTAATCCCAGAATTCCAACAAGTTGGTGGGTGATAAAAGCGTTGCTACCTATTTCGTAGCACTCACATTTGCGAAACAAAATTTCCCCCGGCAAATTTTCCGGCATAGAAAAGCAGGGTGAAGGACATGATTCCAGGACTAGTTGCAAGTGCTGCTGAGAAAATTACACTTGTGTCTCCAAGATAAAATGAGCGTAACGCCAGAAGCAGAAATGAGGTGACCGGGTGACGTGGAACTGGAGCTGATAGTAAAGACAAAGTTGGAAGAGCATCTGAGGTCAAAGCCTTCGGTATTTGTGAAGTGAAAATCAGTGTTGCCAATGAATACTGAAGCATCAGCTAAGAGGAGCCAGCGGCAGGGCGTTATTTGTGGTTTGGCTGAATAGAAGCTCAGGCAACGAGCATTTGACCACCGAGCAGGAGATCATAGGTTTTGTTGGATCCAGGGAAGGGCAGTAGTATTTAGGAGGGAAAGTATGAGGTTGATTTATATATTACCCGCAATGTGTTAGGTGGAAGGTGTCCAGTGCTAATTGACAGGTGTCTAATCTGACCGTTAGGAGCTACGGATTTTGTGGCATGGATTGTGGGTTTGGGTACGATCGTTTGAAACACGTGGTAGCTAGCAAATTAAACGTTCAGTTGATCTGCTATAGCGATAGGATCGGTGATAAAACAATCGTCGGTGGAATCGAATGAGCCATTGAGAGATTGCTGTGGGCACAGAGCCCAGGGATCAGGTGGTTGAGCAATTAAGGGTAAGGCTCCGAGGGTGATGCTCCCTACATGACAACTGAGAGACACCGGAGAGGGTGCCCTGGTAGCTCACTGGTGAGAAATATTAAGGAGGAATTTTCCGCTAGCTTGGTGTATTTTTTGTATCTACGTTTTTCAGTTGCTGATCAGGGTAAGGGATACCAGGGTGAAGTTTTTACTGTGGAAGGAGACAATCAGTGGTTACTGGGTTGTAATAGATAAGGCAGATGGGCTATCTTTGTAAAGAAAAAAAGAACTCGCCTTGGGGTGGAGGGGCCTGCAAGGATGCGGAGGAGGGTAAAATATCTCGAGAGAGGATATAAGCGGCGGAGTACTCAGGTTGGTAGATAGGCTGAGACTGACTGCGTTTGGAAGATATAGCACAATGACAACTTCTTGGAAGCAGCGGACCAACTGCAGCTGTATCCAGACGACCATCGTTCCAGAATAAAAATTAAAAAATGTCCATTCCCAACTAATGGGTGACGTACCGTTAAGCATGGTTAGGCGATTACAGTCAAAATAGAGCAATACTTTGGGGATTAGCGGGATTGGATAAACAAAAGGACACTGTCATAAATTGTGTGCAAAAACCGACGCAGGCTTCAGCACGCCTGAGCCGGTATGAGAAAAGAGTTTATCTTACTTTGTTGTACGTCAGTGTTCGATGGGCTGTGAAACACATCATCAGATGGACCATATATACGTATTGGCGTATAATACGCTCTTTTACTGATGAAACGCTAACTTCGGTTTGGGTTATGTTAGTAAAGCTAGGTCAAACAAAGCGTCAGTTGTTTGAAAGAGTTGATTGCGTATTTCAGAATAGGAACTCGCTAGTGTGAGGAATGGGGCGTCTGGAAGTAAAAGAGGCCAGCAACAATACATTCAGATTGAAAAGGCATTTTACATCTCATAGTGGCTTGAAGTAATTCAGAGGGATAGGAGAATATAATAACGGGATCTTATACATGCCCAATAACCGTATCTTCACTACACTTAAATGTGCATGGGACAAGATTCACAGAGGAGATTGAGGGTAGTTGCGTATTAAGTAAGCCAGCAGCAGTTCCACAAGTAAGTGGATTATCCGCGGATTTAGAAAAAGTATGACGGTCCGTAACGTTTTACAGCTACTCGAAAGCGTTGTTCCAGATGCAGGTGTAGTATACTAGAATTAAGTAGTGGTGTAAGTTAGTGCAAGCTGGATGACATATCAAGAGGCTGCCGGAGTACCGGAATGTATAGCGATGACGTGAATCACCGTCTACGCTATCCCCCTCTATAAAGGTACTTTTGTACAGCAGACAGTATAAGAGATTTAGATTTAGCTTAAGCCGTTTTAGCCAGTGCTTCAAGGCGTAACATTTGACAGCGGGAGGGGTGGGAGGAGGGGTTGGACTGTGGAAATATCCTTTTCGTGAATGTGCGTTGGATGTTTTCAAGCACTAGTCTGTAACTTTGGGTATAAGGGGAAGGAAATAGGGGACAGAATTCGAAGATCGGATGTGCGCATAGCTTGCAGATGGCGGTCTTTGCGTCTCAAAAGATGGAGGGAACGCAATATTAGAGAGCTCAGCCTACGTGTTCGAGCAGATTGGGACAAATCCTGGTGGAAAAAGTTGTATGTACAAGAATATCTGAGACCACGATCTCTGATCTCTGTGGAGTAAATGGCAGGATTACCATTAATTATGAACGCATCAGCCAGGAGAGATCAGTGACTGTAAGGTGTTCGGAAATTTGCAGAGGAGATTCCTAGATCGGAGCGATTTGACCAGTGAGTCAGTGAGTCTAAGCCTTCCTTAATCTGGCAAAGGGTAAGTGCTTGTGCAGAGGGGGGAAATGTGTGAACAATTTTCATACCGTCTGCAAAGAGGAAGGCATTACCATGAAAAACGGCATCGAAGGCGTCGTTGCTCTACATTAAGAAGAGGGTGGGGCTTAACACGCCTTCTTGTTTGACTTCATTTTTGATAGATAGTGGATGGTTTATCTCCATTTTGTGTTATTTGCATCCCGCCGGATAGATAGAATACGAACCATTTAAATATGAGGTCTCGTGTACGTAGGTCACGAGTAAGTCTGGGACCAATCCTCTGATCCAAGTTGGGCAAACAGCAAGGAGTATCAAGTATGGCCCACAGTGGACGACCAGGAAATATCCAGCGGGTTGAAGCATTTCAGCACATAGTAGGACGAATAAGGAAGGCGTGCACACAGGATATAATACTAGACAAATCAGTAATATAAGGATAGGAGAGGATGTTTTTAGATAGATGCAATCGTCTAGTTTGGGCCGGATGACCCGTTCTGTGGAGTTGCAGACGGCCTCTGAAATGCTCTCCAGGGTAAAGTCTTCAACAAGGGTTGCATGATGTTCTCATTTGGTACATATGGCACAGTCTCCGCCCCATGGTTTTTTTTCCGACGGAAAGGTGGATGGTATAGCCGGATACTGAACTAACCGTGTCTGTGATTCCAACGGAGAGCCATGTTTCAGACGAGTGAATCAGCCTTGGTCGTTCAATAGTGCTAATTGCTCGGGGATTACAGACTATTAGCAGTAGTGAGCAGGAGCTAGAATGCATCGTTGACAGGCCCATGAGGAGGCAAACTATACTAAATAAGAAGTTGACAAACTTCCTTACGGTGGGTGTGGTATTAGGAGTTGGGAAGTGGAAGTAGGACCATATGAAGCAGGGTTTACCGGCCGTTCGTTCGGAGTTGCTGAAGTCTTATTCATCATTGGTAGCAGAAGGGTAAATATTGGGTAGTTATGAACCAGCAACGGAAGGTAGAGTATAAGGCTAAGGATGGGGTAAGGAATATTTTTAGGAGCTCCGTGATTGGATGGATAGTTGTCAACCGTGTCATCTTCCGCATCTGCAGGAGGTGAGGAGGGAGTATGGCGCAGAAAATAGTGGCGGAAGTAAAGAGACGAGTGGCAGCTAAAAATTTGTTTAGGTAGGATGAAAATGTGCGGGCAGGCTGATGAAAGCACCCGTGGGTCTGAGCTAACGGCCAGCCGTGGCGCTTACTTGGTTTTGACAGGCAGATAGTACGTGTGGTTTGATTCATTTGTTAAAGATGGTAGATCCGGCGCTGTACGTGGTTTCGGAAAAGACGGTGGATTGTGTTGATTCAGATAACTGACGAAAATGAAGTCCAGGCAAACAGTTTGCGCGCGACCAGTTCGGAAAAACTCGATATGGCCTAAGACAAAATATTTGGTGTTTTTGGGAGAGGGATCCTGTTAAGGACCTGACATTCATATTTCGAGGGGCCACAGGTGAATTCATGTACCGTTCGGGTTGTGGTCAGATTTGTGGACAAGAGACGAAGAGTGTTGGATCGGCAGGGCGTTGAGAGAGTGCGTTGGGAGAAGGCGTTAATGCGCCGGGCCTCGAAAGCAGATGTTAGATGCCGAGGAAGCACCTCAGTAGGAAGACGCGAAGTGTCACTAGGTCAGGTGGTCTGGAGCAACTGCCTGTGTTGTCATCCCTGACTACAGACTCGGATGGATAACAACTAGACACAGCACCCAACAAATCAGTGGTGAATTTTGTAGCGACGATTGCTATCAGAGATGAGGTGGGAAAGTGCAGGAAGCCGACAAGCAGGCCTGTGTGGCCACTGGCCACAGTGTGGTGTGAATTTACGAGAAGCAAATTCAGGGTAATGAAGACTTGGGAGAGGGTCAGTGGTGAGGTCATGAGAATTGGAGGATGGCATGTCAGCTTCAGTATAAGAAGTAGTGGCTGAAAGTTCAACTGGCTTAGAACTGCCTACATGGAACCCAAGGCCGGTTGGGAGCCTAACAAAATTTGATGCCACAGCATAGGAGACCGGCAGGCTCAGTGCATGTTGTTTGACGCTGAGGTTACTCAACTGACAAGTGCACATGTGTTAAAAGCGACGGGGCTCGTGTAGTTGTCCAAGGAGTTGATCGCACGGGAATTCTGCGATTGAGTCACAAATCGAGTTGTCCCATGAGCAGTGACCGGTGCAGATGGGCATTTGAATTGGCAACGTTGAATTTTACGGTCTGTTGTGAGTGAGTAAAGAAGAGTAAGATCTGGGGTACCAGTAGACGTACTGCAGCGTTTTCATCTCTAAATTTCACTATCATTGAGGTGGGCAAGGATGGTTTCGGCTCTAGTAGCTGCCGAGCTCTGCAGACAATTTTGAGCATGTTGCATGCTGTTACAGCAGTTTTTCGTGTACTCAAGCAAGATGCGATAAAGGGCACGCTTAAGAAAGTAAAAGGAGCCAACTGATGGACAGGCGCTGTAATTATGGGGCAGGACGTTCACGACGGACACCGACTCCAAATTACTTTTCGAGAAGGCCTAATGCAGAAGAAAAAGTGGTGGAATTGTACAGTGAATATATGAGGGATTGATCTAAATAATAAAGAAACCAGTATAAAACTGGGTAAAGCATGGCGGAGAAGGGCTTGGAGTTATTCGGCAGTGATACCAGTATTTTGCTATAAACGCGACATAACATGTTCAATTTCTCGGATTTTAGAACGGCAAAAAAAGGGGAAAAATCCGTTCTTTCATCAGGCGATGGTGGCAGTAACATAGGACAAAGTGTTAACATATTTGGCCTGTTAGGTTGTGTTCGATAAATAATTACCATCAACACTGTCAGCTGTAAGAACCGCGTACTCGTCGTACACTGGTTGTAGCTGCTGTGGTTTCGTTCACCGATGATTTAAGGGGGGGGGTAGGTAGCTGCGCATTGCACGCGCGAGCTGGTAAATTGGTGCATAAATCTAGCACTGTCAGTGGGCTGTCAAGTGGATGGGGTTGGAAAAGGAACTATGCATTGAAGGCAATAGCTTGGATGCACGAGCGCCATTGAGGGCGCGATTGGGCCATATCTGACATTGATGTGGCCCGTCTCGGGGTCCCCATCCTGGAAGACGGCAGTGACCAGCGCAGCTGAGTTTGCTGGTAGTTGCTTTCATACTTCACTGCCAAGTCATTGTTTGACCGCCTCCGGCTCTCTTCCACCCTTCACGTGGTTGTGCAAAAAGAGCCCTTCGAGGAAGTCGGTCGACTGGCATACGCAACACGTGGCCAAGCCAGCGCAACCTATGCAGTGTGATCAGTTCATCTATCGAGGGTGAGTTATTTCTCCC
>NW_008751659.1:845204-854384 GCF_000715545.1 Opisthorchis viverrini | reverse complement strand
GCAGAAGGCCAGCTGAACTGCTCTTCGAAGTGTTCGGCCCATCTCTCCAGTCGACGTTGTTGTGAGTGAATTAATGAGCCATCTTCTTCATTTATCGTTTTGCTGACCGTTGCTTTTCTGGATGCGATAAACGGCGCTGTTGATGCTGTTTGTTGCCTGTAAGCTTTCTAACAGTACACGTGATCTGGAACTCCAAGATGAGCCAATGCTGTCACAATTTTGTTTTGACAATTGTTATCTGCGTCGAGAAGTTTTTTGTGGAAATGGTCGGCACTGAATAGATTATGCCGGCACGTTCAATTGTGAACGCGAACAGTCCATCTTATTTAGCTCTCCGAATATCGTTTTGAGTGTTTAAATCTCATTTGCGCTCCATGGTTACCTTAAAGTATGACGGCTGAAAAGTAAACCCGAACAAATTGGCATTGTCCACTGAAATGTCAATTGTGCCGACTGCTCCTAAGTTCAAATGTCTGTTGGACCTCGGTCAGGACGCACCACTCTTTTGGCAATGGTAATCCTGCGACCCCGATAGTCGCACAGGGGCATCGTTATCAAGGCACAGCAGTCACAAACATCTCGGGTGATATTTTGTAACATTTTGCTTATGCATAAAAAGGGTTACTGCTTGCGACCAAACTGGTCACAAGGCCAAGCACTGACGGGCCAACAACCTCGTTGGAACAGAAAATCCAGGTCAGTGGCCCCGGATTGAATGGCGATACCGAGAACTCCAGCAATATTTGGATGTTATGAGTGCGCTGCGGTTAAGTTCACCAGGTAAGTAATTAATTTTTCACCCGGTGCCGCGTTGCGTATCACATACACACAGGCGAAAGTTGGCTCTCTAAATGATAAGCTGACAAGCAATTCGATCGTAGCTGCACCTGCAAGTGAGGCAAGCTTAATTAGTGTATACGCATTTGTGCAGTGATTCACAAAAAGGGTACTGAATACTTTAATCTTCTTCATCAGTTTTTTGTGTGGCTGAGCCCACATGAACACGGAACGCGGGAGATAATCTGAACGTGATTCTGAACGCTGTCATGGGATACTGGAATGAGCCCAATGTTGTTTATACCGCTGATTTTGGAGTATATGCAAAGACAAATGCAGTGCTTTATTCATCAATTATAGTCCCGCCTAGTGTTGAACCGAAAATGCCGTCCCGTATGCAGTCTTTCCAACTCCTAGCATCGAACCCGAGCAGCCGGAATTTAAAGGCGACCCACATTTGGTAGGCTGCTCCTACTGGGCAGACGATGTCATTCCTTCATGGAAAACGAACTGTTCTTTAGCGGTTTAGCTGATTACTAGGGTACCCCGGCGCGGTCATAGATGATCGCCAGTATCTAGACTACTCGCCTAGTCATGTTTTCGTTAAGGTGAACCGTGGTACAGGTGTGGATTTCCTACTCAGATGCCCACATTTAAGCCCATCGTATCTTTTTCAACCGGAAGAGGTTCCCATGGTTGATCGATCAACGCAGTGCTTCCTTAGTCAATTCCATTAATGGGGGTTCTTGAAGTAAACGCCGGAATACGGCTTGACTAGACGCTATTGCTGAAATTCGTTAGATGAGTTCAGAATTCTGTTGCGGCCTGAACGTTTTTCCGGGGCCCAAATCCCACAAATCTCTCCATGATTGGCAGAACGGCATCATCCTGCATGAGTTTTGGCTCCAAGTGACCACCAATGTGGCAAAAGTAAGGAGAAAACTTTAGATATACATTCGGCCGTCAGTGATTTCCAGGAAAAGGATCCGCATGCCTGTGACAGACGGTAAAACGCTGCTCACCACTCTCATCTCTGAAGGGATTCCGGTCAACACCGTAAAATAACCTCATTGCTAGTGCACAATAACTGCTGGTCAAAAGTTCACCATCGCACGCGCTGCACCGGAGAATGCTAGACAAATGGACTCTCCTTCTTGTTTAGTCGGCTCCTGTAGCACACGATCAAAAGACGCTTCAATCGCCACAGTCATTGTGGAACCAGATACCAGTGTCATTGTATAGTATGCATTCGTGGGTTGCCAGTGGTGTTAAATATGGTTCGGAAAGCCATTGATCGCGACAGCACACTGTGGCAGATAATAAAGTACTATCAAACCCTCCAAACGTCACACTCGTCACCGGAAATTGCACAGATTTTCCGTCGACAAGTCTGTTATTCATGGGAGTCTTATGTACGAGTGGTGTCGCCACACAAGAAGACGTGGGGAAAAGGTTATAACCCAGTTTCGTCTATGAATTTATCAAATTATTCGAAAGAAATCCTTTGACTTGACCACCGCCACTGGCCCGTTAAGGCCAACAATTATAGTGGACGCATGAGTGATTTTCTCTGTGTATCCGCACAGAAGTTACCGGGTCAACGTTATCAGGCTTGGCCATGTAGCTTGACTATTTTGCCTAATTAATCTTCGCCCCCTTCGCCTTTTCATCATGCGGTTCGACAACGTGACGTGTGCTGTTTCGTTTGGGATTCGTTGGCATGTATTCCCCATAAAGTGGCCTCTCATTCCCGGTCCTCATAATGTCGGTTTTCTACATCTCCCATGCATCCTTTCTCTTCTTGTCTTCTTTCTTTTCGGTGGATTTGCATACTTTTTCATCTAAACCCGCTAAGTCGTCGGCGATCGTTCGTTTGTTGCTTCGTGGCTCATGGTTTTGTGGCGGAATTCTTGTTTGGTGACTGGTATTGTCGAACGCGTGGTGGCGTATGCTAAAATTTACATGTCTGTTGACACTTTCGAACGAGTTGATGTTTACTGGCGCTTCTGGGGACTGTATCCTAGACCAAAATGGTAGTAGATTCATTTTTCTTGGAGGAACACACTGCTCATGGGTTTAGTGGAAACGTTTCGACAGCACACTACCGGTTTCGCACTACTTGGCGCTCCACAAGGAGACCTATTCCCCGAGTTCCTGCCAACCTAATGGTCGATTGAAGAGGAACTCTTACTCTTACGGTCACTTTATTAGCGCGCATCATTCAGTTCTTCGTTCAATCCCCTCATTGGACGTTGGACAGTGTTGTGTGTTCTGTGTGTGTGTTGTACTCCACATACTGACCCAGCAGGCCCACTTGTAGACTTTGAACTAATGGTGATCGTAATAGCTGAATAGAGAAAATAATGATAATGACGATCGTTTAACTGTTACTCCCTTTCGGTGTCTAAATGTCATGTTGGCCGGACCAAGCACGAGGGCTGGGATACTGCCGGGTTGCACAAGCCTTGACAGAATCTGAACGAAGGAACCATCGGCTGATTTAGTTACAGTGTATAACAGGATGTCAGGCAGCACGTGATGTCCTCCGTCTTGAACTAGATATCTCGTTTAGTGTCTGGAACATCATAGGTTAAGTCTCGTAACAGCTGGCAGTCATTTCATATTGTTCCTCGTCGAGACGGACGCTATTTCGATATCATAAACGAGGAAGTCTAAGAGTGATGCGGACTCCTGTGCGGGGGGGCTGCCTCTCAACTATACACATGCTTCTACTGACAAGGTTGTCCACGCCCCACGAAGGCTGTTTTCCGAGTAGCTCAGTTTTTTCTGGCCACTAACTACATTAGTTCCACTGAGGTGCGTAAATTGCTCGTGCACTCCTACCAGCTCAACACGGATTTCTCCCAAACCGTTCTTGCGTAACAAACATGCTCGTGTTTATGGACAGCTTAACCCAAGCCAAGGACGAAGGACTCATATCGGATGCCATATTTTTCGACTTCTCAAAAGCATTTGATAGGGTCCCACACGTCCCGCTGCTCCACAAACTCGAGTCTTACGGGATTCAAGGGAAAATCCATCGCTGGATCAAGGCGTTCCTATCAGACAGATCATTCCGAGTGAGAATAGGCTCGACCTACTCCTCTCCAGCGCCGGTCTCCATTGGAGTTCCTCAAGGCTCCGTCTTGGGACCACTCCTGTTTCTGATCTACGTCAACGACCTCCCAGACGTTCTTGCGAGTCCATGTTTACTTTTTGCGGACGACTTGAAATCCTGGAGTTCCAATGCCAGTGCCCTCCAAATGGATGTAGACGCTGCCAAGCAGTGGTCGTTGGACTGGCACCTTCCTCTGAATGATGAAAAGTGCGTCCATGTGTCGTTTGGAGGGGATTCAGCGAATGCCTTTGTTATGCATGGTGAAAAGGGACCAGAAAACATCATGAGGATAGATGCCAAAAAAGATTTAGGCATCTGGGTCTCCTCAAACTTGTCCTTCGCACTACACCATGAGAAATCGGCCCAAAAGGCATTCGCCGTTTTACGGATGATCCGACGTACCTTCTCCCGTATTACTCGCATGGACTTCCAAATACTCTATGGGGCCTACGTCAGACCGCTCCTGGAGTACGCCAACCAAGTTGTCTACTCAGGACGTACGAAAGACGTTACCCTCATTGAGCGTGTCCAGCGGGCCGCCACGAGAATGGTTGCCGGCCTCAAGTCCGTGGACTACGAAACGCGTCTCGCGACGCTTGATCTCTTTCCCCTGGAGTACCGTCGCCTCCGAGGGGACCTAATTCTTACTTACGCCCTGTTTGAACAAAGCTTGGCAAACAGGTTTTTTACCGTTGACCCAGCAAACACCCGGCGGGGACATAGTAAGAAAATCTTCAAGCTCAGGGCACACACATCCGTTAGACAAAACTTTTTTTCATTTCGGGTAGTAGCTGCGTGGAATGACCTTCCTCCGACGGTTGTACACGCTCCTTCTCGAACCCAATTTAAAGCACTATTAGACATTTATTTATGCGAATCCTCGCGCTGGCGAGCATACTGCCCCGCGCTGAGAACATAAAGAGCAGTGCTACACCCTTTTTTCACTTGTGCCTTTCAGGTGAACGACGGCCGCTGAACGAAAAGAACAAAACGGACCCGGGAAACTTGGGCAAAAGCCTCGATCCTGTGTATCAATCCGTGAATCCGTGAATACCAGTTACGTTTCTCTTCGCCCCTTTTTTCATTGACTCGTGGTGTTTGGCCATGTTTTCCGGTCCCGATTTTTAAGATGAGATACTGGGATTACTGTTTTCACAGTAGCTGTCAGAGTAATCTCCTTTTCGTATCAGTGAATCCGTGATTCCATACTGCCTCTGTCAGTGAGTGGTTGCGGTTCCAACGAGCTGATTGGCTGAGCCCGTGATTCACTGCAGGCCAGACGCTAATGTCTGTCGTGCATTGCGGCGGAATGATACACAAGATCGAGGCATTTTTCCAAGTTTCCCGTTTCGGTTTGGTTCTTGTCTTTCAGCGGCTGTCGTTCACTCAAAATGCACAAGTGCAAAAAGGGTGTAGCTTGTCTCTTCATGTCCTCAGCGCGGAGCAGCATGCATGCCAGCGCGAAGATTTGCATAAGTAAGTGTCCAATAGTGCTATTAACTGGGTTCAAGAAGAAGCGTGGATAACCGTCGGATGGAGGTGATTCAACGCAGCCCCTACCCGAAATGATACAAAGTTTTGCCTAATGAATTTGTGCGCTCTGAGCTTGAAAATCTCACCATGCCCCTGCCGCGCGCTTGTTGGGTCAATGGTGAAAAACCTGTTGGCCGAGCATTGTTCGAACAAGGCGTAAGTAAGAATTAGGTCCCATCAGAGGCGACGATACTCCACGGGAGAGGTCAAGCATCACGAGACGTTTCGTAGCCCACGGATTTGAGGCGGGTAACCATTCTCGTAGCGGCTCGCTGGACACGCTGTGGTCCGCTAATAAACGGTCTGTTTTCACCGGCTTTCGTTCTATATATGGGACGTTAAAGGCCAGAACCGAAGAAAACGTAGACGAGTATATATATCGGATTCTCCGGTCCGACCAACCAGTACAGTATTCCTGTCGCCGTCTATAAATTCAGCAAATGACTGGATTAGGAGACGAGTATACTGCAAATCACGAACTTGCGGCATCTTGTTCTAGCTCTTGAACTCCTGGGAAAAATACATCTGGTATTCAGTCAGTTGCTGTGTCAGAAGTTTGCAGATCTTGTCGATCGACAAGTGATATCCTCACCCTTCCAACCACAGCCTACCGAGCAATCTGAGAAATGAATGGATGCAGAATTCCCAGGTTCATCCTCAGCGTACTCTCGAGGTATCCTTAGGGTTGGGGCATGTATCATTCATACTCAACACCGTCCACCAAAGAAAACACATTTTCGTCCCAAAAACATTCTGAGTCATTTGAGGAAAGAATCCGTGACATGGGGGCAAGAAATGATCGTTTTTAGCGTACGCGCTGTACAATGGTTACATCCGTCGTAGTTTTTTTTACGGTACTCTGTGATGATTGGGGTGAATGGCTGTACATTGAACTTCTACATTCGGTGCCCAACTTCTGAAATGACCATGGAATCTTTGTTCGGTAGAGCTGCAGGGGAAGACATGAATTATAGATCACAAATTGAATGCACGTTTTCGACTGGACCATGTTTGTCGTTTTTGTGTTCCATCTCGAGGTTTCTACCCAGCGAGGTGGTTATAACCAACCCAACTAGGTTTGCTGTTATTGGTTTTCACACTTTACCGACAAGGCATTACTTGACCTCCTCTGGCTTTTTGACACCGCGTAGCTGTGCGAAAAAAGCTATTCAAAGAAGTTGAAGAAGCTTACCTATAAATTATTTAGTCGAGCCAGCACAACCTACGGAGTGAGATTAGCTCACCTCTCTCGGTTGAATTGTTCCCTCCATAAACCATCCGACGTACTTCTGCACCACTAATACAGTGTCCCCATCAATACCATGCAGTGCCTCAAAGCATCGACAGTCAAACGCTGAAAGCTCTTTAACATTATCAATTCGCAAAGACCAAGTTTCTGACCCATGTGACAGCCTGGAGCGTGCCACAGCACTGAAAAATCAGCTGGCAGACAAGCTGATGTCCCGATTACACCACAGATAATACGGGCTGAAAAGCTGCTTTTGGCCTTTCGAATTCCGATGGAAATGTAGCCAGACCACCGGGACTGAAAGCTATCTAGGTAGGCGAATTTGTCTACTTATTCTACTGCCTCTGTACTAGCATATCCACAGGCACGGGGTTATGATTTGATTCTAACCAGTCCTTCCATTGAAGAATGTGTCCAGCACCAGAAGCTGCGTTGGTTGGGACATGTGTTACGTATGCCGAACCATCGTTTGCCGAAAAGAGTGGTTTTCCGTGCCCAATTCAGAGTGGCGTAAACAGAGAGGTGGCCAACCCTTGACTTGGCAGAGGAGTATGAAGGAGATCACCAAACGCTTGGGTGCTGTCGTTGCTACTCGCCTTCCAGGATGGGGACCGCGTGATCCTCACTGTGTCTGGTTGGAGACACTACAAGTTACAGCTGCCAACCGATGTCAGTGGCGTTCTTGTTGTCAGTTTCTATCCAGATTGCCTAAGTGAATGTCTGGAGGTGTAGGCACCTCGGAATGATTGTGTTAAGCTAGCACTAAGTCCCTCCCCCATCCACCTTTATTCTTTTCTTTACAATAAGGCTTTCAAATAAGTCATGGTTGTACGGCAGTGAAGCATCGGTGTTGAACTGTCATGTCATGCCGTCGATGATGATGATGATGATGACTAACCAGTCCTGCAACAGTACTCTGCACTTACCAGATGTGAAGTGCATTCTGAATGGTGAGGCAAAGTTATTTAAGTTATTCAACATCGTATACATCACATCACATCCAAGAAGAGCTATGTCGCCCGTGTACTCCCGTGAATCATGTCGACCCTTTGAATATTAGAGGATGGAAGTGTGTCTCCCGTAACGATATCCTTGACGAAAAAACGTGAAAGAGGATAATCTTGCCTGGCACCACTGGATGTAGTAAACTCAGATGAGAGCCTGATGCAAACCTCCATGCACGCATGAGACCTCCCTTACACCGCTCCAAGGAAGGCTAAGAATTTAGAGCAGCTTTGCTTTATAGACACCGCAATACTACTGGATGATCAACAGAGTCAAAGACAGCTTTTTAGTCTTTTGGTTGCCGGAGACAGTGTCACTGTTCCAGAATCCGTGAGGTGCTGATAGGGTTAGTTTGGATGTTTGAACGTGAAGACCGTTCACTCGCCAGTACTACGTAGGCTGTAGAAATACAGAACGCTCACTACCAACCATAAGTTTATATCAAGCCAGCATGAACCCAAAATAAAATGAGTGCAAACATACGTGCTGAAATCCTAAACAGCATTCGAAGCGATAAGCATTCAGTGACTCATGACACCTGCAAGCGCATAGGGGGTCTTTTGCAAAACCCCGTGATTTATCACACTGTCATATCAACATCCCCGAAAATAGTGATGGAAGAGCACCGCTTAGTTTCTAGCAATTCATTGGGATTAACCGGAAGCCAAGACACCTAAAAGATCACAGTTGCTGGTCAACAAATGTATGGCAAAATGCCCCTTAGTCCACCATAACAAGCTTTATTTGTGATATACAGAACTTTGAGAGTGCTGCTCTGATCTCCACCTCGAAAAAATCAAGGGCTATATTTTAGATTGTTGTAGTGCTTAAGAGACTCCAATTTTCAACCATTGTGGTCATGTATATCGAGGGGGGCGAGATGGCGCAGTGGTGAGAGCGCGAATTGTTTTGACCGGCAGGTCCGTGGTCGGTGTTCAACACCGATGCTTCACCATCTTATAACCATGGTTTATTTGAAAGACTGATTCTGAATAAAAGAATAAATGTGGACGGAGAAGGGACTTAGTGCTAGCTTACTACAATCGTTCAGGGCTGCATACATCTCTAGACACTCATTCAGGCTATCTGGGTAGAAAGTTACAACAAGAACGTCCTTGGCAGGTTGGCAGCCCAATCTTGCAGCGTCTCCAAACAGGCGCAGTGGGGATCACGCGGTCCGTATCACGGAAGGCGAGTAGCACCGACTGCACTCAACGTTTTGTGATCTCCCTCAAAACCTTCTGTCATCATCATCATCATCATCACCGTCAGCTGTAAAAACCGCGTACTCGTCGTACAGTGGTTGTAGCTGCCGCAATTTCGTTCACCGATGACTGGGAAGGGGGGTAGATAGTTGCACACTGCAGGCGGGAGATGATAAATTGGTGCATAAACCCAGCACTGTCAAGTAGAAGGATTTAAAAGGGAGCTATGCTCTGAGATGACATGTCTTGAGTACGACACGTCTTGAATCAAATAGGCGCGCTAAAGTAGAACT
>NW_008751659.1:806863-841074 GCF_000715545.1 Opisthorchis viverrini | reverse complement strand
CGGTCAACCGTTGGGCGATCGGAGTGTGCGGTTTTTGGGGCCGACCTTTTCTAACCCGTCCTTCCTCGGGGGAAGGCAGCATCGCTGCTTGCATAAATATGGACATGCTGGTCGACTGGGGGATACACCTTACTGCCTTCACACTCCTGTCGCAGAGGACAGTACGACCTTACCCCCAGACCGCCTCGTAGCACGATTACTCGTAGTATGGGGTCTGGCTGCTCACCTTTGGCCTCGTGGCATGGGTTGCACCTTGTGGAAAGACGTTCCAGCCAGGGTGGCCCGCGGGGTCATTGCAACACTCAAGCCCGACCACCACGTCAAGGTGGCAGCTTTAGGTCGGGAACCTTCTGTCAGGCCAAGGTGTGACCATCTCTCTGCCTCCGCCCTTCTGAGTTGGGCATGGAAAACAGCACCCTGTTCGGCAAACGATGGGTAGGCATAAGCAACACATGTCCCAACCAACTCAGCTTCTGGCATAGGACATATTGTTCAGTGGGAGTATGCACTGCACAATCGAAAACCCGGTTGCCTCGTTATGGGTACGCCGACACGAGCAACGGTTTTGAGACAACGATTGTCGAACACCTGAAGGTGTCTCAGCTCAGCTTGGGCTTGGTATCGATTCGTCCGGGACCTGAGAATCGATCTGTTCGATGAAAATTTTTGGATGAATAAGCTGTGTTCTGTGAGTGATGGAGTGCAGCGGCAATCAGAATAAGAATGGGAAAGACTGAGGGCCCGGAAGCTCGGGTTTATTCATCCAAAACATCGACACTCAGAGCTTGAACGAGAAAAAAGTGATTTTGCAATGAGCGATGAAACGTTTGGAAAACAGGAAATTGCAACTGTTATAAGGGCATGGCCGTTTCCGGTGGCCGAAGTCTTCCCCATTTTCTGTGCTTTCATTGTCCACCAAAGCTCTCTGTCCTTACTTGAACTTTTCACTGTTTGGCCTCGTAGGGATTGTACAAGCTGCATGGAACTTGTCGGTGGAAGCTATCGCTTGTACTTTAATGATTACAAACGGCTTCTCAAGCGGGGCTCTTTGGAAGCGCTCATCTGTAGCACCATTTCGGTGCCTAGCCGCCATGCCCCCCAAAGGAAGCACGAGGGATGGGATACTGCCAGTTGCCCAAGCCTAGACAGGGAAAGTCGAGTGGCGGAGGTCGGATTCGAACCACGAACCTTTCGGTCAGTAAATTCGCGCTCTAACCACTTGGGCCACCTCGCTGTTTGAACAAGGATGTCTATCATAACCGCAGCAATAACATATTTTTACGGATTTCACAGACTCAGGATTCTGTGTGGTGGGTGGAATCGTAGAGCAGGATATAGGTTCGTTGCTACCATATAATTACCACTGTTTGTGGGCCAACTCGAGGAATCTAGCAAGTTGATGTGCATAGTCCAGAGCGAGTTCTCGCTGTTCTAGAAGTTTTTCGCAGATGGAAAAAACCGCCAGGCCGTTGGTTATAGCATCACACATGCAATCATCTTGATATTCAATTGCAGATACTGATCTAAACTCGATAATTATTTCAGTTTTCGTACGAATGAATTAGTATCTTGTCCGTCCTTTTGATTGTAGGTTTGTAGCTGGTAGCTTGTATATACAACGTTTCTGGGGCGGACATAACTTTCGTAATGTGTCGATTGTAAATTTATATTCGGTGTAATCAGCCAGTGTCTACGCTACGTCGCGTAATATCACCAACCGGTAATCTTGTCCTCTGCGCACAAAGTGGGGCAAGTCAAAACTGGCTTCTGCTGACGCCTTCCATCTGTCTTTGTGATGGATGTATTCAACTTGATGACCACACTTCCGTAGATGTTACATGTAAACAGATCGCGCAGACACGTTTGTCGCTTCCTGTTATGCACTTTTTGGTGTGCACTACCAACACGCATAGTACTCGTGGGTGTCACTTAGGCTTTTGCGAGGAAGCAGAACTTTTCTACACTTTAGACAGGTAACTACGACATAGTCAGCACCGATCTAGCCACCGCCATCCGTGGGTATTCCCGTTGCGTACTACATGTACCCGACGTTTTTGCGTCAAAGTCAGTTTCTTCCTCACTTCATCTTGATACTATGGTGTATTTGGGTCTTAAACATTTGAAATTTTCCATTCTATTTTCCAGCAGCACTCCAATTGCCAACGACTCATTCCTCAAAGCCAGTGATACAAATATTACATTAGTTCTTTTTCGCAATGGAGGCTCGACCAACTGAGGATTCTGGTGCACAGGCTCCAAAGCCAAAACGAACAAAGATTGCCAGGGTAATAATCCTGTCAACCTCGTATTGAAATTCCTTCCTTAGGTAAAAAACAAAATGCCAGCTGCCATTCAAATCACAGCTGAACAATTGCTTCGTGAAGCAAAGGAAAGAGAACTTGAAGTAACACCAAAGGCGCCCCAACAGAAAATCACAAGTCTTTCAGAGCTCAGAGATTTTCAACTGCGCAAACGAAAGGACTATGAAGACAATATTCGGAAAAACAGACTGGCAATGCAGAATTGGATTAAGTATGCGAAATTCGAGGAGAGCCAAGGCGAAATTCAACGGTAAGTGCTTTTCACATTTAGGCGTGCCACAATTGAGTGAAGCTCATTTCGTCGCACCGCTGTGGTGCTTGTATTTCAATTAAAATTTTCACATGCTAGTGAGGCCCATCTACACCGAAAAACCGTACAGTTGTTTCATCATTATTAGGAGGCCATTACCAACTCCAGGCAGTTTCTTACCCGCAACTTTTCTATCAGCAGTCTAACATGACCGTTCGGCTAGGAGCGGCTGATAAGCAGTGTGATTGACTCGTACTTGAACAGCAAATGGCGTCGTCTATCCTTCATGTCACGCATTCGCTTGTTGACTAGCTCCTCCAAGTTGGAACATCCACTCAACCTGTGAAATACTTCGCCTTTTGAGCCATCTACAGTTCACTGACGGTATGAGATCTAGCCGTATCAACTGGGATTGGTATTTCCAAACCTGAAGGCAGTGAAAGTCACAGGACCAAAGGTCACAGCATCCCTCCTACACAACTTTCTTAGCACTAGCTCACCCACACAGACTAACAGAAGGTTCAAATGAAGTTCAAGAGGAACCATTAAATGAACCGAACCAGAAGAACTAGACCCTAGGCAGGACCCAAACACATGTAGGTTTCCTCACCGACCCAACCCTTGTTCAACCACTCTAACACACTAAAATCCCTCGGCCGACACCCAACAGAGATTTAGCTTGACTTAGCTGATTGGTTCTCCTTCCGCCTTAAATCTCGATCAACCTCGGAACCTAGTCACTTGGCCTGACGAAGCTTTTGTGTCAAAAGCGAAACGTTGCCCAGCAATAAATCTACCGATTGTCACCAAACTTTTTCGAAAAGATGCTTTCTGTTTTGCGAGATATGACCGAATGCATCTAACCGTGTGACCCCCTTCTCACTGTATTTCATGAGCTGAATTTTTGTTCTGTACGAAGTGTACGGCGTTCGAAAGTTTATAGGAATACTGCTATCTCTAAGAACACGGGTAGATAAGAATCGGTCGCTTCGGCCGTATCTTTTTGACAAGCAAGCCTAACATACTTATTCGTCTTGTTTTCAGTCTGCCTGGAGACGAGACAGCTCAGTGGCCAGAGCTCAAATTTACTGACTGGAAAGTCCGTGGTTCTAACCCGGCCTCTGTCTCTGGACTTTCCCTGTGTAGGCTTGGGAAACTTGGCAGTATCCCAGTCTTCGTGCTTCATTCCAATGGCATGACAGTTAGGCACCGAAATGGTGCTGCGGATGAACGATTTTTTACAGTTTTCCTTGTTCTTCTATGCCATGGCAGCTCAATTAGCTGTTTGCCTGGGATTTATGAATTTCATTTAACATTTGGTATTGAAAGCCGCCCCATGGACGCAGACCAAATAGCTTCAGGTCTGCTATGTTGTATTCATTGTCAGACATGCACTGGTCGTTTAGTCGATTACATAGGCGTTCTTTCCATAGTTTGCTAACCGCCTCATCGTTCGTGCATATTGCAAATGGGTTCCTCCCGACTAGGCTTCTTGGTAGGCAAATTAGGCACCTGTAACACGTGATCGTCGATTCTTATCTTCTGTACATTCGAGCCTCTTTCAGGTTTCACCCGTACGCCTCCCACTCCCTTACACACGTACACTTTCTTCCCTTACGGCAGTGCCCGATCCATCTTTGAACGTGCATTAGATGTGGACTATCGAAATGTCGGATTATGGCTCAAATACGCAGAGATGGAAATGCGAAACAAACAAGTCAACCATGCACGCAATTTGTGGGATCGTGCTGTTGTCCTCATGCCACGAGCCAATCAGTTCTGGTACAAGTACACCTACATGGAGGAAATGCTGGGTAATATTGCAGGAGCCAGGCAAGTGTTTGAACGGTGGATGGAGTGGCAACCAGAGGAGCAAGCGTGGCATGCCTACATCAATTTCGAATTGCGCTACAAAGAGTTGGACCAAGCTCGAATGATTTACGAACGATATATCCTTTTCTACGTCTGTAGTTGTATGATCACATTGCCTAGTGTGTTGATAGGTTTGGTCATATGCTCACCAAATCATACATTTCCTCAGGCTGATCAAGTTTTTAACACTGTTACAATAGAGAACCTTTGCGGTGCTGTACTCACAATCAGTTATTGTATGACCTACATGTGGTAGTGGCATTTGGATCAGTTGTACTAATTCACCAGGCGTCAATACTTTGGGAATACGGTGATGCACAATGCAACCGAAATCTTTTTAGTGTCAAGCCAGAACTTGTCATCTATAACACGCAACTTTAACTGAGTGTTGCTAGGTAGTCCAGCTTTTTCGTAGTGTACTATGAGGGAGCGAAGACAGGACGGTGCACTTTGAGTGATGAATTTATCTCTAACCTTTACGGAACGCACATAAAGTCTGTTTCCTTAACCGAAGTATACTTGTCCTCGTTCATCCCGAGCCAAGGAACTGGGTGAAGTACGCAAAGTTTGAAGAACGGAATGGATTTGTAAATTCTTGCCGCCAAGTTTTCGAAAGGGCTGTGGAATTCTTCGGAACAGACAATCCTCAGGCCAGACTTCTGATAGAGTTCGCTCGTTTCGAGGAGCGACAGAAAGAGGTACGTTTCACACTGTGTTTAAACGTAACTTTCTGTTTTTCTCCTTTGCACTCTCTATTCGTGTTGGCTAATACGAGTAATGTTGTCCGACCAGCCCCACTTTTGTTCCAATTGTACGTTCCGTTTCGGACGTTAGAGGCCGATATTGTATTTCTCTAGATTACTGTTCATTTTGTTGGGTTGTAGTAGTCTGCCTTATTATCAGGACTCTCAAGCATGCCAAGTATTTCGTGATGCAACCTCCGTAGGTTTCTGTATTATCTCATACCTTAACCACTCGTAAGACTTCGTTTGATCCTTAGGGAATGAACTCACGTGCTACAGAACCAATCGTGCTGCTCTCATGTACCTGTTGAGTTTCTCATCTATTGGTTATTGTTTACTCGTGATTCATGCCGCAGTCTTCTTTTCCCTTCCCTCAATGTCCGACTGTCGTATCTTGCATTACAGCATGAACGAGCTCGTGTGATTTACAAGTACGCTCTGGATAACTTGCCGAAAGAGGAGTGCCAAGAGATCTACAAAGCCTATACACTTCATGAGAAGAAATACGGAGACCGACTTGCCATCGAAGACGTGATTCTCAGCAAGAGAAAGTTTCAATATGAAGAGGTAGGATTAACATTCCTCTAGAAGTTGTGCAGGCCTTTCGGTAACTGTCATCTTTACCTCAAATTTTACTCAATCCGGCCCTACAATGGGCCCCATAACATAGCATTCGTTTTTTGAGGCTCTTCGTTAGATTTCATCGCCCATTGTGTATGCAGAATACGAGGTTCAGATCAGTCTTAAACTTTATAGCTTTCGCCATTGGTCGTCGCTCAGAAAATGAAGCACAGATGATCCACGCACTGCGCTTTTTACAAGCAGTTGCCCCTTAGTTGCAGTGAGCGATTTATACATTCGAAGCGTTTCATCGCCTAGCTTACGTAGTCCCAATGCCCGATTTTCGGATCCCTATTCTCATAATTGTGTTTTATCAGTCACTTTTTGTTCGTCGTCTGTAGGAGGTACAAGCGAATCCCCATAACTACGATGTTTGGTTTGATTACGTGCGTTTAATGGAGGAGGAAGGATCCGTAGATCAGACGCGGGAAATTTACGAACGAGCAGTTGCGAACGTACCACCGATCAAGGTGAGTTTTGCGTAATCTACTTCTCTGTGAATGCATATTCTGAAACTTTCTGTTTCATGCTTAGGGGTCGTAGCAAGTGATACAAGGTAGTTATTAATGAGTTACGATAAAGTCATGCTTAAATAGCACTGACGCGCTTATGACGTGCTCCAGGACACAGATTCATCTCGATGATAGGTTTTCTGAGATATGGTGGTCGTTGGCTTGTTCGCTGAGCTGGGCAATTTGATTGCAAACGTTTCATCACCAATCGAGGTGACATCATCAGTGCGTTATTGTGGAGCGTAGTAGTGCGTAGCGGTGGGTTGGTGGTTGTGCTACCGCTACGCACTACTACGCTCCACAATAACGCACTGATGATGTCACCTCGATTGGTGATGAAACGTTTGCAATCAAATTGCCTAGCTCAGCGAAGAAGCCAACGACCACCATCTATGATACCTGAGCTATCAACATTTTCTGAGATATATTTAACTGCGGAAAGCAGTCTCAGGGTTGGTAGTTTGGCGCTTATCGAAATTTGCTTTAAAGTAAAGCGAAAAAATCTGTGGAACACTATGCGGTTGCATCGTTCTCGAGAACACTACACGGCATCTGTACCGCACCCTGATGGTGAATCAAGCATACAACTAGTAACACGAATTCGAGTGTCCCTTTTGCTCCGGATTACTGCTCAGCAGGACCGTAGGTTGATCCGTAACGGCGCAGTTGTGTTCAATGTACCGGAGTTGGTAGGCTCTCAAATGAGCAACTTTTCCTTTATTTTATTTTCAACTGAAATCAGCTCTATCGGTTGTAGTCGTGAACTGCCATAGCATTAAGCTTTTTTATGGACATTTGGGAGTCTCGGTGGCTGTCTCGGACTCTGTTTCACCTTACGATAGCTTCATGGTTATCTACTTTTACTACTTTGTTCAACAGCAGCAATCCAAACCCAGTAATTTGGGGCGGATTCGAAGCATAGGTTAGTGCAATCTCCATTCCGTTCTGAATACAACCGGGGTCCGGTCAATCTACATCGACCGTGTTCCTGTTCAGTTAGGCTTAAACTTATCTGCCAAACGACAAAAGCAACCAAAACATGACAATGACAAAGTTCCTATGTCGAGACTTTTGTGGGCGTCCCCCAGGCAATAGAGTTGAAAATTTTGAATTACTGTCCTTAGCTTTCCTGGATCGTAAAGGCCTCCGCTACCAGCTCTACGTAGAAGTGCCTGTGCCTCTATTAGGTACTACTGATCGTAGACCTCTAACTTCAATCATTCTCGACTCTTGAAAGCCATCCATAGTTTTCGCTCACCAGGCTGATTTTAAACTTTTTCGTGAGGCATTCTTTGGTCTCTCTGAATTCGATTTCTGCTTGAACAGTGCGTGAATTAATTTTTTCTAATGCGTATTTGTCGTGCCAACCCCCAATCCTGTGGATGTAGCGATCATTTGTCCCAAGTCGTCTCCCAACGGCGCCTCATTTGCCGCTCTTCTTCAGTTCGATAACCCCAATGATGATCTAACTTAGCTATGGAAACCTTGTGCTGGTAGAGTGAAACTGATACAGAAAGTGGCTGGGCTTGAATCTTGTGGTCAGGCATGTAGGATGTAATCGGTTTTGAAGGTGAATGTTTCACCCGCGCTCTTCCTGGTCAAGGATAACCATATTCATCAGGATGTCCGAGTGCATATTATTAGGAGCTCCGAATGGTGAATAGTTAGATACGTGTGAACACCACCACCGGATCAGCTTATTCAAGGATGATGCATACAACACGAAAAATGAGGTAGGGAATATCGAGCCAGTATGTCTCTTTCGAACTGGAAATCCGTTTACCTGCAGCACCGTCACTTGTATCATTTCGTTTGATTATCCTGTCGAGCTCGAGATAGCTCAGTAGTTTTGGTGCCTGCTTATTGCTTTGATGTCCCCATCAATATTGCATCTACTTGGAAATATCGGATAGATCAATTTAGTTCTGGAGTTAAGTATATGAAACTAAAGTGTACCCTAAAGTCCACTGCAGTTTCTGCTTGTACCACGGAAGTAACCTTCTGTGTCCAGAAGTTATTGCGGTTGGCTCCGGCAGGCCAACCAGCGATGATATCGTTTCGAACCGTTTATCTGCACATTCTCCGTGAAGGCTCGGACTATAGTGTTTTCCATAGGGAAGTCCGAAGTCCTTCGGGCACCGGATTTTGATACGTAAGCTAGCCACTGTGGCAGCTGGACGGCCGTCTTGAGCCTTGTTCTGTTTTCTGCTGTGTTTCTTCATATTTGCTATCAACGGTATAACCACTGATGTCCGGGTAGCTTAGTTGTTTTCCGGTTCATCATGTAGTGCCCTTGAGAATCGTCTTAACAACAGTGATTTGTACGTTTTTTTCAGATGCAGATTTGGACCTGTATGTAGCTTCAAGAACTCCTGATTTCCGCTGCTGTGTTAGTCCGAGAGCTCGCACGAATTAGAGTACATTGTTGTCGTGTGTGGTAATAAAGGCCTATTTGCCTTAGATCGATGGCTGAAGTCCACAGATCTCACTTGTGTGTCATTGTTCGAACAGCATGGACCATGGCCAAATGTTCAATAAATGTGTTGGCTGGGTGAGTCAGTGGGACTAATGCAGATAGTTCCGCCTCGTGTAGGGAAATATTCTGGTAACAACATGGGNAGGGAAGGAAATATTCTGGTAACAACATGGGATTTATTCGCAGGACTGGGCCTTGGGTTGTTGTGTACACTCGCAGCCCTGTCAAGCGGGTTGTCAGTGGAACTTACTAGACTCTAGACTGTAACGGTATACATAAGACAATGAAGTTATTTGTTTGTCTTTTTGGATAAGCAATCCACTGTCTTCGGGTGCCTCGAATCAATCCCAAGTAGTCACAGTTTCTAAATATGGGCTGTATGAACAGAGCAATTGTTCAGGATACTGATGGTAATATGTTGCTTTCTATTGTCCACGAGTGTAAGTTCATTCAAACATCCAGCCTTAATTCCTTTTTAGCTGTTGATTTTGACAAGTTCTGATAACTGCGATGTCCCGGTTCCCGGGACAGCACACAATTAGATCAACACCTATCAAGTCTCTTATGTGATATTCCACTTAGACGCTTCAGCATGTATTCTGATCTTCGAACTTACAAGTATGACAGTTCAGTTCAGTACATGCAAACCGAAATTGATTCATGTTCCTCGAACACCCAGTACTTCGATATATTCGCTAGTTGTTGATTGTATTGCTTTATATTTCAGGAAAAGCGTTACTGGAGGCGCTATATCTACCTATGGCTCAACTACGCCCTGTACGAGGAGCTTACCGTCGAAAATATGGAACGGGCCCGTCAAGTATATCGGTTTTGTCTCAAGTTGATCCCTCACCGCCGATTCACATTCGCAAAAATGTGGCTTTACGCAGCGAAGTTTGAGATTCGTCAGAAAGCCCTCACAGACGCTAGAAAGCTACTGGTAAGTTGAATTGTTTTGGCTCGCCGACACATCCAACGGAATTCTTGTATACTTCACGCGCTGCGTTTTTTTTTAATTTCGGTCCCGAGAAATTCGTAAATCCTAACTTTTATAGACCAAACAGGTGCATACAACTGTTGAGACCCCATGTTAACTTTGACTAATTTGGTCGACAATGGGTCACTCGCCTGTTATTCCATCTTGTCCTTTACTAGGGTTTGGGGAGCATGCTTCACTTGGAATGTAGCGCGGAAACAATACATAGTTTAGCCAGTGCACTCAACGTTGCAGGTTAGATTATTCAAGTTAGATACCACCAAACATATATTCTGTCTGTCTCGTTGAAAATTTTATTGTACTAGTTTCCATAACATGTGGTGCATGATCCAGAGACGCCTCAGATCACCCGTCCAAGTCACATTTCAAAACCGTATGACCGCATAGCTTGCACCAGTTATATGCAAATAGGTGGATAGTGATAGTGTGGAAATGAATCATGATCTCTGGATTCACGTCCAACTACTCCGTTCAGCTGTGGCGTCCTTTCGGTGCTTAACTGCCTTGCCACCAGAAGGAAGCACGAGGGCTGGGATACTGCCAGATCACCCAAGCCTAGCTAGGGGAAATCGAGAGGCGGAGGTTGGGTTCGAACCAGAGACCTTCTGGTCAGTAGATGCGCGCTCTAACCACTCATCATCATCATCACCATCATCGACAGCATGACATTAGTGTTCAACACCGATGCTCTAACCACTGATCTATCTCGCCTCTGCTCTAATCCACGAATAGTGTTGCCTCTATTTCAAATTGACGAAGTCCTCGCCAGTATCGATTTGAACACCAAGAAGGAATAATTAGAGACCGCCTAGCGTCCATCTGGGCAACAATGCGTCAAGCATGGATGCATAGTTGTATCTGAAACAACTGTCCGTTAGTCTAATCTTCAATTCGAAATTGTTATATTGTATGCGAGATTCGTAGCATTCACGTTCATAACACGTTTTAACAGTTCAACTTCTGTCCTGGGGCAGTTATTCTGGTGCTTTTCCCCCTTATTGCTGTGGACTCACCAGAATAATTGCGCCAGGACACAAGGACTGTTCAAACGAGGGCGATGTGAACGTGAAAGTATTATGATTTTCACTAACTCACGCCGTCAAACTCAGAGAGAAGCCGTAGTACAACGTGTCGCATGCCAATTCAGCTTTGCTAAGAATTTAGTTGGATCACCTAGTAATGTGAGGAAGTCAATTTCCTAAGCGGCTTCTTGTTTTCTGTCATTCTGGTTGAACAGAACCCTGATGACTAGCTGATTTTGCTTCAGTCATCCAGTTTTCTCCAATATAATATGAAACACTGTATCATGAACCGCACACTGACTTGTTTATCACATGTGCTCGCCATTTCACTGGCTATATAAGTCCATAACTGTATCGCCTTTCAAACCTCCAGGGTGCTGCTATCGGTATGTGTCCAAAAGACAAATTGTTTCGTGGATACATTGAATTGGAGATTCAACTGCGCGAATTTGATCGATGCCGAAAGTTGTACGAGAAGTTCCTAGAGTTTTCACCCGAAAACTGTACAACGTGGATGAGGGTAAGTGTTCTACCGATGCATCAACTCCCCTATCACTGTACTAGTCGAGAATTCTGAACCTGTATCACATCATAGTTGGTAAGACCGTTCAGATTGGAATACAACTTATCGTATGTTCTGTGGTAACTGATATCTATGGAACCAACAAATTTGGAAATCGTAGACTTTTTCGACCGTCATGAAACGATCGTCTTAGACGGACAAGATACGGTATGATGAAGTGCGTTTTCACTCCTCGAATGGTGACAACTGAACTGCAATACAATGACTCTGGATGCACTCCAGTTCTGTTTGGAGAAAGAAAGGATGTGTGACTGGTGCATCCCTTTGTTAATCAATACACCAAACTTCTGCGCAGTTTGTCTGTTCTCCACCGATGACTGCGTATCGGGCAGAATAAAGAACTCCGAAACCATTCCACGCAGCTTTTGCCAAGATGAAACAATCATCCAAGTCAGTGCAGTAGAGGGGAAGTATATCGCAACATTTCCATCCGCGCGAGTAAGCATGCTTTTCTGAAAAAATGGAGATCCACTTAGCCTTCAAATGGATCTGAATGAAGGTCTTCCAGATTAACCGAACTTTTCTTTGTTTCACAAAATTACAGTGAATCGGGACTAATAACTTTTCAACGTCATGGTAGTGACCTACAAGAGCGATTTCTTAAAATTTTTATATGCTTCTGCCCCCCCTGATAATACCACCCGATCGCAACGTGAGAATCCGTTATAAATGCGTCATTCTTAAGTAATAAGTGGAAGAGGAAAGTAGCGTACTGGATTGTTGGTATCTCTCCAGCGAAGAAGTGTGGATATGCTGTTCCATCACTGGTCTCCAGTAACGTGCGTCCATTGATTGGAAAGATGGATAACTTGACCAAATAATTGCAACGTAGAGAATAGCACAAGGCTGGCTGCACAGTGATCTGGACATAGCCGTTCAGATGAGTTGCTACGGTTTACTCCAAATGAATTGTCCCATCAGCTACCATAACAGGAGTCGTCAATTACGTAAAATGAAATTGTTGCTGTTCTGGTTTGCAGCAAGGCTTTTCCCCATCAAGTGTCTGATGTTAGATGTGAGCCCTAGTTCTTGGATGACCATCAGTCCCATGTCCCCGCAGATCTACCACACTTCCCCCTACACTTCTGTCTTTCATTTACCATCCTCTTCAGTCTTTCTGTACGGCGTTGGTAAAATACTTAGATCGATCTCTTTGCGCACTTTAACCTTGCTNTTCCCTACACCTATTGACCTCGTTGACTCCCTCACAATTTCGTAAGCCTAGTTGTCTTATATTTTTGCAAATAACAAAATCATATTTTTCGTGCGCTCGCTTGCTCCACTGGGTTTCTGTGGCTATTTCTCCTGGCGTTTCTTACAAAGATGTATTCCAAGTACAATCAAGACTTTCATGAGCCTGAACAAAGAAATTGTTGGCAAGGGAACATTATCCCCTCAGCTAGCTGAGGTATATAATATCCACCACGGACTTTTCCATTTTCTGTGGTCACGGTCCTTCCATACACCGTGATCGTTTGACTAGCTACCCTAGTCTCTGTCTTGATCTGTGTTTATCCTTGAAAACAATTTATGTACAAGCATATTTTTTTCTGCGTTTCTCAGTATCTTCAGAGGCTTTTGAAGGTTACCTAGAGGTTAGCAATTTGACGTAGCAGACTGAAGTGGAGATAAAACTAATGAATGCAATATACCCCCGGGTACTAATGTGGCTCTGTTGCCAAATGTTCATCGCAAGCTACTGACCTTAGCAAGCTCGTCGCAAAGTTCTTGGTACCCTCAACCTTTCCATTATATTGAGTGCGGCCCACTAAGAATGTGACGATATGGTCAGCATAGTAGATGATGTGGGTTATAGGTTATTTAGACGACTTAAGCCTAATAGAGCTAGCGGTCAAGACCCTCTATCATCCATGTCACCCAAGGAATATGCTAACGTCCTCACTGAACTCGTTCAACCAATGTCTTTGTGATGGGAAATTGTCGACAGTTGGGATATGGCAAGGATAACATCGGTACGACACTAAGGAACCACAAAGCCTGAGCATTAGCTTGCAAATCTACTCTTCTAAAAATGCTCGACAGAGTGATGCAGACTTGCTTGCTTACTGAAGACTCATACCAGTTTGCCCGTCCACGGACTTGCTCTTACTCAGTTGCTTTTGGATTGTACAAACGCGCTTGGTGGCATTGCTGGAGCTGCTTGCAAAAAGTGGGGCTGAACAGAATCTGCTTAGGGCGATCCGTGACTTTCACTGAGGGTAACAAGGAACTCGGTATCCTTGAAAACATCTGCCTTGTAGGAAGATTACTGAAGCACATCTCTAACTGCAGAAAAAATACAAACCCACCGTTGGTTTTCTAGCCAACAAACAATGGCGATTGCTAAAAATTTTGGCTCCGGGTT
The DNA here is from genome assembly GCF_000715545.1 of Opisthorchis viverrini. NCBI lineage: Eukaryota > Metazoa > Platyhelminthes > Trematoda > Opisthorchiida > Opisthorchiidae > Opisthorchis > Opisthorchis viverrini. The sequence goes on along the minus strand of NW_008751659.1, from coordinate 827,312 downwards.
TTCTCGGGTACTCGACACCCAGTTCATCCCGTCTTGCCTGATGCCTTTTCTACCTACGGAAGACAGATTCATATTTAGTCTGCTCTTAATGAAATCCGTCGTAATTCTGTTTTATGTCCCGATATCTCGTTGATAGTGTGTCAAAGATGAATCGTCTGCAGCTTGTCCTTATCCTCGTTTTCCATATATTTATGTATTTTATTGGTTTTAAAGTGTTGCCTACAACTACTGGACCTAGTTGTTAATTGGCATGTTGATACTCACACTCGTTTGCGTAAAGTCCCCCCTGACTGGTCGTCTTCCAAGAGGTGAAGACAGATGATTTTACCCTCGTGGAAGTGGGGCAAACGGTTACTTCAGTGCTTTTGATTGTTTTGAAGTGTAGTACAACACAGTAAAATGGGGAACGCGCATGATTCATCTGAATGAGACCTATCTGAATGTATTCTGGCTACTGCTGCTGACAGTGATCATGCGTGTCTTTCTGGGTCCTCTGAAATCGCCTATTCACAAGATTGATTGTACTGGAAAACTGAACTCTTCAACTTGTTTAGGATCTTGCTCCTTTGGTTCGACTTCCTCCTTTGGGAGCATAATCAATTCGCAATGCTTTTCTGAAGTTCGCTAAACTCTGGTGTGATCCATTTCCACCTAATCCTAACGTGCGCTGAATGACCGTGTTTATTTGATGTATGAAAGGCATGACTCGATACAATCAGTCCAGCTACTTGCTTATTACTAGCTCCTCCAATAACACCTGTGATATGAGCGTCCAAAATAGGTGGGCAACTTGGGACGAATGATCCTTGTCTGTTAGTCAGTGATGTAGTTCCTAAGGTGGATAGGTAGGCGGATTGCACCAAGGCATCTGAATGCAGTGTCACAAGTGGACGGATGACACATGCTGGGTCCCACTGGCACGAGATTGAAATGTTGTACGTAAATCTGATAGTTGTATGTTGTGTCACTACTTCTTACGCTCTCATAGAATCCCCTGTCTCTAGCTACATGCACTGCGTGTCGTTTTTCCTTTTCAGTACGCAGAGTTGGAAAGTTTACTCGGGGAAGTCGACCGTGCCCGTGCTATATACGAGCTGGCTATCAACCGGCCACTCTTGGATATGCCTGAATTACTTTGGAAAGCCTATATTGATTTTGAAATTGAACAGTACGACTGGGAACGCGCACGTGCTTTATATCGGCGACTGTTGAAGCGCACACAACATGTAAAGGTGAGACAAACTTCCCTCACCGGTTCTCTTGCTTTTTCATTTCGGGCGCGACGCAGCTTAGCGTAGATACTAATCCTGTATGGGTTCCGATCCTTGTTTGTTATCGTGAGAAAGCGGAGACTAGATTGTCTGGAGACCCCTACAAAAATACTGACTGGTAGGGTATACTGACAAATGCACTTGAAAGTCTTTCTCATTGAGAGGTTCACCAGTGTATGTGAGCCTTGTAGCTGCTTGAATGAAAGACTTTCAACCAAACCCAGGAAACTGGAGTGCCGGGTCATGTCAAACCTCTGTAAGTTGGATGGTACACCTTGGACACCATGAGTTTTCCACCTTTTGCGATACATATCGTTCCAAATATTCGTGACTGAGTGACAGGAGACAAGTCGGTGTTGAAGGATCCCATATTCTGTTGACAGGCGAACAGTGGAATCCGAGTGCTTCGCTAAGCAGTATCAGCTGCCTGATCAGTCCAATTTTTTTCATCAACCTAGTCTGAGCATAAAAAGTGATCACTCAACTGTAGTATATTGTAGGCATCATCAAGGGTATTTTGCTGGAGTGAACGTGTTTCCTAATGACTTTGGTTTCTGCTCTAAAGATCTCATTAAAACAACGGCTGTCTCAGTTCTGAAACTTCGAAGCTAGTGTTTTCAGCAGATTGACCGAGGGTACCCAAAGTGTACTAAACGCCCATCAATAAGTTACAACGCATTTACAACGGAGTCCTCTGGACGCGGGATTGGCAACTGGCATTCAGCGGATGCTATTGAGTCCACATCGCCCGATACTTGATCGGCCAGCGGCCAGATCTTTTGGCCAACCACGTGCGCGTCAAACTTACAGACTGTTGGTAGCGCCTAGTTGCTTGTCGTAAGAGATGGTTGGCCTATTATTCCGCGCAACACCTACGGACGCCTTTCTGAGCACCCTCTGCAGTGAACGTCAGTGTCGAGTCCCAAGATGGGGCTTCCTACCAACTGTTTAAGGATTTTCTGAGTTTGTGAACTTTGTCATCTATTGAGGCGCATGGCTCGGCAAAAGTACTGGAAATAGGTCAAAAAACAAGCACTGAGAAGTAGGCAAATAGGCGCTGATCTATGGCATGTCGGTGGGTGCGTCATAGTGAGTTGGAATTAGCTGATGACAGGACGAAGCAGGTTTGTGGGTAGGCAGTTGCCAGCACAACTGTTATCAACTAATTGACCGCATCATACGAGTGAAACCACCGAATGCGACGATGTGAAATTAGGTGGTTGTAACAGTAGCCAATCTAAAGAAATATAGGAACAAGACAATAACCGGAGTTAGGGACAAATTCAATGCGGTTGTTAGTGTCTTGCATATGTCCAGAAACTAACATCGCTTACAAAATACACCAAAACCTCCGGACTTGTGATCGGAAACACGCGCCCCAAGATGGTTTGTTCATCAAACTCCAGCGTGATCCCGAACTTCCCGCCTGAAACAGATCCAACTAGGATCTGGTTTCCCTAATGGCTTGTCCGTGTTTGCAAACTAGGTTTTTAAAGATTCCGGAAACTAATCCTCTGTATCTTGCGAAGGCCAAAACCTGTTGTTTTTCAGTTCACCGTCGCCGATCCGAATCTTATAAACTCCGGTTTCCCACCATCGTACTTCTCTATGTCCTACAGAAAATCACTCACCTGAAGATCCTTGGATATGGAGTAACGCAGTGTTTCATTTGATTGCTATTCAGGTTTGGATCAGCTTCGCTAACTTTGAGCTGTGTGCGCACAATACACTCACATTGGATGACCTTGACGATGGTGCAGAAGCCCACTTGAAGTCAGCCAACGTGGACAAGGAAACTATTATTCGAGAACACAATGAAAATGAAGTTAAAAAAGGTGTACTTCGGACCCGAGCTGTTTACCGGGAGGCGAACAAAGCCCTTCGAACTTGTGAGGACAAAGAACAACGGGTCAGATTATTGGAGGCCTGGAAAGAATTCGAGGTGAGTTTGCATATCTGAGTCTACATTTGACCCCAGTTGTCTTCTTGCGTGGCTGCTCCCTCTTTCCCCTTTCACCTAATAAAGTTATGATACTATCGCTGTGGCCTGATGACATGTTTATCGACGAACGATTGATGAATAGACCTTCAAGCTATCCCTTATGATTCCTCCTACAGTAAGGTGCAGTGTGTTTTTTATTAGTATTCTGCTCATTCTGTGCACATTTACTTCCATTCAAGGACGAATACGGGGACGCTGAATCTCAAAAGGAAATTGCCAAGCTCCAACCTCAAAAAGTTGTTCGCAGTCGTCGACTGGGTGATGAGCGAAGTGGTTGGGAAGAATTCGTGGAATACATATTCCCTGACACAGATGCAGAAAAACCAAATCAGAAGCTTCTGAGTATGGCTGCCAGGTGGGCTGAACAAATGAGTCGGAAGCAGAAAGCGAAAGCTGAAGACGCAGACTCTGATGAGTCGTCCGAAACAGAAAGTGAATCAGACAACGCGGACAGCTTGCAAGGCGACGAGGACGACAATCGGGTGGTCGATCAGGATGAGAACTGGTCTGGAGTATCCAAAAATCGGAATCGCGAAGAACTTCAGCTACCAGATGATGATAGTGATGAAGGTTGATATTGATGCAAAGTCAAACTTGTACAGAACCCGTCTTGTGTATAAAATTGAAACGTCAAAAATTTAAGTGATTTTCACTCTGGTTGATCATTTTAGTAGACATAGGATTTAGGTACATACGCTGGTATAGTTCAAGGGAAGTAACTGGAGATAGGTCAGTGGTCAAGGCGTGAAGCTACCAGCCGGAAGGTCACTGGTCCAAACCCAACCCATGCATCTTGATTGCTCCTACCTAAGCTTGGGCAGCTCGTGCTTCCACCGGGCAGCATTATAGCCAGGCACCGAAACGGTACTGCAACTGAACAACTACTAGTTTAGGAGAAACTAGACTGGGTTGTGTTGGATAGCCATGCTCTGTTTGTTATGAACATGGGTGCTTTCGGGTTGCGCTCACCGGAGAAAGAAGAATAATGGCAGGGAACAGCTAACATCTGAAACCTGTATCTCGAGGCTCTGCCAAACAGATCGAGTACCGTTAGAATGATGTTAGGAGAAACGGTCTTTTAATGTCACAGCCTAGGTGGAAGACTGCTGTCGGCACGTAACCACTTAAGCCAGCGTAGTCAGGTGAGCGGAGGAACTAAGCTATAATATGAAAATTGTTTATTCTCACCAGTGGAGCTTCAATCAATCGCACTCGTGAAGTGTGAACATTCCCAACGGACACCAGCGGTCGACAAAAGGAACACATGATTGCTTCATTAGCTTACTACATACTTAAGCCTTAGAGATGTCTAACTCACTCGTTCGGTACTATTCTACTCAAAAAGCGAGTAAGATATGCTGTTTTCTGGGAATTTTTTGGTATCCTTGTAGAAATCTGTATAAGGTTAGTTTTCGCTAAATAAGTGGCCAATCGCCTGAAATTCGGTAGACTACGAGATTGTCCTGCCTTTCGTTGGATCGAGTAAAGATTTCTTACTGTAAGTTGTACGCCCTTGTCTTCCGACGAGGTTTCACCCCTTTTTCAAAGACAAGAACACATCTGATGTGAAATGGGTTACGAATATATCTATTTATACAGAATTTGTGGTTGGTGCAGGACAAATATCCTCTTTCGGTAACCATTCGACCGTCATAGAGCACTGCAATCCGTTAAAGAAATACCAATTGCCGTAGGGAGCACCTTTTCCGGTTATTGCCTGCAGTTAACGGAACGGAAAACATGTGTGAGTATTCAATAGTAAAGGAGAACTTGCAGGATTTACCGTAGTAGCAATAAAACGGCTAACAGGCTATATTCATAGTACACAGAATAAGTAACACCTTGAATGACAACAATTCTACAGTGGAACGGAAATCCCAAAATGGCGAAAATGGATGGGTGGATATTTACAAGGGCCTGTGAAGGGAAAGTGTGGATTCGGTAGGATCGAATCCAGCTGTCTTCAATGAGTCGCAAACGTGAATATTTATGCGATTGGCTCTCAGTATACTGTTGGCGCCAGCAGAGAGCAGGTCTTTTTAAAAGAATGGGTAGAAAATGTGGGCAATTACCTCACCTACAAGATCAAGGTAACCAGAAAAGGGTCGTTGGTTAACAGGAAGAACAATGTAGAGAAACGGACCGAAACTTGAAGAACAGCTGCGTTGACCAAGTCACCGCAGAAACATCGTCAGGTCGTGTCTTAATCGGGCTGTTTTCAAAAATTTTCCAATCAGGATGCGACTTCGGCGGTTTGGTCATCGTCCCATAGCCGATTAAAAGGCTTCGAGACATCTAGACACAAAACCGGTTTCACCGAATGGGGGACAGTGTGGCGATGGCGCGTGAATCCGTATTGATGGTTACTCAAGAGGCTGTAGTAATTGGATAAACGAAAATGATTCCACAAATTTAAACAAAATCGAGGGCTGAAGATGGCTGAGCCGGGTAAACATCAACGCAACGGAATAGGTGGGGGTATATAAGAAATCTTCCGTAGATGGGAGTACACAAAAAAGAAAGGACGAGATGTGGTCAGAGCGAACGCTGCAATACATACGGAGCGGAACGGGGGGATACCATTCGTACGGATGTTAAATGTATGCACTGACGAACAGCTGTAGCTGAGACGGTGGGTGATGGATTGTAGTTTGGGTGCGAGCTGGAAGACGCAAAGGGTAGGATTTGAGGTGAAGCGCGTTCAGATCTCCACTGGAGTCCGAAATAAAAGTGCAGCAGAGAAAATGGAAACCACCAGCAGCTGATTTTCAAGATTCCCAGTTGGCGTATTGGACAGCTGAGCGGGATTACGAGCAGAAGACACGCAGCCTTCCCGATGATAGTAGTACTGGAACGGCATCGATGACAGAACCCGAAAGAGATGAAATGGAGTAATGATAACGTTTATACATCCGGTTTTTTCTTCTGACAGCTCGAGGGCATGAATAAGTAAATCGCTTCCAGGATAAGTGTTTGTCGGATTTAGAAAAATGGAGTACAAATTGGAACATTGCATCATTAGGATGCTCGAGAGATGAAGCAATAGCAGTGACAGGTTCAGAACAGTTGCGTGCCAATTCGGTCAACAGACAAGTAGAACCAAGAACCGGAGACTGTGTGAGAGGGGATGGAAAGTAAACGCTGACGGTTAATAACACAGGGGGTCCGGAATGCTTATGGGGTATGGGATCAATTGAATACGGTGAGGTATGGGCGGTTAAGAAAAGATCTAGGGCCCGCGGTCAGTCACTGTCAAATTCAGAAATTCGGATTAGAGAGGAAACGAATTTGGACAAAAACTTGGTAACCGCAAAAATCACAGTTGCGTCCGCATGGAATGAGAAAGCTAGCCACTCAGAGTTATTGACAATGAACTCTTCGAGGATATAAAATTCAACGGCGGAGTCGGACAGTGGCCTTTGGGTGAGGAGGACAGATGAGAGAAAACCATGCCCAGTTAGCCCCACATCTCAGAACGAGATTTGGAATTTGAAAGCATAGTAGCAAAATTTCAGTGGTGTTTGTTTAATGAGCGGGAGATCGACAACCCCAACCAGGGAGTTGGAGTGACGAATCACAAGACCGCCACACGTTTGGAAGTTGTATGGCAGCGCGAGCGACCTGTTACCTCGTGTACTGAATTCGTTCCAAGGTGGATGACGGGTCCCAGTCAACATGATATTTAAGAAATCCTCACACACCTAATTGGTCTGAGGCCAACACCTTCGCAGCATGCAATCCATGGACAGCTTTCAAATAAATTTATCACACGGGCAGAATAACAACCCAATGTGAAATTTAAGCATCTGATTGTCTACAAAATTTAGGTAACCTAGTCAGAAAGGATAACATCCCTATGAGAAGTCGCTACTGTGATTAAACACTGAATGGCTTCAACGGACATGTTAGGTTCTAATTAAGAAGAAAAGGATCAGTGGATCCAGGACTGTAGCAATGGCTGTGTGCGAAAGTCTCGTTTTGTAAGGAACGGTGTGCGAGAAAATTCACAAAAACATTCCTAACTAACTAACGTACCCGAACAATCTCCTGCGCCACTACGCCACCGAGTACTGCATTAACGGAGGGCGACGGTGCACCACAACAGCAACTGCGATGAAAAATAAGAAAGGATCATGGAATAGCGCCCGGAAAGCAGTGTATTCGTTCAGAATATGTCCTGGGACAATTATGCTGATGAGTTCACACCAAAAGGGTGTGAACTGTTGAGATGAGTGATGTGAACGTGAATTCTGTAAATCACGCAGCCGATTACAAATTCGGCTAACAAAGCCGGCTGAAAAAAAACGCGTAAAAGTGAAATGGGTCACATACAACAAAGACACTGTGTTAGCTAAAAAAAAAGGGTCACTTACGCAAACTCTTCGTCGGATAAAAACCCTGAATCAACTCCGAGTGTCGCTGAAACTGAAGTCCATACCGATTTCAGAAATTCGACATTAAGAGGAAGATCTGCAATCGTGCATCGACGAAGGACTGTGAACCGAGGAAAACAGAGAGACTGGGTAACTGCAAGGTGATGGATGGGCAAGTAATGATTACCTGCATAAAGACTACACATCAAAAGGTATTGCCATTTAGCCGATAGTTAACCGTCGGCCAACAAATCAAACCAAACTCTATACCACAGTAGTTGGTATCCACTGACATCCCCGTGTTCAAACCGGGTCCACACTGACTACAACCATTCACATTTGCAGTTTTTTGGATTCGTTGAACAGTACTTCAATTTCGGTGTTGCCGAGCACTCAGACTATAGACCAGAAATATGGTGGTTGCTGGGATACGACAAGCGACTTACCTGGTCATCGTTTTCGCCCATCCAAATAAGCCAACCGAAAATCACTCATATTACCGGGCTCAAGACAGCTCAGTGGTTAAGGTGCGAACTTAGTGTCTGGAATCTCCGCTGTTGGAACCCAACCCCGACATCTCTACTGCGCCTATCTAGGCTTGGGCGGCCTGGCGGCATCTCAGACCCCGTGCTTCCTTAAGGTGCTATGACAGCTATACATCGAGAGTGTTGCAGTTGAACAACTATTGGTTATGTTACCTCTCATGTTTTCGGGTGGAACTCCTTTTTTTTACTTGCTTATTCCCGATTCTATTCAAGACAAAATTGCTAGCCTCATCAGTATTTCTTCACCGACCGACAACATGCAAACACTTTCACCGCCAGGAAGTAGTGTCTCTTGATTCATTCGATAATCACTACCAAGAAGAATGTTCGCCGGAGCCTGCTCCTTCTGCCAATAGTCCTCAATCGAACGACACGTCCTTGCTCACAGATCAAGTTACTATTGTAGATTGTGGAACTGCTGCCTTTTCATCCTTTTCCAAGAACAGCCGGATTCTGCTAGTCTCTTTCTTTCCTAAATCATATAGACTCCAATTACTTGTGTATGGTTTTGTATTGCATTACATCGCTTTCACGGAGGGTCTCTGATCATGGGTCCTTCTTTCCACTATAATCCACATTTGTGTAATAAACGTTCCTGCTCTACACGATATCCTAAATTGATTGCAGGCTGACGCATGAAAAACTTAAGGGTAGCAACATCAAATCAGGACATTCTTAAGAAAGGCAACAGAAAGCTAGAGTTAACTGGAGGTATCTATTGCAATCAGAGTTGAATTCAGTGATAACGAGTAACGAGGATAACATGACCAGTGGCACTGATGCTCCAGCTCCGCTTCCCTAAACATGACAATGGGGCTGACCCAATGGTAAACTTAGTGTCTAAGTAAGAGTCTAAAGACCAGTAGATGTCAAGTAAAGACGTCCTGAGGGATGCGCGATACTTCGTGTTTCAGGACAGAAAATGAAACATCCTTTTGAATACCTTAATTTGTCATCGGGGCACCTCCATAGTCCTACAAAATCTTTAGGGTTCGTCAGATCATCCGAAGGATTTTATCGAAACATCTCACAAAAATGCTGGGACGAAAAAATTACGGAATAGAGTCTTGTAAGGGTTACTTCGATTTCCAAGATGATATCAAATAATAGTAGTATCAATGAGAAAATGTGTCCGTCAGTTTTCGGCTGAAGTTCTCAGTGTAACCAGCAACAACTTACCTTCCAAAAGGAGAAATCCTTTGGGCATGGATTTCGGACTGAGAGATGGGCATGTACCCGTGCTGCTCCACGTCATATCTAGACAGTCTTGTAAATCGGAGTACCGTGCGACCTTGTATGAGGCAAAGGGATAAAAAAAGATCAGGAAGTTCGAGTAGATGTATTCGACGTCGCTTCGGTAAAATGACAGCACTGTTCAACTCACAGGGTCATTGGTGTGGTGGTAACAGGTGAATGCATGTGTGTAAAGCCCGGGTTATAGGTGTACCGCTGCGCCCGGAAACAAACGGAATTGCAGGAGTACAGATATTACATGAACCAATTAATAAATTTGCTGCTCGTGAATAATCAGCTTGTTAATCCGCCACTCACCCACTCTTGTAATGGATACGTTATTGTCACGCCAATGGCCAAGAGAGTTATGACCGGGTCCCGAAACCGCGAGGCAACTGGTCCTCATTTGGCCAACAGAAATGGGTGACCAGCAACCACCCTCAGGTGGGTGGTGAATCAGATCCACACGGCAATTCTTGGTTATTGGCTAAAAATTACCCTTGGTAACCGCACTATCCTTGGGCTTTAGGCTTATCTGAACTAATCATCGGCCATCAAGGGGAAAGTCGAGCAGCAGTGTTCTCACAGCCGGTAGATCAAAGGACACTTGTAAAAGATATGCTAGACCCTTATAACAAAACAGATCGTAAAGTACCAGATACCGCTTTGATCACAGTTTAGGGAAGGCAATCATGTAGTTTTAGTGAAAGAGCCAGCCACACAAAGCCTGTCGGTGAACGGACAGGTGGGGACTATAGCAAGCTTTTTGGATGGACAGTCTGCACCCACTAAACTAATAATGACCCGTTCGTAAGAGGCTGAAAGCACGTGATCAATTACCGCCGACTCGGCCGACCAAGTGTTTCATACAAACGACAGGGTAGTATTGATAGCCCAAAATGAGCCGTATTTCACCACATTTTCCCCATGGGGGTATGATTAGTTGGCATCCAGAACACCTTCTTCTGCCAAGAACACTGAACTCAGAGCAAAGGTCGACACAGAAGGCCAGCATAGAGCCGAGTGCATTGCTAAGTGCAGGTGAGTTATGCTGCCGTAAGAAACGATGAACAGGAGAGGGAAGATACAGTCAGGTGCACCGAAAAGTGTCAGTTATCCTAAGCGTGAGGACGAGATAATGATCCGTAACATCAATACAGTGACGTTTTGAACGATACGGAATACTGTACGACAAACCAAGTGTCAAGCTAACGAAACACCGGGGGAAGAATTTGCCGATCAGTTTCTCTTGTGACGCATCTGCTAAGAAACCGTAAATCATTGCGCATTAAGTTATAATGGACATATGCTGCAAACCGTTCATCTATAGGCAGCAGGGTTGTTGGCCGGCTGCTCCAGATAGCACAGTGGTCAAGGCGTCAGCTTACGGAACAGTATGTCCCTGGTTCGAGCCCAACATTAGTATCTTGATTGCTACTGTCTAGGCAGTATTCCAGCTCTCGTGATTCCTTCCGTTGGCATGTCAGCTAGGCATCGAAAGGGTGCCACAACGGAACGATTTTTACCGGCTGACGTCCCTGGTTCGAGCCCAACATTAGTATCTTGATTGCTACTGTCTAGGCAGTATTCCAGCTCTTGTGATTCCTTCCGTTGGCATGTCAGCTAGGCATCGAAAGGGTGCCACAACGGAACGATTTTTAGCCGGCTGACGTTCTTCGTTCGCGAGTGAAATATGTGCGATTTGAATCCCACAATTCGTGAAGTCTTGGATTTCCCCCTTCTCATTAATAGGGAATTAGTAAGGCCAAAAAACACTCACTTTCTTAACGAAAGTAGACTCAGTTCCAGAAGCGGCTTGAGATTTCTTCACCCCAGTCGCGGAGGGAGCAGGACGTTTCTTTGGTAGCACTTCCTCTCTAAAATCAGAAAATCGACGTGATGGAGTAGCTTATAACCGCAAACACCTTGTGAGACAACAACATCAACAGTATGTTTGAACGCAGAAGGATACTGTTACCAAAAACGTGAGGCGATCGTCACTTTTCCAGGTACGGTTACCATGAATACTTTGTTACCGCAGACAAAACCCCAAACAACCCAGTTAAAAATAGCTTGAGTCAAAGGAGAGAGGCTTGAATATGTCTACATGAGGGGTACAGTATTACATCCACCAAGTGTTTAAGCGTCATGAAGTGGAGTTAACTCCTTCGATAAACACTCATTAAATGCAGAGGTAAGACGACAGCTGCATTAGGGGAAACACCAGTGCTAAATAGAAGAACGCTTGAAATGCCCTTAAACTCCTCCAGTTGTGGAAAGAACCGTCCTAAGGACGGACAGACGTCAACATTGATGCCAAAATACGAGGAAAGTCATTCGTAATGCAGAAACCACGGAAAAACTGACCGAGCGAAAGAATGAAAACACAACACTCTCAGTGATTTCCCGGTGTATAAGCCAAGCTTAATGTACAGACGCGCATTAGCTGTGGGAACATACCAGAAACTAACTACTTGGTTAATTCCCTTTGAAATAAACGGTTGATGTCCAACTTTCACAGCAATCCATGCGGTGAGAACGTAAACCATGTCATCTAAAAATAGCTGAGTGATCGAATGAAACAGTGGAACAGCAAGAATCAATACCTCGTAAACGTTGAGAGCGCTTGGAAAGGTAATTACATTAACTTTTAGTTCGCCACGTCGAAGAGCTATTTTAATTGCCAAAATTCCACATGAACTCAACCTACGCCATGAATTCATGGTAGCCGAGGTCCAGAAAAGCGACGCCGAAAAAAGCCATTGTGGAAGCAAGTACAATATGGGCTCCAGGCACTTGACCAGTACTTTTGCGTAGGTTGTTCTTTAGGGCAATCCAGTTTGAAATATCGCTCTCCAGACAACTGGATGTGAGGATTACGACATCATAGGTGTGACCTTCTTGTATTGGGTTATTGCAGCCAGCTGAGAGCGCTGATACACGAACCATTGAGTTAAGGGCTTGAATGCGTGGTAGTGCAGCAGTGGAACGCTTCAGAGAATAATCAGCGGGAATGGGAGCAATTACCGGTTTTCCAACAGCTTCACATGGAATCAGAAAGTTGCACGAAACATCCTCTTCTGTAGCTAAAACATCATCTACAACTGTGAGACTCTGAATGCCCACAAGGACTAGATTTTTTGCTAACTCAGCAGCAAGAGGCGTCATGCCTAACAGAAGAATCCGTGACCGCTTCAGTCGATTTTGGGCCTCGACACCCCACAGGCGTAGCTGCCGATCATACAATGCAGCTTCCTCCTCGGAGATACACACTTCGGTTGAACTGACCATTCCAAAAACTGAAAACGAGGGAAAATCGTGAAAATTATCAAAAAGAAGACACCAAAGAGAATAACCAAAGTGCCCCTGATTAGGAGTGTTTTCTACTGTGGTTTTGTAGGAACGTGTAAAGTTAACCGATCTCGGGTCAACTGCAAACGATATAAGCTGCTTGAGAATTCTGGACGCTCGGTGCGCACGCTATGTCGTACATGTACTCTACTTGGTAGGCAGTGTATCACATTTAACCCCATGTTTTCCGCAACCCGATCATGCCACAAAATACTGGATGAGCGACTTCAGACTCCTCAAGTTTATCCTTAAGATCGCCGTGTTATTTACCTGAGAAGATATTCCTACCACTCCAAACATCCAGGTTAATCGGCTGCAGTCTATCTTCTTACCAACTCGCAGTTTCACTGACTATTGATAATTAGTCGTACATTCACCGTCAACTCATGCAGAAATGTGTCGTGGGTGGCTATTTCTAACGTGGATACGAGGTAACCTGAAACCCGGAACATTTACGATTGCATATGTTCTCTCAAGCGCCCCAGAAATCCAGGTCCGAAAGACCATCCACCAACATTGTTAAAGGATGGAGGTGAGGTCCTCAGTCAGAGCTTTTCTCGTCTATTGGCCTCAATCTGGGCTGTCACAGACAACTGTGGGGAGTCGGTTTGGGGTGACCGTTTTCAAAGAAGAGGACCGTAGTCAGTGAGGCAATCTCAAGAGGATAGCTTCACCCGATCAGCTTCACCCATGGTTCCGACCCTCTTGGAGTCACCTGTGCTTCATCGGCGTGTGGTGGCTCGCGAAGCACTGACACGGGAATCCGGCCTGGTAGGAGTTGATTTGACTAAATCTTCACACTCCGCCATACATAAAAGCGTTTGGCAGGGGTCTGTCGTCCTTAACACGCTTGCCCAGCAGTTCGTGAAATAATAAGTTCTTTGCATTCTCAAACTTCTGGACATGTGAGAGTATACTGAGAGATCTCCAAAAGCTTCAGCACACAGCGATGTCCGTCACAGGTGACCAACCTCTCCATTCCCAATTCAATTCGTGACCGATGAAATCATGAGACAAACGCTGGAAGGTCTTCAAAATCCCGCTGTTCGAATAGCCAGTGACGAAAACCTCGTTGATCTGGAATGTGCAGACGAAATTTTTCTCGTCTTCGAAAAGCGGAAGAAGGCGCAGGCATTTCGTGTGAAGTAGCCAAAGTCCTTTGGTACGCACTTTGCACCCACAAAGTACAAAAATGATGCTCTTGGATATGCATCATCATCATTATCGGCTTCCGCTGCAGCTGCAAGAACCGCGCACTTGTCGCACAGTGGTTTTAGCTGCCACGGTTTCGTTCGCCGAAGATTTGTAGGGGGGGTAGATAGCTGCACATTGGAGGCAGGAGCTGATGGATTGGTGCGTACATACAGCGCTGCCAGTGGACTGTTTAGTGGAGGGTTGGGGAAGGAACTGTGCACTGAACGGAATAGCTTAGATGCACAAGCGCCATTGAGGGCGCGAGTGGTATGTCTGGCAATGTCTCCAACCATTGATATGACCCGTCTCGAGTTCCCATCCAGGAAGACGGCGATGACCAGCGCAGCTGAGTTTGCTGGTAGTGGCTTTCACACTTCGCTGCAAAGTCATTGTTTGACCGCCTCTGGCTCATCTCCACCCTTCACGTGGTTGTGCGAAAAGAACCCTTCGAGGAAGCCGGTCGACTAGCATCCGCACCATGTGGCCAAGCCAGCGCAACCCGTGCAATGTGGTCAGTTCATCTATCGAGTTATTTCTTCCGAATACCATTCGACTTACTTCAGCATTGCCCCCCCCCCACCAGACTCGGGCAATGCCCCGAAGAAACCGATCATCAAACAGTTAGTCTTTTGACGTCCTCGGCGCGCAACGGCCAGGTTTCTGATCCATAAAGTGCACCGCAGCATTGTAAACTCGATCCTCGACGGACAACTGATGTCATGTCCACACCACAGGTGACGCAGGTTCAAGAAAGCTGCTCTGGTCTTCCCAATCCGGATAGAAATGTCATCTTTCGCGAGACCACCGGGAATGATACCGTCGCGCAGGTAAGCAAATTTGCCTACTACCTCAATCGGTTCAGCCACAAGCATGAGGCTAGGGTTCGAGGTCACCCAGTCTTTCAGTAGCACTTCACACTTTGCAGGTGTGAAGCGCATGCCAAGCCATGAGGCGGAATTATTCAGATTATTTAATATTGTTTGCACTACCGCGAGGTGTGTTGTCCAGCACGAGGGCTGGGATACTGCCAGGTCACCCAAGCCTAGATAGGGGACGGATAGCTGGACGGAACTGAGCTTGGTTTTCACGGATCTGTCTCTCCCTGTGTTCGGTCAACCTTCGAAGGATAAAGCCAGAGACAACATTGGATGCCACAGCTAACAGGCTGATGCCATGGCGGTTTTCACACAGCGTCCGCGTACCCTTTTTAAAGATAGTAATAGCTGTTGACACGCCCCATTCTGCAGGTTCTTTTTATTTGTTCCATATGGCACCAATAAGCCTTGTCAGATGGGTCACCTGAGATGATCCACGTTCCTTAAAGGAAACTGGATACAGACCGCCCGGTCCTGGTGCCTTCTCGGATTTCAGTACGGATATTTCGTACTTTATTTGTTCTTCCGAAGGGCGATCAAGGTTTATATTCCCTTAGCCCGTGTGCATTATCTCTACAGGCTGTTGCAGGAGGCCAGGAGGCCCATCTTTCCAGTCGACGTTTTTGCGAATGAATTAATGAGCCATCTTTCTCGTATAGTTTCGCTGACCGTCGATTTCTCAGGGCCAATTGATCGTATCAGTTAATATAAGTCGCAGCTTACTGCCGCAGCAAGAGTCTTCTCCATCTCCCGAGCTTTCAATGTCCACCAGAGCTCTCGGTCTTTCCTTACACTCTTCACTACTTGACATTTGATAGAGTTGGGTGCGCCGTCGTATCCGTTGCCAGCTGGTAGGGATTTCCCTGCACCAATCACGGCTAGCGATCTCGACGACATCCAATGGTCTTGTGGTCGAATCAGAGAAGTCGAACAGATGGCACTAAACGCCGCCAACATAGCTCCTTTAACATTCTGCCGCGCTTCATCCACATGCTCACTGCCACCACAGTATCGGTTTACTGTGGAGAAATGTCGGGCTAGCTTAGATCGATAATGTTAGGCTATGGTAGTTCTTCGAAGATAGTGGATTGACGTGTTTCTTTCTAATTTGCGAGGACGTAAAGAGAAGCGAGCTGTCGGGCGTGTACGCAGTACGGCATGGTCGAATGATTGAGTCAGAAATAGAGAATGAAGACTGCCAAGTGATAGGCTTAAATCCTCTAACAATTTCAGTACATCAGCTGAAACATTCAAAAGCACAGTTGGTTCAATGAATAGTAAGTAAACAGTTTAACACATTCGTATATAACATTCTTCTCCGCTGGTAGGGTTATTATCAGCAAAATATAGAGCAGGCTTCGCGATTCCGAAGATTATATGGTCTAACACGTTGTTTGCCAGTGATATACTGCAGAACATTCTCTGGAATTTCCCTGAGTTGTTCTAGTGGTGCCGTTTCGCCTCTAAGTGGATCAATCGAGTGTGATTGAGTCTCGTCTTGAGAAGCAGCCAAACCTTCGATTGATTCAGTTAAACAGACAACGAAGATATTTTGTGCTTTGGGTGCCAGATATATAAGGGAAACAGTTTCTCCTTTTCCGTTCGGGAAACGAACGCAGACACACTGCTGGTTTCAATTAATAAGTTCCACCACCTCCACTAACGGATCGTATTTGGAAGAACGTGTCATCCTTTTTAACAGAATGGGGCCTGGAATCGATAACCAAGAAGGAAGAGGGGTGCCATACGTTGACCTCCAACGGAAGTTAAAAAATCTTCCGTATGGTGTTGTGTTAGTAGCGGTGCATAATAAGGGGTGAACAGAGTGCAACGCATCTAGAAACACGCATTCCCAATCGGTAACGTCCCGTTGTTGGGTCTCCAATACCAGAGTTATAGACTTCGAAAGAGTACCATTAAGCCATTCAACTTGTCCGTTACCGCGTGGATTGTATAGGGTATTTTGACTGGTTGCCACACCCCCGTTGTGAAGAAACTTTTGTACTTTGCCTGACATGAAAGTGCCACCACGGTCAGAATGGACTTATGAGGGCAATCCGAACAGAGACAACTGACTAAAAAGCTTGACCACGATGGATGAGGACACAGTACACACAAAGGCGAATAAGAAACGGGAGTACTTGTCGATCATCGTTAAAAGGTATTTGTCGTGGGAAGTGGATGGAAGTGGGCCTTTAAAATCGATGCTGACGCGTTCAAACGGTTGTGGAGCCTTAATATAATAGCCAAAAGGGTGATTGAGGAAACGGGGCTTCAATTCTGAATAAATAATACATTGGTTCGTAATCGCCTTAACACCATCGAATGAAAACGGCAATCATCATCATCATCAATCATCAACAACAGCATGACATCAGTGCTCAACACCAATGCTTCACTGCCGTACAGCCATGACTTATTTGAAAGCCTTATTGTAAAGAAAAGAATAAAGGTGGATGGGGGAGGGACTTAGTGCTAGCTTAACACAATCATTCCGAGGTGCCTACACCTCCAGACATTCACTCAGGCAATCTGGACAGAAACTGACAACAAGAACGCCACTGACATCGGTTGGCAGCCATATCCTGTAGTGTCTCCAACCAGGCACAGTGAAAAAACTTGCAAGTCAGGAAGTATCAGTTGGTAAAATAAAAATTCTTCTAAGTTTGCGGAGAAACATTAATGTGTAAACGATTCACCACCGCTTCACTGCCTCTGGCACAGATTTACTGAACAAACCTCAATGGCCCCCGTAGCCTACCGCTAACGAACCATCAGCCGACGAACGTTCGAGACGAATATGAGTTTCTATGCAGGTCTCGAAATTTTGTAAGGATTCTCTAAGTGTTATACTTATTCCTGAATTTAATCAAAGTTCTTCCAAGTCACATAAAATTGTACTGCGATGTTTGACTGAATGAGTTGATTAGCTCCATAAAATCATTAAAAACAAAAAAGGCTATCAAACCTTGGATACAAGAATTTTGTCTCCTCTATATCCGTTCCGAAACAATATATGCAGTCTTCCTCTATAGTACGTGCGTGTTGTGTAAATACTGTAAGACAGGACCCCTTGCCTAGTTATCAAATGTGCAAAGCTGCGAAGTACATCTTAAAATGGGCCAGTTTAGAGCACCTTTCTATATAAAACAGCTTAATATGCCCGGCGCAACAGGGATGCCTATTAGAACGTTTTTGCGTGGCAAAGATGCTCGTATTCATGAAGATCTTAACCCAAGCCAAAGACGAAGGATCTATGATGGCGCCAAATTTGTTGATTGCCAAAATGCATTTAGTCGCGTCACCCACATTGCACTGCTCAGAAAATAGTCCTAAAGGTTTCAAGTTGAAATGCTATGCCAGAATGAGACCATTCTAACAAGCAAGACATTCTGAGTGAAATTTAGCTTAACCTACTCTTCTTCTGTAACGGTCCCCGTTGAATTTCCTCAAGATTGTCATTGGAGGTTCTCAGTATCCCATCATACGACAACCCTCTTTTGCTGTCCACGTTGAGTAGTCCTCAGATTGGCTTTCACTTTCATGCTTATGTTTCATGGTCAACCAGTAATTTTTAAGTTTCAACACCTTTGTCTTTCTAATGGATTCTGACGCCGAAAAGCACTAGATAGGCACCTTTCTGCGAGTGGCCTCCCGGCGAAGCCTCGGTGGCCGCCTTTGTCGTGCAAAGCGAGACAAGCCATCAGGAGGATAGATACCGAAATGATTTGTGTATCTGGCTCTCTTCAAAAGTCTCCTTTGAACTCGACCATGAATGATTGGCCCGGAAGACGTTTGTCCCTCTCCAGATGATATGCCCTACATCCCTCCGCTATATACTTAACGGGGTACATGTAGGCTACTTCTTAAACACCCCAACAAGGACGCAATAAATACGCAACTTTCATGGAGCATATCCAGCAAGCTGCTACGAACATGGTTACTGGTTTTGAATCCATTGGCTGTGGAACGCGCCTAGAGATGCCTAAACTCTTTCCTCTAGACTGTCGTGGCCTTCAAGGGGACACAATAATTCCTTACACCTTAGTTGAACAAGATTTTCTGGGAGGATTTTTCAATGACCACTCAAACGATACACGCCAAGTTCATGGGAGAGCACTTTCATTGAACAATACTTTTTCTCATTTCCGAAAATTGGTGCGTAGAACAACCTTCTTCGGACAGTCACTCACCCTGCTTATAGAACTTTGGTTGGCTACTTTTAAGAGTCCCATCCTTGGCGAACTTACTGTACAGCACCGAAAAATCTAAGAGTGATGCGATACCCCCTTTGCTGTGGTGTCTTCCAGGCAAACGAAAGCAGCCGACTGACAAGAAAAAATCCGACCATTCAAACCTAAGTAAAAAAATTCAGTGTGAGGTTCTGTGAGTCCACAATTTCTGTGGGTAGTAAACAAAGATCCTCTATAGCAATTTATTATTTTTTAGGGTTATACATAGTACCAGCATTAACGAAGGTTATTACCAAAACCTCATGAAATAATTGTCGTTCTAAACGTATCGACACAATAAACGCTTGACTTACGACTGTATGATTGCATATAACAGATGAATGGCGCTTTAGGTTTCATTGCCTTGTGTCGACATCGTCGGCGTCGATTTTATGTAGAAACCATGTAAGTTGGTGGATATTGCATGACAAAACCCCCACACCTTAGGTAAATAAGGAGTGTGACTGTTGCAGTGCACAAAAACCAGCAAAATGTTGCATTTTCCATCAACATCATACAAATCCTTTATTGAACTCCTAGCAGTTAACAAAAATATAAAGCCAAAAGGCTGTGGTAATGGTGATATAATACAAACAAGTCAACCAAAACAACGGACATAGTTTACTACAGAATGAATGGTGTATCGGTCCAGGAGAAAATAAGCTAATCCGTCAATACATTCGATTGAGGCGGTTACCTACACCCAAACTAGGACTTAAGAAAAAGCTTTGAAAGTGACTTTGACATCAGGTCCAAGAATAAAAATAGATTTCGTAAATGAAGTTTACATTTTCGAAAAGCTGCTTCGGCTCCGAACGTTTTTAGAGCAACCTTGGTACAGTAAAACAATAGGTGCGAATCTCACTTAGGTCACATACGTGCAAGAGGTCCGAGGCCCAAACATGCCAGTCCGAAAGCAACAGAAAGTGATATACGTTTTGAGGTGTGTAGCTAACGGCATTGGGACTTGCTTTATCTCGCCACTGGTAGCGTTGGGTTTATAGGCTCCTTGTTCATTTTCAGATTCAGTTTGGTGGTTGCGAAAGTGTCGGTGGTCTAACTCAGTCTTATCCTGCGTCGCCGTGTGGTCAGGTATCAGCTATTCTGTGGCAGTGCCAGGGAACCCCGAATGAACTTGTCCCGGCACAGGCCGTTCCGGGTCTTGGAAGTGCACCAAAGACCCTCACTTGTTACTGTAGCAATATTGTCAAGGGGCCATCACAAATATTTGCCTCCTTGAAAGATGAGTGGAACAACCTAGGGGTTCCAAGCTGGCCTTTTCATGGTCTCTGGTTCTAGTCTGGTCAGGCTGCGATTGCGCTCTTTCGGATGCGAGAACGGAAGAACCATACCGAAATACCATAATATTAGGA
>NW_008751659.1:794763-806553 GCF_000715545.1 Opisthorchis viverrini | reverse complement strand
CTCATCAGACCTCTAACCATTGACCAACCTGGTATGAGACTCTGTGAGTGTCGCGGGACACTCTCCAGTATAGCTCAATGGATCGCTGAGGTGCTCAAACCGTCACACCACGGTAAGGTCCAGTCTCTTCGTGAGCAAAATGAATGAAGCATCCGCGTGATGCCAGGGTGACATAACGTGTTCTGAGGTGTTTGAGATCCATGTGTGACATCGTAGATACGTGGTCCGCGAGTTGAGCAAACAAAATGAAGCATCCGCGTGATGCCAGGGTGACATAACGTGTTCTGAGGTGTTTGAGATCCATGTGTGACATCGTAGATACGTGATCAGTCCGCGAGTGCGTCAGTGACTTTATTTTGACTACCTGGACCGTACTGGACATCATAATGAAAACAGAACAGTATAAGTCTCTATCTCTGGATTGTCACTCTTCACTCTGCTTGTGACGTTCGGTGAACGTTTGTTGATTCCTTCACACCTACCGACACTTCATGACTCTCATTCCACATTTCAGACACTACTTGGAGTATAAACTTCACCTGTATTTTCCTTGATATTTGCGTCGGATCTGCTCAAAGACCTGTGGTACAATCTTGAATGTACGTTCGTATTGAATCATTGCTATGTATTAGCCATTGACACTTCTATTCAATCAATAACCGTTGTTTATTTGTTGTTATTACAGAACCATACCGAATACAACGACAGTCTTCTCGACTTAACAAAAGACTTCGGGTGCGTATACTCAGATAGTATCTCAGCCGCATATCTTGCATCAATCACCTAGGTTCAAAGTGAAACCTAAAGTTATTCAAGATGTCGCAATCTGACGATGGATTACGTCCTCCAGTATTGTCACGTAACGCTTCTCCTACAGAGCGTGACGCAGTGCATTCATCGGATAATCGCCATATGGAGCTGGAGCTCGCACGTCTGCGCATCAGAGAGTTGGAAATTCAACTTGAACTGCAGAAACTTTCTGAAGCGAAAGCCAAAAGGAACAATCAGGACGAATGCGATTCGCACACTCAACTTCAATCAGATCCAGCTGATTCGAAGTCCATAGCCTTTGCCCTGGAAAGGCGACTGGAATTACCGAAGCGCGAATTGCAACGCTTTAGTGGGAACCCGAAGGACTATTGGGCCTTCATGAAAGCGTTCAGTAGTACTATTGAAGACCGTACCCGAGACGACGAGGCTCGCCTGGGTTATTTAATACAATATTGTGACGGTGAAGCAAAAAGAAGGATTGAGCATTGTACGGTCCTACGACCCAACGAAGGTTACGGGCTCGCGAAGGAAATTTTAAGAAAGCGATTCGGCCAGAACTACATGGTGGCCCGAGCGTTTATCGACGATTTGATCACTGGGCCCACTATAAAAGATGGTGATTCGTCCGCCCTATCCGATTTGGCACAACAGCTGACCGTGTGTGAGGTAACATTAAGAGAAATGGATTATTCGTCCGATCTTAATTCCCAACATACGATTCAGACCATTGTACGAAGATTACCTTCTCGACTTCGTTTCAAATGGGCCAAAGCTGTCGCTAACATCAGACGAGAAGATCGTGAGCCAGAAGTTACTGACCTTACTGCCTTTATCGAAGCACGTGTTGATAGCCTGTGTTCGGATTACGGCGAACTTGCTCTCAGTCTAGCGTCCGAGGAACGAGCGAGAAAAAGGCCACCACTATCCGGTCAAATGCACGGTAGAAATATTCATTCTACTCAAACGTTAGCTCCTCGTGCCGGTATCGATCCTCGCTGTGGTGTCTGTGGCGAAGCCCATTATCCTGATCAATGTGCGCGATTCATTGCAGAGTCACCAGAAAAACGTCGCGAAATCGTAATGCGCCGTAAACTGTGCAATTTGTGCCTACGCCCGAATCATGTCGCGAAATTCTGCAGGTCGCGAACAGTCTGCTCTCTCAACGGATGCAACGGTCCTCACCACCATTTGTTACATTTAAATGTTGTTCAGAATGATGAAGAACCAAGCGTATCATCACACCACACTTCTCTACATCACTCCGATCAAGCGTTTCCGCGTGTTTCCTCGCGCGGTGTAGCTCTCGCGGTCATTCCAGTTATCGTCAGAAATGGAGCTCGAACCATCAGTACATGCGCCTTTCTCGACAGTGGCTCAGATTCCTCATTTATCTCTCAAGCCCTTGCGACAAGACTAAATTTGCGCGGTCAGCATACCAAACTCACCTTGAAAACTTTGACTGACGATAAAACTCTTCAGTCAGCAGAAGTGAGGTTTGATTTAGATTGTCCGGGTTCAAAGGAATCAATCTGTGTTCAGCGAGCATGGGTGGTGAAGAACCTTCCTAAAATTAACCGAATTGTTCCGAACCACTACCAGCTAGCAAGATGGGCACATTTAAAGGATGTCCCATTCGATAAATACAACGACACCGAGATCGGTATTTTACTCGGATCCGATGTACCCAAGGCTCATTGGATAGAGGAACAACGGAAAGGCACCCCAGACGAACCATTCGCTATCAAAACGCCACTTGGTTGGACATTGATGGGTCCATTGTATAAATGTGGTACGCAGCATTCCTTTGTAAATCACACAACAATATGTGAATTTGAGAAAAACCTAGAGCGTTTTTACCAGCAAGATATGCTGGATCCTGGACCTACAAAAGACAAGGAAATGTCCGTTTTAGACCGGAGGGCTCTCACTACAATGCAAAACACCGTGATATTCAAAGACGGCCATTATGAAATAGCATTACCATGGTTGACCGATCCTTACTCGTTACCTGATAACAAGTCGGCCGTCTTCCGTCGACTAAGCCAGCTGCGTAGACGACTTTTGCAGTGCGACGAGTTGCGTGAACGCTACTGTGAAGTCATGAGCGAATATTTGAAACAGTCTCACGCGGAACGGGCGCAAGAATCATCTTTGGGTTTCAAATGGTATCTCCCACACCACCCCGTTTTCCATCCAATGAAACCAGGAAAACTTCGTATAGTCTTTGACTGTGCTGCAGCCTTTAGAGGGTTTTCTCTGAATGAAAGTTTGATGTCAGGTCCCGATTTAAATAATTCGCTCATCGGCGTCCTTCTTAGGTTTCGGCGCGAAAGGATCGCAGTGATGGCCGATATACAAGCTATGTTCCACCAGGTTCGGGTTCCAGAAGAAGATCGTAATGCTTTGCGTTTTTTGTGGTGGGATAATGAAAAACTCGAAGGGCCTCCGCTAGAGTATAGAATGTGTGTTCATCTGTTTGGTGCCAAATCCTCCCCAAGTTGCGCAGCATTCGCGCTGAACCGTGCGATTATAGACAAAGGAAAATCTTACGATGTGGACGTTGTGGAAGAAGCCAAACAATGTTTCTATGTAGATGACTGCTTATTCAGCGCCCGAACCATTGATGAAGCTCGTACTTACGCGGGTCAGTTGAAATCGATGCTGGCAGACGGCGGATTCAATCTTTCGAAATGGGTGAGCAACGATTTACGGGTATTGAAATTATTACCAGAATCTGACTGCGCGGTGGACTGTGTCCAGCTTTCATTAAACGAACCATCACTTCATCGTACTCTTGGTTTGAACTGGAACCTAAAGGAAGACTCTTATAGATTTCACGTTCAAACAATGACTTCACTCGCCACCAGAAGGAATATATTGTCTTACGTTTCCTCCTTTTTTGACCCTCTGGGTTATTTGTCTCCTGTCATTTTAACTGCTAAACTCTTACTCCAGCGGTTGTGCAAATTGAAGTTTGAATGGGATCAAATCATAGAGGGCGTCGAGCTGGATTTATGGTTGAAATGGTCACGTTCGATTCAGCTGATTCAAAATGTCGTCATACCTAGGTGCATAAAGGGCCCAGGGTTTTACAGTACCACACAATTTGATTTGCATGTCTTTAGCGACGCATCTGATTCGGGCTATGGTGCAGTCGCTTACTTTCTGTTGACCAAGCAAAATGGAGAAACATGCTGCAGACTTGTTTTGGCAAAAGCCCGCGTAGCTCCCATTAAAACGACTACGGTGCCTCGTTTAGAGTTAGTCGCGGCGGTGGTTGCAGCGAAGTTGGCGAAACAGATACAAGTCGACAGTGGAGTTGTCATCTCTTCGACAACCTTATGGACGGACTCATTAATCGTCTTATATAGCGTCCGAAACCAATCAAAGAGATTTCCTACCTTCGTTGCCAATCGTTTGGCCGTTATACTGGACTTATCTAGTGTCGAAGAATGGCGATATGTTCCGACAAAATACAATCCTGCTGACCTTGCGTCTCGTGGCGTGTTCGCTTCCGATGCGTCAAAGCTCAAGCGCTGGTTAGATGGGCCTTCATTTCTGACACTCGATCACAGCTTATGGCCGCAGACTCCATCTAGTGCCGCAACGACGGAGTGTACTGTATTTACGTCGCTTGTCAATACACCTGATGAGCCAAAAGAAGTAAATCTGATTTCACGGTTTGAACACGTCAAACCTTGGACTAAGTTACTCCGCCTAGTGGCGTGGTTGTTAAAATATAAAACATATCTAGTGAAGAAAAACGAGCAACAAAACCCGTCATTGACGGTGAACGACCTGCGTGTAGCCACAAAGGAAGTAATCCGACTGATACAATCACAAACATTTGGCAAAGAAATTTCATCGCTACAGAACACATGTTCCGTTGCCGATACCGTGACAACTCATGGACCGAAAAAGGGCAAGGTAGTTTGCCGCTCAAGTTCATTGCGTAAATTGAACCCCTTTTTGTTCGACGGTATTCTCCGGGTTGGCGGTCGATTACAAGACGCTCCGCTACCATTTGAGACTAAGTATCCTGTAATCCTCCCTTCGAAGCATTTCGTCACTCATTTGATAATTGAACACTGTCACACTTTGAATGGTCACGCGGGACTCAACTTCGTCGTTTCAAATTTAAGGCAAAAGTACTGGATCCTGAAGGCTGCAAAAACGGTCAAATCGCTACTAAAGGACTGTTTCAAATGCCGTCGTTGGTTCGGGCAACCCTGTCAACAAGTTATGGCTCCACTACCGGCTGATCGAACCCTGTGTTACCAAGATCCATTCACAATATGCGGTGTAGACTATTTCGGTCCGATGTATGTTAAGCGTGGACGTACGGTAGAGAAACGCTTCGGCTGTCTGTTTACTTGCTTCAGTTCGCGTGCAGTACACATCGAAGTGGCTCATTCCATGGATACCGATTCCTTCCTGTGTGCATTTAATCGATTTGTGGCTCGCAGAGGTTGTCCTCAACGCCTTTACAGCGATAATGGGAGTAATTTCATAGGAGCCGAATCTGAAATAAAAGGGCTTATGCGTGCGTGGAGCCAAGAGAAGATTCGGAATGAACTCCTCGTTCGCGAATGTGATTGGATTTTCATCCCCCCGAAAGCCAGCCACCAAGGTGGAGTTTGGGAGCGAATAGTCCGCTCAATTAAGCGTGCGCTGATGATTATTCTGGAGGAACAGCCGCTGACGGATGAGGTTTTGTATACAGCGATTGTGGAAATAGAACGTATGTTGAACGACCGTCCATTGGTGAAGCAGTTCGATGACCCGGATGACCAATACGTATTGAGCCCTAATAAATTATTGCTACTTCGCAGCAACGAATCGGTTTCCGTTCCGGAGGAAATACCATATCGGAAATTTAACCGAAGATGGCGCCAGGCCCAAAATTTGGCGTATATTTTTTGGAAGAAATGGCTGAACCTTTATCTCCCGACACTACAATTAACCCAACGTTGGACACGAGTTCACCCAAATGTTCAGCCGGGAGATTTGGTTCTGGTTATCGACAAAGGCGCCTCCAGAGGTCAGTGGCCGAAAGCCGTCATTGAGAATATCGTCGAAGGATCGGACGGCTTGGTGCGTGAGGCGATTATTCGAACAGCCGCTGGTCGTGTTCGCAGGGACGTGCGCCACTTATGCAGGCTCGAAGGAAACATAGAGATACTTGACACTCCACCAAGCAACGATCCAACTCAGTTATCGATCCCGGGGGGAGTGTAACGTTCGGTGAGCGTTTGTTGATTCCTTCACACCTACCGACACTTCATAACTCTCATTCCACATTTCAGACACTAATTGGAGTATAAACTTCACCTGTATTTTCCTTGATATTTGCGTCGGATCTGCTCAAAGACCTGTGGTACAATCTTGAATGTACGTCCGTATTGAATCATTGCTATGTATTAGCCATTGACACTTCTATTCAATCAATAACCGTTGTTTATTTGTTATTATTACAGAACCATACCGAATACAACGACAGTCTTCTCGACTTAACAAAAGACTTCGGGTGCGTATACTCAGATAGTATCTCAGCCGCATATCTTGCATCAATCACCTAGGTTCAAAGTGAAACCTAAACTGCCTTTGTGCTGTTTATCGTACATAAAGAGGACTAGCCGTTGATCCATGGCAAGTGTAAAGTGATTACCAATCAGGTAGTGTCTCCATTTTCCCTGGGCTTCAACAATTGCGTACGCTTCTTTCTCGATTCCTGAATGATGACGCTCACTGTGTGACAGAGTGCGTGAAAAGAAAACTGCCGGGCGCCCGTCTTGATTTAGAGTGGCCGCAGTGGCTGTCAGAAGCATCAGTTTCCACGAGTAGACGGATGTAGTCTATGGTGAACATGGCGGCCTTTTCCAAATCGAGTTTGAGATAATTTAATGGGGCTTGTATGTTATCTGGAAGGAAGATCTGATTGTGGACAATTTGATGAATTTTATCAGAAAAATATGGGATCCAATGTGTGTAGTACGCCCGCATTCCGACCAACATTCGTTGTGAACAGATGCCACATGGATGAGGCAACTCCCACAGGGATCAAAAACGTTCAGGGTCTGATTTTAGCATACCGTGAGATATTTCGTATCCTAGTAATAGTACCTTCGCAGTTATGATGCTTTTTTCGTGGTTGAATACCGTGACGTTTTGAGGCCTCTTGGAATTTCTTCAAATTTCGATCATGTTTCTGGGCATCGGGACCACACATTGACAACATATGTGAATGTATCCCGTATGATATCTACAGTGCGTTGGAAGCACGCCACACCATTAGCAACTCCGAACAGAATGCGGCGAAATTGAAATAGCTTACCACATGCCTCGAATACAGTATATGGCTTGTCTTTGTCGACAATGATGATCTGGTGGAACGCACTTTGAAGGTCTAGTGGGCTAAACACCGTGTGATGGGAAATCTTCTATACAAGTTCGTCCACCTTCAACATAGGATACGCATCAAGGTACGTGAAGCGATTTATGGTTTGACTGTAATCGATGATCATCCAATTCTAATGCCTTTCATTTGTAGTAACGAGAACCTGGGCCCGCCAAGGGGAGTTGGACGGCACAATAATTCTGTCTGCTAGTAGCTTCCGAATATTCGCTCCGATAAATGTTGTATCCGCGCGAGAAAAACGAGATTCTGTAGCAATCGGAGTAACCTAGGGACGACATTGTGAAACAAAGAGGGAGTATTGACTTTCGCTGCTTTCAGTGTGCATACAGCGAATAGGGACCATTTATCCGTGAATCGCGTGGAGTCGGCTGAGAAAATCCAGGTCAAGGACGACGTTTGAACATAAATTGGACAAGAGCGAGAGTTTGACATCTCGTGTGATTTTCTACAGCACGGTAGAATAAAGATGACCGCTGGTAACACATGGTAAATTTGTTGAAGCCATCGAGATAGCTCTCCTATGGGCTGTTGCTGTCCGACCACGTTTCAGTGCGATGTCAGAAGAAATGTAACTTTCGTAACTACCAGTGAAAGGAAGAAATCCTTCGTTGCAGAGTTATTTATTGGAAAACACCAACTGAACAGTTACAGAATATTGGACAGGAAAGCAAAACTCTCATCTGCATCTTGCTTACAAAGACTGAAATATCCATCCTTTCTTTGAACGCGTCTCATCTTTTCTGGATATTCATTACCTATTGCTCAAATCCAAACGAATACCACAAAGCAGCCCCACAAATTCCGTAATAGATCTCACTTTTCAGAAGACGCAAATTAGACTTACGAGGAAACATACCACTTGCATGCCTCCCTTATCAGTAGTGTCACCGTCCAAATGATGAAGAGATTTTGAAAATGGATAAGGTACCAGGGTTCACCGACGATGTGATACGACTTGAGCTCGGTTTGGATCAACAAAATGTTTGAAAATGAACTTTCTTGCCGCAGGAATGAGAGATTCACGAGCCGGGCATTTTGAACGATTGTGCTTGCCGTTGCCACAGAAGAAGCAAGATAAGAATATGCTTGCAATCGCGTCAATCTGAGAGATGAGTGAATCACAAACAGGAGTCAAAAGTATTCCGTTTTGACAGATGCGGCACCACAAGGAACATGAGAAGACCAGCCGTATGAGAGTGACTGTTATGGAGCATGGTCAAGCAGACACACCTCGTCGAACGCTTGTTGAAGCTTAATATTGTTTTTCTAGTCGTCTTTGGCGAATGGGACTAGATTGCAAACCTGTGATAAAAGCGTCTCGAATAGCTTTATCCCGATGTCTATCGGCAAAAACCGCACGAAAATTGCAGGGCACGCAATTTCGCAGGAATGTGTCGACTAATTGACCTGGCTCTTGTTTGGTAGTAGCCAGCAGGCGGCGAGCAAACATTTCATTTTGGGTTCAATGTACATCGCTCCGAGTGTCTGGATGGCGTCTTCATATGTAGTACATTCGCAAACATGTTGATAGACGGACGAAGAAAATTTACCAGTTTTCTTTTGTCAGCGTTTGGGAGTTCGATGCATGAGAGAAGATTCGTAGGCGTTTCATGCCAACAGGTCCACTGTTCTAAGCAGAACAGGATTGGGGATCGGCTTCAAACCGTTCCGGGCGAAACCATCGTTCGATTGTATTTTGTTAGACGATTAAATTGTTGTGCACGCGAATGTATGAGCCAGAAATAGAGAAGGCTACCGAATAATAGGCTTGAATCCCCTAACAAATTCCGTACATCAGCTAAAACACTAGGAAATACAGGTAGTTTAATGAATAGCAAGTGAACAGTTTAATACAGCCTTAGTATGTAACAATCGGAGTCAAGTGGTGCGCTTCAGAAGGAACGGCAGTGTTAAGTTGTGGCTCTCCACCGGTGGGTGATGGCCACGTGGTCCAAGTGGGTCCACGGTTGATTTGTGGTTGGCGGCCGCCAGGTTACGCGAATGTTGATGTTGAAAGTTCGTACTTGCCAGAAACAGTTCGTGATCAGCACACAGCTGAAGGAGTCGATTTCCGTTGTCTGTGCGGTGAGCATCGACTCCGAACCGACCGCCCAAATGTGATTCCAATGAGTTCAGGTGATTTACTTGAGCATTCGAATCGCTGGCAAGGACCGTAACGTCAGGGCTTTTTGCTTGACGAATGAGCCCGGATACCTCTCGATAGAAAGTATCCTTCTCAGCATCAGAGCAGCAGTCCGCTGGGGCATAAGTCGACATTACAAACATGCACCACTTTTTATGCTGAGAGGCAATGAGCACGAATCTCCAAGACTTGGGTCGCGGTCGCTAATTTGCATACCTATGGCGTCAAAGCCATGTATCCCTGAATCTCAAGGGACGTGTATCAGGCTAGTGTGTTTTGTTATATGGCTGAGACTTGGCCTGTTCGTTTGGCGAAAATGAGACATCTTTAGACAATGATTATCTCAGAACCACAGTTCGTGTGTTGGTGTCGGCAAATCAGTAAAGTAGCAATTAGGAAGCGAGTTTTCGGTCGTGCAACGGAGACTTTTACCAAAGAATGTCTGGCACTGAACGTTCAGCAAGTCAGTATATGTATTACGAACGCCGGATCATCGTTTGCCGGAAGGACTGATGTTTTCCCTGTACAATTAAGAGTGACAGTGGAAGAAGTAGCCATTCTCTAACCTGACGGGCGGTTAGGAAAAAATCAAGAAAAGCCTGGATGTTGTCGGTGCACCTCACCTTCCAAGATGAGGAGTGCACGACCCCACTACGCCTTGTTAGAGACGTTGCAATGTATGGCTGCCAATCGACGTCAATTTCAAAGGCTTTCATACCGTCACTTTCCGTCTAGACTGCCGGAACGAGCTTCTGGAGATGCAGGCACATCGAAATGATTGTGGTAGGCTAGCACTAAGTCTCTTCCCCACCAAGGTCTATTCTTTCTTCCAAAAATAAGGCTTTCAAATGAACCATGGTTGTACGGCAGCGAGGCATCAGTGGTGAAGAATGATGCCACGCTGCCGATGAATGCTTGCAAATTGTATACAGCTGCTACAAGGCTGGTATCAAACCCTAACCTCATGATTGCAGAGAGGCCAATCAACGTCGCCCGCAATTTTTTAGCCAGGCCGTTGTATGGGTTATGGTGGGTTAGTAGAGATGGAAGTACTTCTCGAACAGGGAGCTCCAAGGCAGATTTTGGCACCGCGTGGAGTCAGTTTGTCTGTCAAGGGCTGAGTATACCCTGCGGTCGTGCGATCTAAACTGCTTCATGAGTCAGAATCAGCACAGAGTAAAGAAAAGATATCAGTGTTGGGCTATCGGCGTCTCCGAAGCATTGTCCAGTTAGCACTGGCGCAGAAATTGGTCAGGTCCAAGAGGAACATTGGATTAGCAGTGTTATCAGTAAGGTCAGCTTCCTGAGAGCAACCAATGGATGCCCGAAATCTACCGAGACTCTCAGCCCCGCTAGATGTTCACCAGACAGACAACACCCCCTCAATACGCAGCGCGTCACAACTTCGCATCAAACCCAGACGGCGCGAGTCAGCGCTGGTCAAGGTCAGACAACACCCCCGCAATGTGCAGCACGTCGCAGCCCCGTACCAAGACCAGACAGCCTTTCACGGATTCACGGATTGATACACAGGATCGAGGCTTTTGCCCAAGTTTCCCGGGTTGGTTTTGTTCTTGTCGGTCAGTGGCTGTCGTTCACCTGAAAGGCACAAGTGAAAAAAGGGTGTAGCACTGCTCTTTATGTTCTCAGCGCGGGGCAGTATCCTCGCCAGCGCGAAAATTCGCATAAACAAATGTCTAATAGTGCTTTAAATTGGGTTCGAGAAGGAGCGTGCACAACCGTCGGAGGAAGGTCATTCCACGCAGCTACTACCCGAAATGAAAAAAAGTTTTGTCTAACGGATGTGTGTGCCCTGAGCTTGAAGATTTTCTTTCTATGTCCCCGCCGGGTGTTTGCTGGGTAAACGGTAAAAAACCTGTTTGCCAAGCCTTGTTCAAACAGGGCGTAGGTAAGAATTAGGTCCCCTCGGAGGCGACGGCACTCCAGGGGAAAGAGATCAAGCGTCGCGAGACGCGTTTCGTAGTCCACGGACTTGAGGCCGGCAACAATTCTCGTGGCGGCCCGCTGGACACGCTCAATGAGGATAACGTCTTTCGTACGTCCTGAGTAGACAACTTAGTTGGCGTACTCCAGGAGCGGTCTGACGTAGGCCCCATAGAGTATTTGGAAGTCCATGCGAATAATACGGGAGAAGGTACGTCGGATCATACGTGTAGTGGGGTAAAAATGTAATACGGGCAAGTGGTAGCAGGAGACGCAGAATTACAGTGTGCAGTGAGGCTTATGCGACTCACTAGTGTTGCAGATGAAGCAGGTTCGAGTATAAAAGTTACTTGGGAAACGAGTTCACGCATACTGAGCAATAATTGACTGATTTGGTGATGAGTACGATTAAAAGCACCGAGCTCTTTACATCTGGCAGAAGGTTCGGCAGATTGCAATCAACGCCTTCCGGTGGTGGCCGGGGACAAATGAAGGTTGATTGTGGTTGTCGGTA
>NW_008751659.1:758268-794692 GCF_000715545.1 Opisthorchis viverrini | reverse complement strand
AGATACCAGATTGCTGGAAGTAAGGTGATCTAGGATGGCTCGCTTCAGAATGCGTTCCATCACCTTGCACGGCACGCCAGTGTGGCTTATAGGCCTATAGCTGCCAGGCGATAGTCGGTCACCAGTTTTGTATATTGGCGTGACAATCGCTTCCTTCCAAGCAGGGAGAAGGCGGCCTGTGTCAGCATTGGACCAAGTGCAGGAAATGTCCCTCCAATAAATAGCTTGAGACCGTTGTACATTCGCACTCGCACGTACTCGCAATCTCGCACTCGCTTGTTCGGAAATAGCTGTTGTGTTCCCTTCTGTGAGTATTTTTTCTCCGGCATGAGGCACTGGAGTGGGTCAGGAGTAGATACCACAGATTGGCGAATCGGCAGATATAACAAAAGTTGACGCGTGCCAAATGGTTTCATGTAAAAGGAAGCTTACCACTTTGCATGGAACTTCCACGCTACACGGGCTACGCTGGTTAGAACATGTGCTGCGTATGCTGGACCAATGTAATGAGGAATGGGTCCACTAGAATTTCTCGGAAACATCTTGGTAGATAAACAACGCCCGAAAACCGGAAGAAAGAAGGAGAGCGTACTGCAATGATTGTCTACTCATTTTGTACTCACCATAATTAGTAGTACTGAATCTCTGTATTTACTTTTCAGCTCTTCAACACTTGTTCTTAGACAAGCAAGGCACTGTTTATGCCCGGTAACTCACATTGTGTTCTAACTCGTTCTCGGGAGCAGTCTAAACATCACCCTTACCTACCGGAAATCGTTGCAATGCTGCCACATGCGTATATCCCCTCAAAATATGTCTGGCCGCAGATTTTTGTGATTTTCTGGTTGTGGTGGCTAAGGAATCGGACTCCACATATATTCATCGTGTTTTCACGTTCTTCAGTTCTCAATTGACAACCCGCAACTTGGTGACCATGGCGTTCAGAAGCAATACTTTCTCGCTTTTTTTACATTTGACTGTTGTCATCGAATCATTCCCGTACAGTTGGTTTCTTCGCTGCAGTTACTGATCGGCTGTAACGTATCCGTAGCGATTCCGTAATTAAATGTTGATATGGGGCAGTTGAAGCAGTTACGCACTGTGAGGTCCCCCAATAAATTCTGGAAATTCCACCCAAACTGAAGTCAATTCAGTCCATTACTACAGAGAAGAAAAGGATTCCGGACGCAAAAATCTCAAAACCACATGATTTTGAGTACACGCAAGAAATTAGGGGAGAAAATTAGGGGAAACCGTGTTGATTGATTCTAACGGATAACTCAATTTGAGTGTGATGTCTCCAACAAAATGAAGTGAAGGACCGAAGTTAACGCAAAAATGCATCCGACTGACCCACCAAACGCGAGCAAGGAACGACACGGGGAAATGCAACCATGGTTAGGTGCACGTAACCAAGGTCAAGTCGGTTAAGTGCAAAGAACGCGGCCCCCAACGTAAAACCAGTCGTAAAACGGCGAATAAAATCACGATAAAGCTACTTTTTATTAAGGTAAAGGAAACTCAAAAATATACTTTTTGGGTAGAAGTGTCATCGCCGAAGAAATAAAGGATTCAATGGTTCATGTGTTTCTGCGCGTGACGTTCACCTGAAGATCACAAGGTAAAAAGGGTGCAGTACTGCTTTGTATGTTCTCATCGCGGGCCAGCATGCTTGCCAGCGCGAGGACTCACATGAATAAGTGCCCAATAGATATTTGAACTCGGCCCTAGAAGGAGCGTGGACAACCGCCGAAGAAAGGTCACTCCACGCAGCTACTACCCGAAATGAGAAAAAATTTTGTCTAATGAATCGGTGTGCTCTGAGCTTCAAAATTTTCTTACTATGTACCCGTCGCGTGTCTGCTGGGTCAACGGTGAAAAACCTATTCGCCAAGCTCTGTTCAAACAGGGCATCAGTAAGATTTAGGTCTCCTCGGAGGCGACGGTACTCCAAGGAAAAAAGATCAAGCATCGCGAGACGCGTTTCGAAATTCACGGATTTATGCCTGGCAACGATTTTCGTAGCGGTTCGCTGGACGCGGTTAATGAGTGTGGCGGTTTTCTCCGTGCTTGATAGACAACATGGTTGGCTTACTCCAGGAGCGGTTTGACGTAAGCCCCAAAGAGTGTTTGGAAATTTATCCGTTTCGGCCACTATCCTTGTAAGGTCTTCTGGTCCATTCTAGCCAGACTTGACAAAAGGCATCCGCTGAGTCTGCACCAAGTGACACACGGACGCACGCTTCGTCATTCAGGCCAATGTACCAGGCCAGTGACCACTGCTTCGAAGCGCCTACATCCGTTTGGAGGGCACTGGTATTTCAAGTCATCCGAAGAAAATAGACATGGACTTGCGGGACCCGATCAAATGCTTTTGAGAAGTTGAAAAACATGGCATCCAGTATGAACCCCTCGCCTTCGGCTTGGGTTAGGCTGTCCATAAGCAAGAGCATGTCAAGACGGTTTTGGATAAATCCGTGCTGCGCCGAAGATATCAAGCTATTAGAAGTGAGATGCTCTGGGATGGATCGCTTCAAATAGCGCTGCATCATCTTCTCCGGCACGCTAGTGAGGCTTTTAGGCCTATGGTTTCGGGCGATTGTCGGTCACCAGTTTTGTGGGTTGGTGTGCCAATCGCTCCCTTCCAAGCAGAGAAACTGCGGCTATCGTCAAACGACTGACGAAACACTGGGAATAAATTATTCACCAGTGTAAACGACGTTTTCGTCAGAATCCTTTGAAGGACCTCGTCGGGCTCCAAAGCGCAGAATAGTTTGAGAAGAAAGGTCACTCCACGCAGCTACTACCCGAAATGAGAAAAAATTTTGTCTAATGAATCGGTGTGCTCTGAGCTTCAAAATTTTCTTACTATGTACCCGTCGCGTGTCTGCTGGGTCAACGGTGAAAAACCTATTCGCCAAGCTCTGTTCAAACAGGGCATCAGTAAGATTTAGGTCTCCTCGGAGGCGACGGTACTCCAAGGAAAAAAGATCAAGCATCGCGAGACGCGTTTCGAAATTCACGGATTTATGCCTGGCAACGATTTTCGTAGCGGTTCGCTGGACGCGGTTAATGAGTGTGGCGGTTTTCTCCGTGCTTGATAGACAACATGGTTGGCTTACTCCAGGAGCGGTTTGACGTAAGCCCCAAAGAGTGTTTGGAAATTTATCCGTTTCGGCCACTATCCTTGTAAGGTCTTCTGGTCCATTCTAGCCAGACTTGACAAAAGGCATCCGCTGAGTCTGCACCAAGTGACACACGGACGCACGCTTCGTCATTCAGGCCAATGTACCAGGCCAGTGACCACTGCTTCGAAGCGCCTACATCCGTTTGGAGGGCACTGGTATTTCAAGTCATCCGAAGAAAATAGACATGGACTTGCGGGACCCGATCAAATGCTTTTGAGAAGTTGAAAAACATGGCATCCAGTATGAACCCCTCGCCTTCGGCTTGGGTTAGGCTGTCCATAAGCAAGAGCATGTCAAGACGGTTTTGGATAAATCCGTGCTGCGCCGAAGATATCAAGCTATTAGAAGTGAGATGCTCTGGGATGGATCGCTTCAAATAGCGCTGCATCATCTTCTCCGGCACGCTAGTGAGGCTTTTAGGCCTATGGTTTCGGGCGATTGTCGGTCACCAGTTTTGTGGGTTGGTGTGCCAATCGCTCCCTTCCAAGCAGAGAAACTGCGGCTATCGTCAAACGACTGACGAAACACTGGGAATAAATTATTCACCAGTGTAAACGACGTTTTCGTCAGAATCCTTTGAAGGACCTCGTCGGGCTCCAAAGCGCAGAATAGTTTGATCTTGTGAAAGAGCTGACGAATGTCCTCCACCGTGAAGACCAAGTTGGTTAGAGGCTTTTCTTAGTCACGCCTTGACAAGACTAGATGCGACGAGAACGCTGGGACTTAATATATTGGTCTATGCAAACCTCAGATACTACTGTTGGGTCACTTGTGGTTTCTGTAATCCTGTCCTTCAAGGAGAGCGCGAATGGATTGTTTCTGCGGCGATATCGCGTGTAGCTGGACAGCATAATATTTTCTTTACCTGCGCGAGATCCAGAATGATGCTTTGTTTTTACATGCCCTACTAGCGGCTTTCTGATTTACAGCGGTTCCGCACTCTACAAAAGGCCAGAACATGTTCTGTCTCTAGTAGTCAACTTTTTGAAAAGTAGTGACCTCATTTCCGGGAGACACCGAATACTTTTATGTAGCCTGCGGTTAATCCGACTGAGTGCTGGTTTCTTTGTGACGACTATCGCTCCAGCCTTGTGAACTTTCTGGACAACGATCCTGTACAAGTCTTTCATCGAAGCTGGTCCCAGTTTACCTTGTTCAGGAAAGATGCGCATCCCTGGAAAGTCTGGGCTACCAAAGTTTCGAATTTACGTTTGAGATTTGGGGTTTCTGGCCCAATATTAACGGAAATCGAAGGCCAGCCCACGGTGGTCGCTGTGTCCTGGTGGAGCGTTACTTATCACGCGATCAACGAAATATCTTTCGTTGATAATAACCGAATCCAGGAGGGATAGTAGTTGGCTTGGGCGGTCCCCGTTGGCTGCAACGACGATGGAGTCCAAACACTGTTGAACGACTTCAGCCAGTGCCGCTGGATATATCCACAGAACCCGACGCGTTGGAGCTCCATCCAGGAAGTCTTGACGGCGCTATAGTTGTGCGTGAGTTGTTAGCAGCAGGAGGGTTTCGTACGGTTCCTCGTGCGGAATCGGTCATCTGCTGGAGGACTCGAGGGGCAAAAATTACCACGCCGAGAAGACGTGAATCGGTCTCGCGCAGCGTGATCTGTATCAACACTGCATAGCCTAAGAGTGCAGGAGTGGTATCATAGCCGGCAATCGGGATGAGCATGGCCGCGCGTGAATATAAACCAACCCCGCCAGCCCTCCTGCTGGCCAAATGTAATCCTTTTTGGGGGACAGAAAGAGAATCTGTGAGTGAGCCAAAGATGTGTCTGGTAGAACACAATGCGGGCTGCATTCTGGCCCAGTAATCTCAACACATTATAATTATTAAGGCGTAAATACTAACAGACCCCACTCTTGGAAGGGGAGGCTAGTTGACTCTTGCATAAGACGAATATCTTGGATGAGGTTTACTCGTGGAGCCGAGAGAAACATCTGTCACAGTGGCATACTATCTCGTTCTTGTGTTTCGCCAGCCCCCCAACGAATACAGTCTTCCCCCTCCCTAGAAGCAAGCCATCGTCGCGCTAATCTGCAACCTTGTGTGAGCCTAGTCAGGCTTCAAGCCGACTAGGCTCGTTGGCATACCTTGGCATGTAAGGGAACGCATTCTCGAATCACCTGACTGTCAAATAAGTAACATTTGCAGTGCATGAGAAATTCCTCCAAAAACGCATTTGCATGACAATGATGCTCGTGTTATTGGTCAGTATGAGTCAAACAAGAGGCAAAATAATCGTACCATTTGTCCTATTTTCCGACCTCTCAAAATCCTCCGACCTATTCATGCACAATCAGTTGCTCCACAACGCCTAGTCATATGGGAATAAAAAGCGTAAACTGGATTATAGCGTTGTTGTCAGATATAACGTTCCGATAAAAAAATTACGCCTGACCGACTCTTCACAACTAGTGGCTATCGAAACTCCTCACGGATCAGTTTGGGAGCCAACAGCCCAATTAATTTACGTCTTAAAAGATGCGCCTTTATGATCACGCCTACCTTTTCCGGATGATCTGAAATCTTGGAGCTCCAAAAACGGTGACCCCAAAATGGAAGTCGATGTCACAAAACAGTGGTCAGTGGAATGGCACTTTCCTTTTAACCATGAAGAGCACATCTTATCGAGGTTCAGAGGAGACCCAGCGGACATCTACATCGTACACATTAAGAGTGAGGCGAACAAAATTGCGAGGATTGATAAAATGGATCTAGGCACCTAAATCTCGTCAAACTGTCCATCTCAGTCCTCCATGAAAAACCGAAGCAAAGGGCTTTCATTGTTCTGTGATTTACATGCGTAGATTTTCAGATGCTCTGAGGGGAATACGGAAAGTCGCTTCTTGAATAGAGCAAGTTGCCTACACAGGAAACAGCAAGGACACAGTCTTAACTGAGCGTGTCCAGGATGTTGGTGCAACAGTTGGTAGCGACGACAAATTCGTTGATTATGAAGCGTGTTTCGAAGTATTTGAAGTTTCGCCCCTAAATTACCGTTACCTCCGAGGAAGTCCATCACTCACGTTTCTCGTGGTTGAACAAGATTTGGATAAAATGTCCTTAAGGCTCCTTAATGCTTAATGTAGAATAATTCTCAAAATCGGGACGCACGTCTTTTTTAAATTGATTATTTTTCATTTTTGCTAGTTATTGCGTGATAACTCCTTCTGACGGTTGTTTGCGCGGCATCAAGAAACAATATCACAACAATCCTGAGGATTTTCTTAGGCGATTGCCCGGCGCCTAGAACATGAACAGCGTCATTACACCACCTTCCGGCATGTTCGTTTTGGGCAAAGGGAGTCAGTTGAACGGCAAGAATAAACCCGGATTTAGAATACTTGAGGAGAGCCTAGATTCTGTGTGCCAATCAGCGAATCCCCTTGTCGCGTTTGGATATATCAATTACTCTTTTAAAAAATACGCAAACGGAATCAGAAACGAAGAGGAAACGAACTGACCGCTCAATGATAGTGTCTTCACCGTCAATGTAGAGACGCTTACAAGCAACTGCCAAGATCGTAAGACAACCATACAGTCGCCTGAGCGAAACCAATTTTTATAAATGCCAATTCACAGACCTCCTTCCTCTCCAATGTAATGCTTGGCTGCTAAACCTGCAGAAGTTTGGCACACACTACACCCCTATTGTGCGCAATACTCGGTTGACAACCATTTGGTTTTTCGGGCTGACTCCGAAATTCAGTAAGCAGACGACGGTGGTTTCGTACCCGAACAATTCTATCTCCTGTACGAATACATGAGGAAATCTTTCAGGATAAAATGGATGACCACGTCTCTAACCATGGACCAACCGTGTGCGAGGAGCAACAGCACTCTGGAGGAACTAGCAGGGGTGACGGCGTCTTAAAAATGTGTTCGCACTTGCGGTTACTATGCAACTATTCAACGTGGCGGATTATAAAATCTGCGAGACCGAAAAGTGGGTTGTGCGATGAGCTTGATCTTGATGAACTTCATCAGCTAAACAGCAAAACAGAATAGCCCCCCACCAGCCCTGCCCCAGCATACATGATTTTTGGTGAATCAGCAAAATTAGCTCTTCCTGTGAATTTGATCCACTTTTACGGAGTGACAGCGTCTCGGCTAGAAACATGCGTAAATCATTCTGATGAAATACGCGGGAGCAATTTATTTGTGATTCAGCAGCCTAAAATTTCTAGGTGCAGATTGAGTGTTAATTTGGTTAGCGTGCACGAAACGGTCGAGTTTAATGGTTATGTTACCGACGAATTGTTTCGGTGGTTCTTATGTTCACATATGTTGCACTCAAGTGGGAACATATGAGAATGTCCGCCCCCTGTCCTGATCACTTCATTCTACATTCGAAGTTCAGCTTCTAAGAAGTAAAACCAAAGCTGTTTATGTCTTGCGCCAATGGACTTACATTCCAAAGTGGAGCCTTAAAAGCAATGCTACTGTATTTTTTCAACTGGCTTTGTAAGCCGCTGAACGACAGGAACAAAAGAGAGCAGGGAGTTTGGGCAAACATCCGGATCCCGATAATCCGTCGGATCATTTTACGGATGTTCCTACCCACCTTCTCCCGTATTACTCGCATGGACTTCTAAACAATCTATTGGGCCTACGTCAGACCGCTCCTAGAATGACCTTTCTCCAACGTTTGTCCACGCTCCTTCTAGAACCCAATTTAAAGCACTATTAGACATTTATTTATGTGAATCCTCGCGCTTGCAAGCACCATGCCCCGCGCTGAGAACATAAAGATGAGCGCTACACTCTTTTTTCACTTGTGCCTTTCAGGTGAACGACAGTCACTGACTGACAAGAACAAAAGCGACCCGGGAACTTGGGCAAAAGCCTCGATCCTGTGTATGAATGCGTGAATCCTTGAATCCGTGAGCCTGTGTTTGGACCAATCACATTGGAGCTGCGCTTATCGGCCGTTGCTGCACCTAAAGGTGAATGGCAGAGCTGTCGGGGCTCTCATTGTCAACTTCATTGACAGGAATGTACCAGTGATGCATACTGGCGCTTACCTGCCATACAACCCCCTCGGACAGGAAGCTTTGGCAAGGAGGGGAACGAGAAGTGAAGGCTGGGGAGTTAGCGCGAATAAGTTCCATGCCGTTATGGAAATCCATCAGTGATGAAATTCCGATACCTGTGGGTAGCAGTAAAATGAACACATCTGGATATCGTGGCGAGGCAAGGCGCTATCAACGCGATGCACCCAACGTTATTTGCGAAAATCACTCATCCTAAGCCCAAAGCGCAAGGATATTTGAACTTTACCGAGACACCAAGATGGTCTAGGCTCACGGCGCAGTCCAGCTAGGAAATGATAGTGTGTGCTACTCCGATGATTTGCGTACTATGTCCCACAAGTTTTCTAGCCTACCACAAGCATGATCTGTTGGGCCCCAGCCAGGAAGGCGCGGAGGTCCCACACATGCATCTTGACGGTAACTAACTTCCTTACACGTGCTTCCTTCGGGTAGCCTGGCAGCTACCCGTCTACAGGGCGCCACAGCTAAACGATTGCATTGTATTTAGCCGAAAGTTACTTGGAGCGAAAAGCACCGATTTCACGGGTGTGCGATGGTTAGAGTGTGTAATCCAAGCCCAAACTATCACTTTTTTGCTGGGACAGGTAGCTTTCGTTACCAAGTTTCTGCTTACCTACCAGTTGGCTGCACACTTTCCAGAGCTGGATATCTTACCCTATGATGCACAGAGCGCTGGGTCATTCGCCACCTAACTACAACGAGGCAATATGTGTCCTCATTTTCGGAGTTCCAGATCTAGAACGCCAAAACCTTACGAACTCCAGGACTTCAAGATAAATTATCCAGCTTCGTGGCATGAATTTACTGAGTGGAACTTTGTCCAAATTTGTCACCAAGTCGCGGTATAATGACGATGAATTTCTCACGTCTCCATTTACTTGAACCGCAGATACCCAAGTCTAGTCCTACGTCCACGCACCCATGTGGAGGAGCTCAATCACTCAAAAGTTATCCACCCCCGAAGTTCGTTTCCATCTAGCGGTACCCAATATCATCTATCGTATATGATGATAGATGATATATATGATGATAGATGATATATGATGTCCACGATATCATACATGACCGCGAAAGCATCTAAGGACCCTCCACAACACCTGGCGATAAAAAACCTGAACAACCTGACTACTGAAAGGTCCTGGACCTCACCACCTCCCAACTGCCCTGCTGCTGCACCAAATCGCTTGTAGTTTGCACAGGAACTGAATCGCTCTAAATAAAACGTGGCTGACTTCTGATTCTGAATGGCAGACTGTCAGACCAAACAAACAAACAAAGGGTAAAAAATCATCCTTTACGAAAGCAGCTTCTTAAACTGCACACCAACTGAAAGTCTTTCAGTAGAAAACGGTACATTATTTGACAGCCTATCATTAAAGTCTTTCAGTAGAAAACGGTACATTATCATCAATGAGTAGTGACAGGTGACTCTTTGCTGTCACTCACCGCCCACCCGAAAGCACGATGCCCGGTGACTATAGGATTATGGCAGCCTTCCTAGCCTTGTTTTAGCTAGCGTACTCTTATCTAGTCCAGGCCAGGACACGTGTGCGTGTGCGCTCAAGGATCGCCTGCAAGCCTTGTACATTTCGTCTCACTCTAAAGCGTCCCACTCGTCATCGAGGCCCTTCTGCTCCCTGCGTGCTCTACCGTGTTGTAACTAACGATGAGATCAGAGCGAATTTCTCCCCACCCGACACAGCTTGACTGCGGCGGACTTTCACTATGTGTTGTGTGCTGTAACAAGAATTAACGGTGACCGTCGCATTTGTACTCTATGGGTTCAGATACATCGGGACTTCCTTAAAAGCCGAGCAAGGATGAGGCATGGAGGGCCTTCATCGAACGTATTACAACCGTGAACGAAGTTACATCATGGACCCAGACTATATGTCTACCAGAGAAATCAGAAAGCCGAACTGGGAGCTGGGTTAGATTGTTAGTGGCCAAACTCGGCGAGGCATCAGGACTTTCAAGTCTAAACATATAAAGACGGTGTTAATCAACTAAATGCGCCTGAAAGCCCACCTGGAGCTTGTCCGGGTTTACGATACGAGATGGATGGCCATTCTAGCTGTTTGTTTGGAAGAGGTCAACAGAGAAGTGCACGCCTTCCAAAAGGATAGCGATATAACATCCATTCGGATGGCATCGACAGATGCCTTTTCAGTCAGCGTGTCTGCCTTCTAGATCGGTACAGACACCTAATCCACTGTCACGACGAAACTGGTCCGTAATGTGGTTTGACGGCTTGTTTACGTTGTGACTGTTAGCTGAGTGATGTGGGAGATTGGTGGAACTTATTCTATCGCGTATGATAGTCCAAGTACATGAGTGAGAAAATCTCAAGGAAGAAGATCAAGGACACCGGATAAAAGTGGGCCCTATTGCTGATAAACAAATAAATGTAAGAGCTCTGCGGCTCAGTTGGCTCATCATCATCATTGTCGGCTGCAATAACCGCGTACTCGTGGTACAGTGGTTGTAGCTGCCGCAGTTTCGTTCACCAATGATTTGGAGGAGGGGTAGGTAGCCGCGCACTGCAGGCGGGAGATGATAAATTGGTGCATAAATCCAGCACTCAGTGAGCTGTCAAGTGGGGGGATTGGCAAGGGAGTTATGCATTGAAGGCACTAGCTTGGATGCACGAGCGCCATTGAGGGCGCGACTGGGCTATGTCTGACAATGTCCCTAACCATTGATGTGACCCGTCTCGAGGTCCCCATCCAGGAGGACGACAATGACCCGCGCAGCTGAGTTTGCTGTTGATGGCTTTCACACTTCGCTGTAAATTCATTGTTTGACCGCCTCTGGCTCATCTCCACCCTTCACGTGGTTGTGCGAAAAGAGCCCTTCGAGGAAGTCGGTCGACTGGCATACGTGATACGTGACAATGCACTTGATCCAAGAAGAGCTATGCCACCTGCCTACTCGATATCTGTGAGCGGATGCCCCGGGAGCACTTCGATCCCACAAACATTAGAGACTGGTAGTGAATCTTCCATGATCGTACCAATGACGAAGTTGAAGAGGAAAGGTGACAAAAGACAGCCCTGCTCGACACCACTTGATGTGGTGAATTCAGGCGAGAGCATCACACGTGCACTGGAGTTGACGTACAGCGCCTTAAGGAGATTCAAGAATTCATGGGGGACGACTTTGCTTCACAGACACTGCCGTAGTGTCTGACGGTCCACAGTCAAAGGCAGCTTTCAGATCAAGGAACGCAGTCATTGTTGGTTGTCGCTGTTCCATGATCTATTGGAGGTTGAAGATATAATCGAAGCATCCTCTTGCTGGACGGAACTCTGCTTGATTTTCACGGATCTGCCTCTCTCTGTGTTCAGTAAACCTTAGAAGTGTAAGGCCAGAGAGCACCTTCGATGTCACAGCTAACAGACCGGCAGCACTGTGGTTTTCACA
Source organism: Opisthorchis viverrini (assembly GCF_000715545.1). Lineage (NCBI taxonomy): Eukaryota > Metazoa > Platyhelminthes > Trematoda > Opisthorchiida > Opisthorchiidae > Opisthorchis > Opisthorchis viverrini. The sequence goes on along the minus strand of NW_008751659.1, from coordinate 783,006 downwards.
CAGTGCCGCGTATCTTTTTGAGGATAGGGATAACTGTCGATGTGCCCCATTCTGCAGGCACTTCCTCTTCGTCCCGTATAGCACCAATAAGCTTTGTCAGATGGGTCACCAGGGATTTTCCGCCTTCTTTGAAGAGGGCTGGATACAGACCGTCCGGTCCTAGTGCCTTCTCACGTTTCAGTAGGGCTATTTCGTACCTACTTTCTTCCGAAGGGCGGTCAAGGTTTACATCCCATTCGCCATATTCATTATCTCCACCGGCTGTGTTGCAGGAGGCCAGCAGAACAGCTCTTCGAAGTGTTCGACCCATGTTTCCAGTCAACATTTTTGCGAGTGAATCAACGAGCCATCTTTTTCACTTATTGTTTCGCTGACCGTTGCTTTCCTAGGGCCCGTTGATCGTATCAATTGATATATGGCATGGCTGTTTCTCGTAGGAAAAGCCTTCTCCATCTCCCGAGCTTTCAACGTCCACTAGAGCTCTCGGTCCTTCCTTAGACTCGTCACTATTTGGTGTTCGAGGGATTTGCGTGCGCCGTCGAACTCGTTGCTCGCTGATATGGCTTTCCTGGCATCAATTATGGATAGCGATCTCGACGACATCCAATGGTCTTGTGGTCGAATTTGAGAAGTCGGGCAGGCAGCATTGAACGCCGCTAGCATAGCTCTAACATTTTGCCACGCTTCACCCACATCCTCACGGCTACCACAGTATTGTTCTACTATGGAGAGTTGTTGGGCTACCTCAGACCGATACTGTCGAGCTATGGTAGTTCTTCGAAGCTGGTGGATTGGCATGCTTCTTTCCGACTTGCGAGGGCCTGGAGGGAAACGAACTGTCAGGCGTGCGCGCACCATGGCGTGATCGGAATCAAGCGGTGTGCCCGAGAAGGAACGGCAGTGTTAAGTTGTGGCTCTCCACCGGTGGGTGATGGCCACGTGGTCCAAGTGGGTCCACGGTTGATTTGTGGTTGGCGGCCGCCAGGTTACGCGAATGTTGATGTTGAAAGTTCGTACTTGCCAGAAACAGTTCGTGATCAGCACACAGCTGAAGGAGTCGATCTCCGTTGTCTGTGCGGCGAGCATCGACTCCAGATCGACCACCCAACTGTGATTCCAAGAGACTCAGGCGACCTACATGAGCATTTAAATCGCCTGCAAGGATCACAATGTCAATGCCTTTTGCCTGACGAATGAGTCCGGATAGCTTTAGATAGAAAATATCCTTCTCCGCATCAGAACTGCAGTCCGTTTGGGCATAAGCCGACACTACAAACTGGCCGCGAGGCATTGAGCTTGATTGAACTGGATAGCCGGACGGCGCAGAGACGACTGTTCGCTGGGATCCAATCTAGTGAAGCGCGTTCAGCTCTGGGGCTGAGTGCAACTCCCACGCCATATATTCCACGAGTCATCGCTTCTGGGTCACCGGACACACGGAGGGAGAAGTGTGAAAGAGCTGAGTTCATCCTTGGTGTTCTCAGATGCAGAACCACGCTCGAGACTTGTATGCGTGTTTCGGAGACACAGCTTACATCGATTTTAAGGGAGTACAAGGTTTCAACAAGCATTGCTTGTTTGCTAACCTTACATAGAGTATGGACGTCAAAAGCTCCTATATAGAAGGGATCTCGTGGATTTAGAAAGATGTTATTTTGTTTAACGTTTACAGGCAGCAAGGAGCCTAAGGCCCTTCGGTCAGATGACTGACAGTCAAATGGCCCAGCGACGTTTGCTTGTGCAGTGGGAAGGGGTTGGGGAGGGACATCGGTGGACGCTGAACTGCGCGGGCAAATGATACTTACCGGTTGCCCAGGCCGAGGAAGGGGGTTTGGTTAAGGTACCCCACCTTGAGCCTTTGACTCAGAAACCTGAACCACAAGGCAGCGGGCAGTAGGGGTTTCTTTGCGGACTGCCTGGAGCCAATGACTCAATTGTCTGACCTGCCCGACTGCAGGGGGTTGGCCTAACCCGAGGGCGCAGGGAATAAGGCATTACTGTCTCATTCCTGATGCGGCTGCGCACAGCAGGTGCCTTTTGAGCAGCACCGGGCTCTTTGGTTTTAAAAGTATTTCGACCGTATTGGGTAATGCACCGGCGGTCACGGTCAACCGTTGGGCGATCGGAGTGTGCGGCTTTTGGAGCCGATCTTTTCTAACCCGTCCTTTCTCGGGGGAAGGCAGCATCGCTGCTTCCATAAATATGGACGTGCTGGTCGCCTGGGGAAACACCTTACTGCCTTCACACTCCTGCCGCACAGAACAGTACGACTTTACCCCCGGACCTCCTCGTAGCACGGGATCTCGCTGCTCTTGGTCTGCCTGCTCCCCTTTGGCCTTCCTGGCATGGTTGCACCTTGTGGAAAGACGTTCCAGCCAGGGTGGCCCGCGGGATCATTGAAACACTCAAGCCCGACCACCACGTCAAGGTGGCAGTTTTAGGTCGGGGGTCAGTTGGCTATAATAGAGGGGAAATGAAACATCAGCAAAAGCTTTAAAAAGGTCGAATTGTTCGTTATGATCTGACCGTCCCTTTCAAAACATGAGTAGGTTTTCAGATTTGAAGTCACCTGCATTGTTGCTAATGATTTTCTGTTTACGGCTGGACCAGTGTCTTGGTGTGTATATGGATTCGACTGGGGGTTGTCTGTTTATAGGCAGTATGGACGGTACCGTGATTGCGATTGGACTGTCACTCCATTTGTGCTCCTTTTTTGTGAATGCGGAGGAGATTGGCGTGCCACGTCTATGGGTTAACAGATTTTACGCCCAAAAGGATGCTTCTGCGGGTGAGTTGTTGTTTGGCACATTTAAGTTAGGTGTCGCATGGTAGTGTAACAAGGTTTCAATAATCTTCATTAACGTTCAATCCCTTTTAAGTGTTTAAAATGCTCGTTTGAAAGTGTCAACAAAGCTTTCAACTTGGCTGTTTGATTGAGGGTGAGTGGTGGCGATCTAACGTGGTGAATGCCATTTTACTTGCAAAACAAGGCAAATTTTGTCGACGTCAATGCACTTTTGATATCCAAAATCAGTTTTGCTGGCGTACCGATGCGAGTGAATGTGCGAGTGAGCCGGAGGATTGTGGGGCGAGAATTGATGTGATCCATCATGATTATCTTCGGTCATTTGGTGTAAGCGTCAACCATGATAAGATAATGCTGACTGTTGCTTGGTGCAGCAAAATCAATAAGTAGACCCGACCAAGGGTTAGTTGTTGCTTGCCACGAAGATTACTCAGTCTTCCCCGGCGATTTTATAGGACACTGATATTTTGAACAGGACTGCACAATTTCTCCTAGCTGTTTGTCCACAACCGGCCAGTATGCATGACTTCGCGCCAAGGCTTTCATGCGGTCGTTGCCTGTGTGTCCAAAATGAAACTGTTTTAGTACTCGCGCTTACAGGTTAGTTTGTATTATAACGCGTCCACGGAAGAGAAGGTTCCATCGACCTCGGACAATGAAAATCGTTGATAAAACAAGAAATCAATATCGCGTGTCACTGACGATGGCCAGCGTGTTCCGTGATAGTGTAATACTTGTCAAAGTACGGGGTCACATCTGGTTTCGTCACGGACCATTTTTGAAGTAACCAGAAGGGCTTGAATGGATGCAGCGAACTTCCGGTTCGATAGAAATGGAAGCCACAGCTGTGTCTTCTGCAGGCTGTCTTTGTGAGTCCATCAGTCTTGATAAGCCGTGTGCCTGGCCATAGTTATCCGTAGATTGATAGTTGATTGGAAAATCGTAGCCAAGGCAAATGATCGCCCAGCGCTGAAGATGGTTCAAGTGGTTAGAGCGCGAATTTACTAACTGGAAGGTCCGTGGCTCGAATCCGACCTCTGCCTCTCGACTTCCCCTTTCTAGGCTTGGACAACCTGGCAGTATCCCAGCCCTCGTGCTTCCTTCGGGTAGCATGGTAGTCGGGCACCGAAAGGTTGTTACTGCTGAGCGGTTTTTTTCTAAAGACAGTTCACCCTGTATACCGGGATGCCTTTTTTCCAACCGAAAATTCCAACTAGTGGTTTGTGTTCTGTGTGGAGTGTGAAATGACAACCGTAAATCATTTTGTGGGGTTTCTTGACAACAAATACCACTGCAAGCGAATCTTCTCCCATTTGACTGTAATTGCGTTTCGTTGGTATCAAAGACTGGGCTGCATGGGCGATGGATTTTTCAGTTCCGTCAGAAAATCTGTGAAAACGACTGCTGCGACTCCATGATTGGATGCATCTGACGCTAGAATGATATCCACAGATGGGTCGTAATTTGTAAGCAGCAGGCCTAACGACAGGAGTGATTTAACCTTGTCGAAAGCTGGTTGACACTGAGGTGATCAGTTCTAGAGAACATCCTTTCTAGGAGGTGGTTGAGAGGATCAGGAGCACAGTGCATATCCGGTTAAAAAGTACTGTACTGGCTCACTAACCCGAGGAAAGTTCGCAGTGAGGGCACATCCGTCGGTGGTGGCATTCTTTCAATCGGATCAGTGTTGTTCGGGTCAGGGCGATGATCAGATTTGTAGAAAATAAAACCCGCATATTTGATAAATGAAAGAAGGAATGTGCAGTTTCCCGCTCTGAGATGAAATCCGTGTTCTTAGCTTCCATCAAGTACTGAGGTTAAGCGATGAAGGAGTTCTTCCTGATCAGACGCTGCCACAACAGTATCATCCATATATGCCACGACGCCTGTTAACCCATAATCTATAGCGTCCGTGATTTGTTGGAATGTGGCTGTTGTTTTCACTGGAAAATACCACGGCGCGCGTTAATGGTTAAATTCTTGGAGTTAATCACAACTTAGAATTGTAAACAGGCGTCAACCAGATCTAGTCTAGCAAAGAAGTGCCGCAATTGAGTTTGCTGGAACTGGGAGATGATACTGATGTGAATCGAGTGTAGCATTCAAGCCTGTGGAATAATCAGCACAAATCCTGATTTATTCGTCTTCTTGATCACAACGATGGGATCTGCCTTGTAAAAAGAGTTGACAAGCTGGATAACACCTGAAGTTTGGGGACGATCGAGTTCAACGTCCACAGATGCAAGGGTTAAATAAGGTACGGGGCGCTTAGTCTGAAGACATGTTTGCTATTCAGCTTCAAGTGAGATATTGCTTGGACTTTAGGACAATGCCCAATACCGTCTTGAAAAACACCAGAAAAATTTGATTAGATTGTGCGTGTAAGCTGTTGGGATGCTGTTGGATGCTGTTGCGAGATGCACGTTGTCACATACAGACTGTAGAGGGACAAAACATTTAGCTAATCTATCCAATCAAGACCAAGCAAATTCAGATATGAACAATCTGCGAGGTAGTAAATGCCTTTAAATCGCAAATTATCGAAAGACATCACAAGTGAGTTCACCAACAAGTGGTAATTTGTTGTCGGAAGCAGACTGTGCACAATGGCTGGTAGCAGCAGGTGATAGCTTCTCGATTGCATTGTTGTGACTATGTGTTAGCTGGGTGATTTAGGAGGTTAACGGAACTTGTTTTATCGCGTATGACAGCCTTAGTACTTGAGTGGTAAAACCTCAATAGTGAAGACAAAGGATACCGGATGACGATCGGAACCAATGGAAGAGGGAGCGCTGCGGCTCGGTTGGCTATAACAGAGAGGAAAATGAAAGCTTAGATCAAATTTTCTGTTAGGATCTGACCGTCCAAACGGTACACCGTGAGTTTTTAATCCGTTTTGAGTATTCAAAATCCAAACATGACTGATCTCCCCATCAGTTTCTTCTTGAATCTAGTTATGCACTTATGGTGATCCAGTAGCCAGCAGGATTGATTTTGCCGTGATCGGTATTACTTTAAGCCATTAAGTTGAACGTCCCTGATTAAGTGGTTACTCGGTGATAGTCTCCTCTGCGAGATCCGTTTGATAACGTCTGAGAGCATCGCGCAAACTCACCGGTAATCGCTCGCATCCGGACAGACTGTGGTCATGATCGTGTTAAGCAGTTTTCTATGATGTTCCGCGCGTTTTTTCGCGGTCCATTAGGTTAGATATTGTTATGGTTGTTGGTATCATGAATGCGCAAGTGGGTGGACCTTGCACTGATTGGGTCGAATCGGGTGGTCGTCTTGCACTGGAATCAAGCCGCACAAGCAAAAGCGAACGGCTGCTAAGGTTGTGTGCTAACCGCATACAATTTCCGTTTCGTCCGAACTTCTGAAAGTCAAAGCCTCTTGACTGCGTGGGCGCCCTCCACATACCTCGGATGTAGATCGACCATCAATAAATTTCGGACATTCTGGTGTTATTTTCAAGAATTCGCGCTTCTTGATGAAGGCCTACGTGAAAGTATGAGGAATAACGCGTCAGAAGTGTGTTTTCATAGGTTGCTGACCACTCTTCGACAGTCGCGAACCGGTTTTGCCCTTCTTGGGGCTCATTAACTGGGCGCAGTCTTCGAAATGCCGTCAACCATACTTGGAACATAGCTGAATCTCTCGTTCATGGTGTTCTAAGCACAAGGTTGACAAGAATTATGGGACTGCGCCTAGGTGATGAGCCACAAGAAGAGCGAAACCAGCCATCGAAATGTTTTCAGCAACCTTGTGAGTGGTGTAATGCGCGTCCATACAATATATCGCAATATCTCTAATGTCGTACCAACTGAAGCATGAGGCTGCCCGGTGCAGTATACTTAGTTGTTTAAGCGCATTGTAAACGAGCGATTCAGCTGAGTTTCAGGCGAGTCTCCTGCCAAAACCAAATTAGTCTTCAGATGAGTGTATGAATCGATTAGCATGTTTTCACTTACCCACCCTGTTGCATGCAGCAAGTAAATCGCCCCGATTAATGGCTCTATGTGATGGCCGATGTGGCATGAAAACATTTTAAGTTGTCTGTTTGTATACTGGGTGGGATTTTCCAGTTCGCCCATACCATGACATTATGGTAGTTAGGATCCCCAACCAAATACTTCGATTCCAAAGCCTGACAGGGAGCCAGTTGGTGTGCGTCGACATATAACCACAGTAGTACAGGTTTACCAAGGAATAAGTCACCGTGCCTGTTTCTAACCCCGTTCTGAAAGATCGGTAGACTCCGTTTGTTGGACTCCTATCCACTGGGCAACCTGTGGTGAGAAACTCCGCATGTGTTGGATTGACCTCTCTCAAGTAAAGCTGAGTAGGTCATAGGGGTACACACCGCCATACCACGGTGTGATCCAGTCTGTTCGCAAAACGCAACAAGTAAAACAGCTGAAGAACCCAACACGCCTAACTAGACTAGTCGTGTTCATCAAGTGAGACTGATCACAGATACGTAATAGTAGAAGCCTTCTACGTTGTCAAGATCCACTCGGACTTGGGGGATATTATCTTCATACAGCAGGTACTAAAACCAAACACGGACAGATTATGTTGCTGTTGACACTCAAATCCCATGTGTTTTGAATGTGTCAGTTTTGAATGATGTCAGTTGAGACATCAGCATACCCTGTTACTCTTATTTGCCTTCCGGGGACCTACCACTTCTGGTAGTCTCATTATGAACAAGCAGGTGTAGTACGCTTCCCGACATAAGTGCTTGATCATTACAGATTTTATGGTTCCGGCCATTGATTGGGATCATCATCACTAGTGTTGGCACTGATCGTCCACTGCAGTACATTGATTGGAATGTCTTCGTACGAACTCTTCGAGCTCTCCGTACAGTGACGCTTCCGTGAACTCCTTGATTTGAGGTTAGCTCTGCGTGTACACTAGCCAACGGGACCCCGACCGGACCAAAAAAGTAATACACGGCTTGATGTTCTTAGGAAGGACGTTGGCGCGATGCAATGTCCACGCAGTGGATGGCAACCTTGAGCGCTTTTTCGGGTTACTTTAAGAAATATGTAGCGGACTGACATCCATGTTATGTTTGAGGCGTATTCAAACCTGGTGTGCTGGGACGCAGACTGAAAAATATGCTTTTTCACAAGGCACATAAAGTATCCTTATAATTAGTGCATTTTTTCTTCGAAGGGAGCTCTCCAAGTTAAAAAAATTTAGATACTAGCTACTTTCGGTATACGATGCACAGTAAACCGGTTTAACTGAGAGTCATTTATCAGTGGCTGACAGCGCAGCGACCATTGCGTACATCCTCTGAGCGACTGTCCAGCTACTATAGAAGAAAAGTAACATTCTTCTGCGACACTGCTTGGATGTATGTGCTATAGATTGCCTTTGTCTGTCTAACCTTGGTAAACCTGCGTTAGCATTGCAGTGGGAGCTGAGTCGTGAGATATGCCATGAGGAAGTCATCATCAGTTGTAAGAACCACGTACTTGCCACACAGTGGTTCTAGCTGCCAACACTTTTAATCACCGATAAGTTGGGGGAAGCGGGGTATATGGCTGTGCATTGGGGGCGGTAGCTGATATAATTGATGCGTTAATACAGGGTTGTCAGTGAAGCTTTCATTGGGTGGACTGGGACGGGAGCTATGCACTGAAAGTGATAGCCCACTGAGGGCGTGACAAGACCATGTCTGACAGTGTCAAAAGCATTGATGTGTCTTGTTTCGGGGTCCCCATCCAGGGAGACGGCAATGACCAGCGCAGCTGAGTTTGTTGTTAGTGTCCTTAGTACTTCGCGTTCGAGCTACTGTTTGACCTTTCCTAGCGCGTTTTCACCCTTCGCGTGATTGTGTCAAGAGAGTTTCGAGAAAGTCGGTTAACTGGCATAAGAAGCACGCTACCAAACCAGCGCAACATATGGATCGTGATCAGTTCCGTTACGGGCGAGTTATTTATTTCGAAGGCCATTCGATATACTGTCCAGCTGCTGTAGCACCCTTCCGGTGCCTAGCTGCCATGCCACCCGAAGGAAGCACGAGGGCTGGGATACTGCCAGGTTGCCCAAGCATAGACAGGGGAAGTCGAGTGGCGGAGGTCGGATTCGAACCACGGACCTTCCAGTCAGTAAATTCTCGCTCTAACGACTTGGACCATCTCGCCCCCATTCGATATACTGCAGCATTACTGATCCGGTGTTACCACCAGACTTGGGCAACGCTCCGACGACATCGGTGGTCGAACACTGAAAGTATTTTGACGTCCTTGACGCGCAGCGACCAGGTTTCTGGCCCGTATAATAATATGGAGGGCATCCCGACATTGTAAGCTCAGTGTTGCGAGAGTCGAGTAGTTCCGGGACGAGATCAGAAGGAAGACAGAACAGAAGAATAGAATGTACGCTTCAATCGCCCAGTAACGGTAGTACAGGAGCTGAAATTATAGTGAGAATTACGAGGTGATGGTCTATACGAGGGTATGGTTTGTATAGTCATGGCATTCTTTCCGCCTTGGAGTAAGTATGTCCGTTGCAGAGAAAGTGTAAAAAGAATTAAAAAGCTGTAATAGTAACGTGGAGTCATCTACGCCTCTCTGTTGCGTAGATTATACGGGTGAGTGCGCTGCTGTCGGATAAGAATTTTCAAGTGATTTCCTGGATCTGCATTGGAATGGGATGATGAGGCATCATTAATAGGCAGGAGTTCAGTCTCTGAGCAACCACGGTGGAGTGTTGGTGGTGCGTGAGGCTCCCCTTGTTCGGCGATATGTACTGTTTCCAGTTCTGTGTCGGATATCATGTCTTTGCCTTTAGGAGCCAAGCGGCGTAAGGATACGGTTTCTTGTTTGCCATCTGGACGAACTATGTGGACTCACCGTGGATTACAAGAGACGGATTCCGCTTCCTCTACCAGAGGACCATATTCAGAAGCTGACAGACCCACTTTGATTATTCTTTCAGTCGGTAGAATGTTGATTAGCCATTTCCAGAGAGCTCTGTGTTGTAAGCCTCAGCCAAACTCGCCTTGTGCTCAGCTGATCTGTCGTAATATGTGATCGTCAAACGGTAGTACAGGGCTTCTTTCCTAGTTATTTATGTCGATCACCATTGCTTACGTTTCGAGCATCTCGCAGCATTTTCTGGTCTTGTACTGGAATCATCACCATCTTGTGTGTTGGCTTTTAGATCTTTTAACTAGCAACCCGATTTTCCGGTAGTGGCTTAGTAGTGGTCGCCTATGGTTTCGCGTCATTTACGACAACAGTAATGCTNACTTCCTGATCTAAAGAGCGGTTACTCTTCGCCTAATCAAAATTTGATTTTCCCTTCCAGACCCTCGACTCACAATGCCCGACAACTTGAGGCATGTGATGTTGCAAGTTGTCGGTCAGCTGTGTAGTCAAGTTGGTTTCGAACGAATAACCGAAACATCGTTACACCTGCTTACCGATATTATGGAACGCTACTTACAAAATTTGTGCTTGTATATTGACAAAGTTTCACGTTTGTGTAAGCGGCTGTTGTTCAACCACTTGCATTCTATGCAGCTGATGGCGTTGCCTCTCTTGAGGATGGGTTATTTGCTGTGAAGCTTCTAGGCCAGTCCCCTGGAGCACTTATTAAATTCATAGAGGATGTGGGACCATACTTCACACCTCCACCAGCCAGTCTGTGTGGACCGATTCATGGCAAGGTGTGTCTTAATATTCCACCGGAGGGACACGAAGAGCTTACCTCCCGTCCTGATTACATCCCTTCCCACCTACCATTGAATTATTGCTATTCGGAGGAAAACGGTAAGCTAGTTTTCATTTTCATTCCCTGGATTTAAGACTTTCTTGCAGGTTGTACTCCCCTTGCCCTACTGCCACCTGAATCAGGGAATTCCAATGACCACCACGTTTCCACCTGCATTGTCTCTGCATCAGTTACGACTGCACCGGTGTCCTCCTCCGCCGTGCATCCAAGTCGTGCCCTTCCTGTATGGGCAAAGCAAGTCACATACAGGCCAATTAGGGTTTCCATCGATCCAGTCACTGGCAGTCTCGTAGAACATGCTCCACCTGAAAAGCTTCCCGATTATCTATATGATGATGATTTCCATACTGTTCCCAGTAACCTACCTCGCGGGACTCGTTTTGATGTGGGCAAAACGACTTCCCGATCACCTACCCACTTACAGTCGTCTACTTCCAGACAAGGAGCAACTGATGCTGAGTGGGCTGCAGCGCTACAGGTAGTTGGGACTCGGATGTTATTCTGTATTGCTTATTCCTGTGCCATTTTTCAAATGAGTCGGTCCGTTACTGCCAGCGATCACCTGTGTCCATTCTTTGTTTTGGTATTCATTTTGTATACACATACAACCGACGGTCATAACGTACCGCATCAAAGCTCTCTTATTATCTGAACCTACGTAGCATTGGAACACATGTGCGATAGTAATCTGGATTACGATATTAAACCCTGCAACTGTCCGCGAAGTTGTTACGATCTTGCTTACAGTACGGTAATCGCTGTGAGATAACTCAGGTGCCAAGTTGCAATCTCCGGACCCGATGGCTCGTGGCTGGGTTCACCCTTGTCCGGGTTTGCATAACTTCCTAGCATTCAAGCCTTAGGGCTTCTCCCAGCGTTCTTCCCCCTACTGCGCTTCTTTCGCTTGTGCCGGAGTTGATTGTCTCGCCTCTTTTCCTTCGAACTACTCGTCAACTTTGTGATATTCGAGTCAACCTACAACTCCATCTATGGCTGTGGTGAAGTGACGAGTGAACATTCCTGATTTTGTAGTTGTCCAGTTCCTGTCCCATCTGAACTTGCTTTTGCGGGTTGAATTACTTCAGCTTCTTATTGTGGATTCTCGCTGCCTTATAAATCGACCGATAGCATGAACGACTGTTTGTATACACGTGATATAGTAGGCTTGGTTTCTTCAACCTGGTGTGGATTTTTGGCACTCATTTGAAAACGGTATAACTGGTTATCAACCTCAGCTACCAAAGGCGCCTTAGTTAATCGAATCTTCCGTTGTGCACCTTTTATCTCTTCCCGTCTACAGTAGGTCGTCATTTCTAAATTGACCCCGGAATTTTCGCGTCCGTTAATCTGAACAGCACCCCATTTCTGTCCCTCCTACTTGTCCAGGCAACTCCGAACCCCCGGCCATCCAAGCGTATTGTGTATACACCCAGCCGGTTCGACCCAAGTTCCCTTCCGTCCTATATGTCCTCGGCCAGGCGTTCTGTCGCAAAGGCGCTAAACACTGCTAATGTCAGACGATCACCCGCGAGTGTAATGCTGACCACACAGAAAGCCCGACCTCCTCCAGTAATGTATGTTTGAGTTTTCCATGGCGGTTTAATCCAGTTCTTTGTGTTTTCTTTGGCAGTTTGATTCAAGCTCGCAGTTTGCGTGCGTTTTTCGATACGATATGCTACCACTCATCATACATTTTACGCTGTTATTGCTGGACCCAACAAAGTTGTGAGACCGATGTTCATTTTATTTGTGAGCTGACGGTGTTTGCTTCATCCTGAAAGCATTGAAACATGGGTTTATATCGCGTCTTGCGTTGTTCAGGTCCATTTCCGTCTCTGTCTGCTAAATTTCATTCGTCTTTAAGTTTTCGCAAGGTAACGGTGCCATTTTTCATCTCATTTCCTTGTTTGATACCCCACAGTCGTACCTCTATCCCCAAAGCAAATAGCCTCTCAACGAATTCTGGCAAGCGAAGACGCGGGTCAATTCGACGAGCGCGAAAATGGGCCAGGAAGTCGAGCCTGTCTAAAAATCCATCGATGTTGGAGAAAGCTTCGGAATCACCTTTGGTGAGGACATCGCCCAAGGTGGATATCCCCTCTCCATCTGCTGACAAGACTCCTGCCCTTCGTACTACCGATATCCTGGAGAGCCCCAGTCCCTTTTTCATGCAGTCAGAACATTCACTGCCACCACAATCCCCAGGTAAATACCAATCCGGAAGTAGCTTTTTTGTTTTGGGTTCTGAGTTTTTCAGCCTTGTCTAGTCTCGTCTAATCATGCCATGCCTCCAGACTTTATTCGATGTGGTTTGATGGCTTGTCTTCCGGACCCGCGGTTTAACTGCCGATTCCAGATGAACGAGCCGGGTAAACCTTTGACTCTCTCAGCTGAGTTCATAAGAGGAAGTATGTTGAAAATAATTCCAATAACTTCGACCCGGTAGTGATTAATCATTAGGCATTCAGAAGAATCACGTTTAGTGGTACCCAAGCTGGGACGACTTGCTTAGGGTATACTTATGTAACCTTTCCACCAACACAACTGAGCCCTGATACCTGCTTGTGGACCGTCAGTCAAAGTGAACGGCTTAGAGATCACTTGCGAAAGCCCTCATTGACCGACCTCCTCCAGAAATGTGTATCGGAGCGTTGGTGGTCCTCAACAGTGATGAAACAATTGTTCAGTGCTTATTGATTTGTCAGCAGAGATTGACTTTAATTGTAAGACTAGTTATTAGTTGCCACCATTGACGGTGGAAGTACTCTGTTTATTTTATTGGCTCCGAAAGTTGGAACCACATCGTATCTTCCTTTTGTTGTCCCTAGGCTAGGCTTGTCAGTAGGCTATTGTTAGCTCAGGTATTTGGGTTTTGTTGCTTGATTCATCACAAAGATTACCACTTTTGTCTGCCTCCAGGCTAATGCACTGTGAAACCATGTCGTACTGGTTATACAACCTTGAACCGTGCTGAAACGTATTGCTAGGCTCAGTGAGTAATTCAACCGTCAAATTACTCCTCTGCAAGGGTGGTCACGTACCCAGCTTTCCCGTATTGCTGTTGTCCAAGAACAACAACAATTGGGAGAAGACCGGCATCTGTCGAAGGAAAACCCGACTTCACCGAGCAATTGCATATGTCACTAGACCGGATTGCGTCATCGAGATAGTGTTGCTGGTCCGATTTCCTTGTTCGCCCCCCTAATGATGTTGAAGGGGCGTGTTTAAGATCTCATATCTCACTTTCCGGTTTTCGCAGTATCTGGTCCGGTCGTTTGACGTTATCCGTTGGAATAACTGTGAACTGTATCTTTAGGCTCTATTATAGACAATGATTGGTAGACTTCTACCAGTTTGTACAAAACCATTTCAATGGGCCGTCGCTCCTCTTACTTTAATATTAGATCCATAGGAAACTTGCTTTATTAACTGTACACATCAATTTGCCAAGCACAGCAATGACGCACTACACATAATGCCGCAGATTGACCTTACTGCCACCCACGGGTCTCCTCTCGTTGGTATGTGTCCCTCTCCTTCGGATATCTTGGAATATCTGCTGTGAATTGCGTGATCAGCTCCTCCCCTGACGTGACCCTATTTCCCCTACGTTTCATCAAGTATTCTGTTTTTTCGTTCGTCCTTTTTGTAAAGTCACTGGATTTTTTGGGAGATTACGTCCAACAATGATTGACAATGGTGTGCAATCTGTCCCATTCAGTTGCCTTCCACCTATATAGATGGTATTCATGTAGAGAATGAATCCGTTTATTTGATCCGTCCTACAGCTGGTTTAGCTGTCAACGCCGTCCTGTTGACTGCGTTTAAAACTCGGATGCAGCGGTTCTTGTGTTTCCGTTTCCAAATGTACACGATGTGCTGTGCGATCTTTTGGTGGAAGGTCTCATGGTTTAGGTAAATATTCTACCTGAAACATTTCTTGTCAAAAAATTGCTGCTTATCATTGAGTTATTGACCACCGATGCCTCAGAAGCGTTTCTGGTGTCGGATGACGTCAACGAATTTCTAACGATGTGGTTAGAAAACGGGTTTTTGGTTGTGCAACAGGTGATCCAATCGCGGAAATCATCCAGCACCATCAACTGCGGTGCTTCGGCCATCTTCTACCCGTGCCGCAACACCATCTACCTGGACGAGTGTTGTTCCCCCTGCCCCCTTCAGAGTAGCGGAAATCACGAGGTGGACAACGTGCGACTTGGCAAAGTTGTGTGAAAAAGATTACGAAAAGTTTCGATGTTGTTGGTGTTTTAAGAATTCCAGGATGGCTGGAGACATTGCAGGAGATTCGGCTAGTCGATGTCAGCGGCGTTCATGCTGTCGGTTTCTTTCCAGAATGTCTGACTGAGTGCTTGGAAGTGTAGACCTCTAAGAATGCTTGCGATAAGCCTGCACGGAGTCCCTTTTCTCATCCAGTGTTTTTTTATTCTTTTCGTTCTAAACTTTAAATGTAATTAGATCAGCTTTATGGTTGTACGGTTTTGGTGCATCAGTGTCAATACTGATGTTGATGTCTCTGCTGCTACTGCTGATGATTAATGAGTGAAATGAACAGTGGTTTTTCAAACTCCTCTAAAGTGAACTACCTATTTGGTAGGTGTGTAGCGTAATGCTTCAACACAGACCTGATTCTCACTGGTTCCACTCGTATGTAATTTAGTATAAATTCCGGCGGTTTTCGTTTTGCTAGTGGTATTCCTCATTGGTTGTATAGTTCAAATGCGTAGTATTAGAATTCCGGCTGTTGTGAAACAAGACCAACTAATTGGATCTGGTGGACTGCACACATGTTTCGAACACTGCACTCTTCATCGCTTGTTTAACCGATTCTAACCCTGGTTTGCGATTTCCGGCGTGGCTTGATTGGAATTACGTACAATTTACGGTCTAACAACAATACTACCCTCTGGTATCGTCCGTTCGTTGAATTCGAAGGAATAGTGGATCACGCCAGAAATTCCACCCGTTTCACATCAATGATCCGAATCCAGTGTTGCCTTCCGTATACTGAAATGAACATGTGGTCAGTGAATTTAATTAACTCAAAGATGTGACGATCCACCCATTCCTATTTTCGCTTTTTTTTTCCAGCTTCGGATGCGACACCACCGATTCTCCAAAGGAATAGTGGATCACGCCAGAAATTCCACCCGTTTCACATCAATGATCCGAATCCAGTGTTGCCTTCCGTATACTGAAATGAACATGTGGTCAGTGAATTTAATTAACTCAAAGATGTGACGATCCACCCATTCCTATTTTCGCTTTTTTTTTCCAGCTTCGGATGCGACACCACCTGCCGATTCTCCAATGGCTGCTCTTAGAATGAATAAGACAGACTCTGCGGACCAGTTGGCTATCAGTAACGTCGATGCTAAGGTTGAGCCCTCCGTCGATGACCAGTTATCTCTGCAATCTTCACCCCTCACCAAGACACCCACCCCTGTTGTAGAAGATGAGCTTATGTTGAGCCCCAAACCGCGACCCGTTGAATCCGCAGCCGCAACGTCAACTCCAGCGCCTAGTCTAACTAAAAATCTCGACAAAAATCCAGAATCTTATTCATCCATCCCTGCAGACAACAGCCACAAACGTGGTAGACCTCGTGCTGGCAGACGTGGTCATGGAAGGAGAGTGATCACACCCAGAGTATCAATCATTAGCAGCTTATTCCAGAACCCGCTAAGACAACGGGCACCACAATCCGTATGTTCACAGGTCTACGGAACCTGCTTGCTTTAAATGTCGTTTATCCTGAATGCTATCATCATGCCGCTTTTAATAATTGTAACCCATGTGATTCATGCCTAGATCGTTTCTCCTAACGCTGCCGTTTGTATGAATTTCTAACTATCTGCATGCGATTTTGTTAGTCACTAGCTTAGAAATTATGCCGAAGAGAGTTTCGTCACGGAGATAGCGGAGTTAAGGTTCACCTTCGTCCTCGTCAGGACCAACAACAAGAAAGTAACCATCTGCTGTTAAGAGAATGTTGGTGGCTCTGTTTGTGTAGATGGCCGTTGATTCAGTAGCTGATTACAGCCAAATCCAGCAGTTCACACAGATTCGAAGTCAGGATACACATTCCGCGTAGACATCCGTTTTTCCGCAGAGTTATCCTATGCGGAAATGGGGTTTTTGATTTATCTACTAATAAAATTAGCCAGTACGAAAATTATTACCTTGTTTTTCACATTCTCTGGAGTAAGTCTGTGAGCTTTGTCCATATGTTCTTCCGTTTTGTGCTTAGTACTTTTTTTTTACTGTTGAAAACTTCAAGACGGCGGTTAATTCGCCTCACTTCATTGACTATTTTTTGCCGTTATCTCGAGGGAACTCAGCGTTTTCTTTCTATGGTCTCTGAGGCCAGGTCTCCGCTCGTGTAAAGCAGCGCTGTTTCTCTCGGAAACGTTGCTCTTCCCATTGGTTTATCTGCCATTTATTTCTACTGAAGAAAACTTCGTAGACTAAGGTCTGACTGTTCACCGTTGAGAAGGCAATCCGAGTCCATTCATTTAAGCTTACTTTCAGGAAGCCACGAAACCAATGACCCGCAACGGCGTTGTTTGTTGGGGGACTGTTGTAATCAGTGCAACGTGTATGCAAGATGCAGCCCTTTGGCGATTATTCTTGACTTCAAAACCGCACAGTGAACGGTGTTTGGACGAAAGTCTGACGAACCAACTCAGGAGTTAGGACAGGTGGCCTGTCAATACTGTAGTTTGGGCAATAGTACCTGCAAAGTGTAAATTCGCAACTATGGTGCAACCCAACGTGGAGCCTCAGCATCGGTGTCCACAGGAAGTTAGCCTTTGGATCTATTACGGTTCCAGACTCTAGTAACGGCAAAGCTCAGTGTGCTCAGCTCTCTAAGAAGAACAACCACACAACTGGACTGTTTTTGTTCCATGTCTTGACCAAATTGAAAATCTCTGGGGAGCTGCGGCAAACACAAGATTTATGCAGCACCAACGCATACCGGTTCAATGAGTTTTATCAATTCCCTAATGATGTGCTCTTTCCTTTTTTCGAACAGCGTCCTCAGCCGTTAAAGAAAATTCCAGATACCCGTTGTTCCAATCAATCGACTCCAAAGGAACCCCGCCCACATGACACCCAGATTACTGAGAAGAACAAACCTACCGCTCAAACAACTATAGAAAAAAGTAAAAAAGTCAGAAAAAGTACCACTGCCGTCAGTCGTCATGGGCGTCGTCCCACTGCACCACCGAGTTCTCGATCAAAACCACATTCCTCTACAGCGGTTTCTCTTGCATCGAATGAGCTCGAATCAAATTCTGGGCTTGATATCAGTCAAACATCTCCAGTTTCTGACACGACAGAACCAATGGTAGATGAGGTACGGGCGCGATTGCTACAAATGCCTGAAAACAGCCCAGTGCAGTCTAGGATGGAACCATTCAAAGGTGAAGATCAGCAGAGCACATTCCGTACTCTCCCCTTCACTGGTCATAACTTTGCTAAAATTCGGTCTTCCAGTCTGAAGGCATCGAATTCTCTCCCTTCATCCCCATCCTCTCTGGACTCTACCCTAAGCTCATCCAGTTCATCACTTTCCAAGGAGGAATATCCTTTAATCAACGAACGACCATCTATAAAGCTCGAACATCGAGAAGGTCTTTCAGGTAGTATTGAGCAGTTTGTACCTTCTGTTTCCACCGGTGCTCTTGCCGAGGCCAAACAGACTCGTTCGACACCTTTCAGTTCATCACCGTCATCTTCCACCTTAACCTTGTCAACTTTATCCTCCATTAGTACGGCGAAGCAACATACGACTGCCCATTCCCCAGTGTGCTCGTCGACTCTCCATCCCAGTCCGACTTCCAACTGTCCTCCACCACTTCTACCACTGGCAACTTCAGCATTTGATGTTTGTTCACAGGATGGGTTACTATCGGGTTCAGCAAATTCAGATTCATGTGCTGTGATTCCGCCACCAACTCTAGTGCCAGTAAGCTTTGTATGATTCGTATTATTCGAATCTACTTGATCGTGGTTTAACTTTTTATAACTCAACAACCCTAATCTATGTACTTCTTTTGCTTACTTTGATCCATGGTGATGAGCTTAATAACTCATCTCATACAATTCACCCAGCTTCAAGCCTGGTTCCGGTTGATAAACACCAGTTTCCCACTAATTGACTTCATGGTTTACCCAACATCCCCTAGTGCATCGTGTATCTCAGGTCTGGATGCAGTGATGAGATCTGCTTAGCCAGAATCCGTACCTGCAACGACAAGTTTGGCGCTTCTAGGAAATCATTTTTTGGCGCAAATAGTCTGCTGCAAGTATCTTTTTTGCGTAAACAGACCCCAGAAATGCATTTGTCGTTGTAGACTGCAAGTTGTGGGTAGTCAGATAGCGCAAACTTCTGTAAGTTTTCGCGTAGACAACGTTGCGAAATATGAGTAACTCGAGTTTGTCGCTTGCTTTTGTTAACTTTTTCACTGCAATCCCGCGATCCACAGATAGGTGTTTATTATTTGGCCTGGTCCAGTGACATTTAGAGTAGCGCTTTTTCTACAGCGTTAGACAGACAGTTTTGTTCATTTAGTTATCCCAACAATGCCCGAGCCATAAAGTACTCGAATACGAAGTCTAACTGGAGCTTCCAGATCCAACTCGGTTTTCTTAACTTCTTAGCTATCTTGCTCTTTGAACGCCGGTGGAGTTTGTCCGGTGTAGTTTACATTTCGGTTTTAATTGAAGCAAAACAATCTGGTGCCCCAAAGCTTGCTCAGGATCTCCCACTGATTGACGCGCTTGACTGCTGGTGCTTTCTACCCGTACTGCCATCCGTTTTCTCTAGGTTTCGGGGTTCGGTTCAACCGCACAGAAGTTCAAGGTTTCGACGTCAACTGTTTTGCCAGGAGAGCATGGTTCAAAACCTTCCTCGACCTCAAGCTCGTTGCTGCGGTTCAAACTTCGTCATGAAAGTATTGAGGCAAGGGAAATTCTCACCTCTTCGTTGTCTCCTTCTTCTTCCTCGTCTTCACTGTCTTCCTCTAGTTCAACCCCGATTCACCAAGACCCTGCAGATCGAATGGCCACAGTACCACCACACATTTTCACAACCAAACCGTCCACCGTTTCAGACTCTGGCCATGTGGACCTCGAGTGAGTGCTACTTTAGGTCGTTAATGGCTTTTGAACGCTAGTGAAAGCTGTTCTTTCACTCTGTTGCTGTTGACCTGCCTCACAAATAAGATTGGTTGGTTGGTTGATGACGAGCTAAGTAAAACTCTCCCCGCCGCCGACTCTACATTTTTAGTGCAGGTTCTAATATAGGGTCGTGTCTGACAGTTCCTCCACTCCGCACTCAAAATTTATCCCTTTTCTTGGCTTTCTCACCCAACTGCCTCGAACAGCTTATATCAGTGATTTTACCTAAGCAAATACTGCTTAATCCCCACAGTCCTTTTGCCTGTACTCCAGAGCTTTATTATCCTTTTAGTGTTCACTCAGTGTTCACGTTCATGACTTACACCTCCTGTTTTCCAGGAACACGTCACTTTCCAACGCCCCTTCTTTGATAGACCAAGGACCGTCGTCCACCAAAACTCCCAAAATGTAAGTCATTTTGCATGACGCTTTCATACTCAAACAGCACCTATGGGAATAGTAAAAATGAAAACAACCGTGGGCTATCTTCTCCCCGTCCTCTGTTTGCTCAAAATGCGCATTTTGATGGGAATTTAAGGACTATAATATTTCATGATACCAACTTCAGCAGACTATCTATTCTTTGTCATTCTTCCAGCAGATGGTGCGCACATTGTTGTTCTTCATGATCATCATTATCAACAGCAACACTACACCGTGCTTTTTCCTCGTTCTGTCCTTTTTAGTGTTATTCGTCTAGGTGGTGGAGTCAACCCGGGTGTGCTGTCTTGTACCCAGTCACCGTTTGTCCGGACATCTGAGAAACCCGTTGTAGCATCGCCAGCGCTTGTGGATACACCACCCGCTCCTCTTGCTCCACCGCCATTAAGGCTCACAATTTCAAAGGATCGACTCACCTACCGGGGTAACGATGCAGCGCAAAATGACGATGACTCTAACGCGTCGAGTAGCAGCAGCATCAGTGAGAGTCTCAACAGTAGTGGGGATGAGGACGAAGATATAATGGTAAAAGCAGATAAGCCTAAAATATCCAACCTACAGACCTCACTACCTCCGCCACCTCTTGAACGACTTCCTGATCGAACCTTGATGGGTACACGTCCGTCTCTGGATGCTTCAAGTGCGACCAGGATTTCAACCCGTCAATTATCTGAACCATTATACAAATCTGCAACTCCTGCACGAGATTCTGACAAAACCTTGGAATCGAGACGCAACGACGTGCCTCCTTTGCTGCCGCTGTTTTCGCCGGTTGTACCATCCACCGCTCCTTTCCAACTTGGACCGCCTTCGCTAACAACAATCTCCAGTGCTCCTAGCCACATGGTAGATCGACCACATGAGGGTTAGTTAGTCACCAACGACTTGTCCTGAATTTGGATATTTTCCATTCATCTCATACTCTTTTTACTATTTGATCCCTCTGAATTAGCATTATTTTTGCTGCCAAGAGTCTATTTCCTGGACCAGCTTTCGAATCAAACGATGTAGCCAGTAAAAGCAGTGTCGCAAGTTAATTCCATTTTTAGAAGTAGGGCCAATCTCTGCTGAAACGATAACGAGCGCATTTCTGTGCAGCTTATGTATAGGTATGCCGTGGGCGAGGAGTTTGCCGAATGTCGTTCCACTACTCGCTATATTGTACCCAAACATCTGATGTGTTTTGGGACAGACAGGCATCGTCCTAAAAGAATAACGTTGTCTTAATTTGAGTGTCCTTACCAGTTGTAGGCTGGCACACCCTTTTGTAGCCGAATATCTGCATCTAAGCCAATCCGCCTTGCCTCGTCAAAGGCATGTACGTACTTTGAGACAACTTCGTTGAACAACGTTATTTAGTCAAGCTGTGGATCATATTTCAATACTCAAGGGACTCTTGCCGTCTTGTGTACTAGTATGTGATGCGTGAACTTTATTGCTCTCAGTTTAAAAGCGCATGCTTTCTCACAGGACAGGCTTTTCGTCCGGAGGCAGATAGGCCGTCTTTCGTCACTTTGAACCGGTTTGCCCATCCTGTCGATAATTTGCCTTCTCGTTTTCTGTTTGTTACAATCATTTCCTTCAAAACTTTCGACACATCTCCTTTTAGCTTTCATATTTATTTTTTTGCTGCTGATGCTTCAATACATCGCTAAGGTTGAGTGAGAAATAAGCAAAAACGGCGGAATATGTGACCGTGGTTTAACCCGCTTGTGGCCACCGTTTGCGAAATATCCCTGTTGCCACCCGTAAGCCCCATAAGCGATAAATCCTATCAGGACTTGTTGCACCGCAAATGACGGCATCCTTGGTATTTGCAAAATAAGTCCAAAGCAATGTGGGCTTGGCAGTGTGGTTCATGCAAAGTTGGGATGGTCTAAGATCAGTTTGATCGGAAAACTGCTGGTCAGTTTTCGGTATCTTTTCAAGTTTTCGTTTCATCTCCAACAACATAGCCTGAAAAACCGTTTCAAAAGTTGTGCGATTCCTTGTCCAATCATGATCTCAATTCTTCGAATCTTACTCCAGTTAGAAGTCACTTTAGCAATGCGTCGTATTTTTGAAGTTTTTTTAACCATGTATCCGACACCTCGGTGGTTTCCAAGCCCTACTTGCCTCTCTATTTTTTTGTTTTCATATATCCATCTCTGTTCCCTCGGTTTAATTATTCTAACTATTACATACAAGAGTTTCTAGCCCACTCGTGCTGTTAAAGGGGATCTGTCTCCTTTCTCTTCTACGCGTTTCCCAGATAGTTTGGTTGTCTGTCACTTATCAGGCAATCACTGACAGCAAAAGCCGTTCTGTTGGTTCGCACAGTTTGGTCACAGATATAACGCCACCTCCTCTTGCTAGGATCTCTGCACATCTTAATTTCCTAGTGCATAAGAACTCCAACGCTGTGAATTCTTCCACAAATGTGACAGTTGTTCTCTTGAAGCATTTGCCCTCTGATTTCGTTTTTGACTCAGCTTCCATCCACCCTGATTTAGCCCAGTAAGAAAACCGAGGGTCAGGATTTAGGATGTCCTATTAAACGATACCCTCCAAATAGACCAGGGACTATCTCCCCCACGTTAAATGTCTCTTCGTTAAGTATCCAGTATAATCGCATCGTCCATTTACAATTAAATGGAAGACTATTATATCTTGTGTACGACTGTTCAGTGTAAGCCTCGGAATTGGTGGAGCAGAGGGAAAACTTGGTATTGGTGATCAACTGGCGTGTGCACGTCTAATTGAGGAACAATTAATTAGGAAAGCCACTCGATGCGGCATCAAATGCCCAACAAAGATATAGCTCCTGAACAAAAGTCGTGAGAAGAGTCAACCTATCAGTGTAGTGACTAACTGACTGGGTGAACGGGGTACCACATTGACCTTTTGCTGAACAGGCGACGCTCGGCTCCTGTAACATCTGAATTCTGATTTGTGTTCAGCTATCCGTGGCACTTCTTGGTATAGTTCACCAGTGTGCCCACGTTTATCACCATGTTCCAGCTTGATTTCATCACGGCGGATTTTGTTGCACTTCCGTTCTCAGAAGTACATCGGGTCAGCGGTCGGCGGGTCACCAGCGTCTCACTCGCCCTTATCGTATTCGCCCTACAAATCACTTTTGCCTATGGGGGTGACTTTAATGCGACAATCGTTTACTGATTTCATTGTGCAGCGGCATATCGAGGGCTTATTACGTAATTCAACAGATCAGATACATGCTGAAATAGCAACCATAATCAGTACGTGCGATTAGTCTGGAAAGTGTCCTTCTCTTTTGTGAGAGTCACCTGTGCTCGTAACCTAAACCGCACTGTGTGCACCTCTGAATGCCTCGAATACCAACAGTGACACGGAAACGCGGTATCGTGCCCTCATCCTCACGCCGTTAGCTAACTGCAACAAGGCCACTCTGGTGGTCCAACTTGGTCGAGTGACAACCGATGCATCCATACAACTTCAGACCAATGGAGATACCGACGAGCGTAACTCACACCGCACACAACATTGGTACTGGATGTAACTCTTGCTCCAGCGTTGCGCACCCAAAATGAGCTGCTTGTTTCTTGTACTAGATGATCAGGTCAAACGGTAATACTGTGGGCTAGTACGTGTATGGTTGTTGTGGCTGCGCGTTGGATTTAGCCGGCTACCGATGTGGTGTAGCCAATAATAGAAAAGCGCGTTCCACTATTCCTGGTGAAATACAGACACTAGCATGGTAGGTTACAGAGGGGACGAACTTGTTCCATATGAGGCTCTCCACATCATGAGACTACAGAAAGCTGTCCATAATTGTACCACTCAGCAATATGCACTACAACAGCGCGTAAAAACACTGAATTCCCGTGTTTACTAATCTTCTCCAATGACAATGAGAAAATCCGGAAAGTTGACAAGTTTTCTGCCCATTTTTACTGTGTTAACCCAGACCATATTGCCTCTGCATAGCGAGTTTCGTATAGTTGAGGTTCGCGCCAAATTGAATTTATGTCGTCGCACGTCTTCTCGTGTCAGACATAAAGCTTAATTGACTACTTCCGCAGACATTCTGACACCAAAACTATGCGATCATTCTTCCGGATAACGTGACCTGTGGGTAGCGTTATCAGTGTCTGAATGCTATTCTTAGTGACCTCATCACACAGGTACTCACTGCAGCACCATAAGTGATTCCACAGCTAGTAGAGATGAGTCCACTTCGAGCTGTTTCAAGCCCAAAATTTTGGCATGTCTAAACAAAGCATGTGGAAACTCGGTGGACCAGAAGTGGAAGGTTCTTAGCCTGGTCGAAATCATATCTCGTGCTCTATTTTTCTTAAGATATCTAAGACAATGTACCTACAAGAACAGATCATGGAAACTTCGTGAATGATTTCGGAGAAATGTCGGCTAGTTGCTCAGATAGTAGGCCTTTATTCGGGCAGAATTCTGGGAAGCATTCCAGACATATAGGTCACAAATATATATATATATATATATACGTATATAATCACATCAGAGATAAGCGCCTTTTTACGATAAATTGCGAAAAG
>NW_008751659.1:734690-758213 GCF_000715545.1 Opisthorchis viverrini | reverse complement strand
AAATCATGTTGCGAAAAGTGGGTGTAAATACAAACGAATTCGTATTAAAGCACAGTCTTGCGGATCGCCCAATATATATATATATATATATATATACGTATATAATCACATCAGTGATAGCCGCCTTTTTACGATAAATTGCGAAAAGTGCGTCTAGGTTAATTGTTCTGAGAAGCCAATACAATGTCGCAGTATATTCACTTTGAGTTGCCGAACGAGTTGGAGGATGAGTTGCCTGAGGTGCATTAGAATCAAGTGCGTTGGTGTTACTTCAATGGGACTAGTCAATCTACCGGTTGAGGGGGTTTTTGTTTGTACGGTCTGAGTCCTGGTAACTGGGCGCCGAGTACCAAGAACAGCGAGCTGTTTATGTTTGACCTAATGTCACCCTGAATGAATATAAGCGGCACACTTCCTAAGCCAGGCGAAATTTCCCCAACACTAACCCAAATCGTATCTAATTCCGGCTTTGAGACAGTCACGGATGCGTCGGCCATGTAACTTGTCTTGTAATGCGTGGAACCAGCACAGTGGGCTAGACCGTCGAGCCCCTTCGATTTGTGCAGGCATCATTCCATCCGGAGGGTGCTTGCTATCACTCGACCGAGTTTCAGCAGGCCCCGCCACTGTGGGCGTGTTGCGGTTATCTAGCTGCGAAATCGTACTACTGAGAATGAGGGCGCAGCATCGCGTTTCCATGTGGGCATAGAAGGGGCTTTCCTCCGGGCCATCCGTTCAGTCAGAGTTACACACCTTGTGGCACCTGGGTTGCGCCCATCCGCGTTGGCGGACCACATAGGTTCCAACCTTCTAGCCCATTCCGCATATTTGTCCGCAAAATACCGTGCGAAATAGGCTAAGTAATTACATGCTCTCCAAAATACTGATGTTTTATGCACCATTTCGCCTCACCTCCAAATGATGGATGTACACCAACCCCATCACATGAAACTCCCGCTAAATAAGTCACCAAAGCACCAAGACCATTGGACTGAATGGTA
The DNA here is from genome assembly GCF_000715545.1 of Opisthorchis viverrini. Classification (NCBI taxonomy): domain Eukaryota; kingdom Metazoa; phylum Platyhelminthes; class Trematoda; order Opisthorchiida; family Opisthorchiidae; genus Opisthorchis; species Opisthorchis viverrini. The sequence goes on along the minus strand of NW_008751659.1, from coordinate 757,212 downwards.
AAATTTGTCATACTGACCTGACGCGGTGTCCTTTGCAAAACTATCGCGCTACTGAGTCAGTTTTCGAGAAACAAAATGCTATCGCGTCTCCGACCAAAGTACTTCGGTGGACCGACAAGTGGCTTTGTAAGTCCGAAAAGTCATGAGTTGATCACAATTTTAATGCGATCGGTTCTCTATGTGAATTTTGGTCCTGTGGAAATCTAATTTTGCCGCCATCTTTGAGTTGGTTTTTGAAGATAGTTATGCGCTTCCCTGTTATTTCGTCTGATTGAATCTATTCTTGTGCTGAGGTTGTCCCTTCGCTTGCTTGCCCTACTGTTGCGGCACATGACCACGGTTGTTTATTTCTGGTCCACTTTCTGTTTCACCGTTTGATCTAAATTAAAATAGCCCTGTGGAATACAGCTTTTCCGTTCATAAGTGTCTACCAGCGTCTTTGAGTTTGGGGTGAATTGCCATTCGTCATCATCACTTTATCTCTGAAACAGCTCTTATTTACTTCCTGAATTCATTGATCTCTAATTTAAAGTTTATGTCTATTTGTGTTTTGAGTGGATGATGCTTGAACACCTGTTCCCCTCTCCAATGCAAAGCTGTTGCTTTTACCAAGAATCGTTAATCTCCTTCCTTGTCAACCATTACTGTCTTTTTTCCAGGTTGCTGAGGTGTGTAGCTGACTTAGCGGCGGCTCACTGTGTTCCCTTTCAGACTTGCGGTTCGCCCACTGGTATTCGATCTATACAACTGGCCACAATTCATCCTTTACGCTATGCTTTTGGTGAATAAGGTACAAGTTGCCACATGAACACTAGGGACACGGTCAGCACAGCTCACAGACAGAAACTGCATGCATCTTTTTTTTTCTAAATTTTAGGGTCATCTGCCAGTTTGCAGCGCAAGCGTAGAAACCCTCCGGCCAAGCAGGAAAGTCTATCCAAGCGAGGGCGCCTAAATTCCTCGATTCCGTCGCTAGGGTCGCGCGGACACGAGCTGTCAGGGAGCACCCGTGTACGAGTAGATTCCGTCTTTACGGATGACGAGGAGAGCGATGGAAATGGTGCTGTCGGTAGTGCAGTGAAACGTCCGTTATCTATCGATACAAACCTACCCGAAGCGAATTCTCGAGGGAGTGGATCCGTTCCCAAACTGACAACACCCAAGTCTCAAAAGTTCCTCCCGTCACCGGTTTCCACCCGAAACGTGCCGCTGGATACTAAGCGAATCAAAGGTCGACCTCGTACAAAGCACACATCTGCGCAGTTGATGGTTCCATCGTATTCTCCTGTAATCAAGTCCAAGTCACAATTTGCGCCCACACGCTGTAAATCACGCTCTAGAATGAAGCCTACATCTGCAAATGCTTCTACCTGCTCTAGTCCTTTGACTAAGCCAGGACTAGTCAGCTCACAGCGTCCGGCATCTCAAGTCGTGGTGGCCTCAGCCGGGAATTCGTACTACTTTGTAAGTCCCTAAACAGATGAAAATGCGTTTCTGGTTAATTTTTAGGTGCGGACTTTTTTTATGTCCAAACACTTACGGGACTCTTAGAGCTTTTATCCAAATTACTCTCATTTGAATATTCCCACTTTTTTTACTGTCGCTTTGCCTCTTGTTAGACCACCCTCCTACTAGATTTCATGAGCAGTGCACAACCCTGGTCATCTCGATATTTGGACAAATTACAACCACGTAATAAACAAAATTTCAATCATCCGTGACATTTCCTGTTTAGAAAGTCTTCATAGATGAGTCAATCGATCGTCAGAGTCAGAAGAACTATCGAGCCTTCTTCCGAGGCGTCCGGTAAACCAATCACATCGCTCAACTTAAAAACGTGTTTGCCATTTCAAGTCAAGTCCGTACAACAAAGCTCCCTCTCAAGTGCAGAATGGTGCAAACAAACGCCGTCGCCTGAAGAACATTAAGCCGATTCAGCTGTCTTAACAGGGAAGGAAGGATATCAGAAATAGGTCGCCGTTATGCATTTATTTATCGCGTGGTGCCACTGCCGCATGAGGTTTGGGCAAATCAGCAGTTAGCTCTGATGGTCAAATACCAGTCGTCTCACACCAACTCTCAGTGCGATTATTACGACTTGTTCAGCTGTAGCACCCTTTCGGTGCCTAACTGCCATGCCACCAGAAGGAAGCACGATACTGCCAGGTTGCCCAGGCCTATACAAGGGAAATCGAGAGACAGAAGTTGGGTTCGAACCACGGACTTTCCGGTCAGTAAATTCGCGCTCTAACCGCTGAGCCACCTTGCCCCCCGTTATTACGACTGGTACCGTTAACTTTCCTTGTAGGTGGCAAGCGAGCGATTATAAGCTACGACTGAACGCCATGAAGTTCATCCTACAGAAAGTTAGAAATGGTCAATCCTTCCAATGTGATCGAGCTCTCCTTGGCATAACATTATGCATAAGAATGCTGAAAACTCTTCGACAGCCCACCGCGGGTGTCGCCGTGTTTGATTATCCTCAGTTAGAAGTCGTTCCCGAGCATTCAATAACCTTGCTTTCCGTTTGGAAGTCACTTTGCTTACTAGAAGTATTTGCTTTTATGAGACGAAATCTCTTTTGAAAATTACAAAGTCTCTTCATACCACCAACGAACTCTAAGTAGATCAGAGGAAGAAGAATTCGCACTATGAGCGAGCCTTCTATTCGAGTTGTAGTCACTTGCGGAGCCAGTCAACACATGACCACGTGATGTAGGGTCTGTGATTAAAGGATCAGTGGTCCTAAGTCGTGCGTAAGTACGAGTTAATCACCCGGTCGACCAACTGATCTTCTTTTCTGATCTCTGTTTTCTTCGGCTTCAAGATAAATCATGTTGTGCGGCAGCGAAGCACCAGTGCTGAATACTGATTTCATGCTGTCGATGATGATGCTAATGATCCCTACTCCGGATGATGCTCGACCCGCTTCTCTGACCAGCAAATAAACTTCAAGCCAGATACTCAATGTTTCAATTGCACGTTCTCTCCTTACTTGGTTGAGTTTCAAATATGCTTCCTGTACAATGGACAGTGAACACAGGGGGCGAGATGGACCAAATGGTTTGTGCGCGAATTTACTGACCGGAAGGTCCATAGTTCGAACCCGACCTCTGCCTCTCGACTTCCCCTGTCTAGGCTTGGGCAACCTGGCAGTATCCCAGCCATCGTGCTTCTTCCTGGTAGTTAAGCACCGAAAGGGTGCTACAGCTGAACGATTTTCTGGACGAATACTAGATTCTACTATGGAACCGAATGCCCAACTCGTTTTTAGAATCTCTATCGGAAGCAGTCACTTCCACTTTTCCCATGTTCTTGAAGTCAGTCTACTCTTATTTTTCACTCGCCATTTTTAATATGCTTAAGTCGCCAGCCTCATATTCGTTATTACATGGAAAATATCATCGATGAGGTGGTAGGCATAAATTCCCTGATGTGCTATTTGGTGTATTGTTTAACTGCCACACTGCTGTAGTCAAACACAACTACCAGCAGTTTTCAGCCATACATTTTTGTGAAGTTGAACTTGCTTGAATCCCGGCTTGTGTTGTAATAATAACCAAGTTGAATTTCTCATGAGCTACTTGATAGCCCATATGAAGTTGAATTATTAGCTTTTGGGGCGTGATTAAACATGATCTTTCTGTTGAAGGGATAAGCTTGCGTGATACTACGAGCCTTTCACAGGCTTTTGCCAGTTTGATTCAAAAGGTGCGAACTCAGGCACTCATGATCATTGGAACTATCTACAAGAAACAGCAGACGAACAGTTCTTCGGCTTCGTCATTTTTGACGATACTGTGACCCTTGGTCAATAACCACTGCACTTTAGCTTAACAGCGTCCCATAGCGTTTCTTGGTTTCTTAGATTCAGAAACTTTATTTCTCAGGTTGTGATCGTCTAAGCACAAATCTGCTTTCACTACCCAGCTCACATTACTTGTAAATGTTGGCAGTGCTGATCGGAGAAAATTAGACCAAAGACCTTTTAACTACTACTTTGCTGTACATCTTATGATTTTCTACAAGAGTAGTTGTAGTCTGGCCTATTTTCTATTAATGTTGACCAGTTGATCTACTCCTGTTTGAATCGCACACCAATATCTTTCATATTCTTGTACAATAGGATAGTTATACTGCCCACACACTCGGAAGACTACTACAAAATTTTAGGTGGGTGGGTCCTGCTTCCGATTCAGCCAGTGAAATGACTTAACCTCCAATGATTTGTTAGAACTGTAATCTCCGGTAATTCGGTCATCTTCATTTCACTTATATTTCCTTGCGAAGGGGAGACGAAGTATGTATTTCTATCTCATCTGTCGCTTCTGATTTCAGAATAACAGCGGTGAGCAAATTTGGCTCTGTCCTATCTGTCTACTTGAAGATGATGGTAACCTGATGATTGGCTGTGATAGCTGCGACGACTGGTATCACACGTAAGTGAAAGTTTTTCTAACATACTTAGTTCCGAATAAAGTAGCCCGTTCACAAGCAAAACTTTTCTTGAAGAACTTCACATTGCTTGGTTTTCTCTGAGGCGTTTCCCCTCCCAACCGTCCATCCGTGACACCTTCCGATTCATTGCAGTCATGCGACCCGGAAGTAGCGCTAGGGTTGAGACACTTCCAGTTTGCCCAGGTGTGCTGGGAAACTTGGGGTTGGCTTCGATTTACGTGGCTCCAGATCATTAGCTCGTTCCCTAATCAATGTGCTTTATCGGACGATAAAAAACCGCAATCCTCACATGTTGGATAGTGCTTAGGTCCGATTTTTCTGCGAAGAAATCACAGATGTATTGTTGGGTTTGTAACGTAAAAGTCATTGTCTGCATCGCACAGCCCCTTTTGCTCAGTTAGGTTCGGCGGGAAACCAATGCAACGAGGTAGAAGAGCTCTAACTTGTAAGCCTAATGAAATAGGCGATTGCCGCTGGGATCCAGGACCTATACACCACAATACTTTGATATTCAAGGATGAATCAGTGATGACTTTTGGATTCAAAAGTCATTGCCATAAATCTTTACTTTATTCGAAAGCTGATGACTGATTGATCGCCCTATATTGTGTTACCGCACCCATCTTTATACTGTCGTTTATGGTTGATGCAACTGTAGCAGCTGGAAACAAGACGCTTCTTTTGAACTATGTAGAGCCCGGAAAATAGACTTAAGTACCAGCTGCAAACCACTGCTTTTAGCCCATCCGAACCTGAATACGTAAAGACATGAACTCCGTCCATTGGACACAGTTACTGCTGCTTCATATCATATGTCTGTCTGAGGAGCCTTGATTGTGACTAATACGAATTGGTCATGTAGTATTACCGTTCGTTTTATCGAGTTGGACCCTTGTTTTTCGACCAAAAACAAAACTGGTTTGACAAATCTAACAGCGTTCTTAAGCCCTGACCCCCTTCGGTTTGATGTTTCTTTTACACAATTTCATGAGAAATTAATAGTCCGTCAAATTTTGGTCAGCGCCATCGGTAATTCAGTTCTCTCAGCATAAACTACTGTCTGTGATACACAGCTGATGATTTGTTGTCAGTGATTCCTCTCGAGATTCTCTGTCGAACAAGTTGTGCCTTCATTCTCGTGTTAACCGGACTGGTCAAGTATCGCCGAGTCCCTACACTCAAAATGAAACCCAGATTGCATGTGTTCTTCTGTACGCTGTTAGTCATCAGTTCATACAAGAGGTTTTGACCCATTGATTGAAGCCGATCAAGGTTTCAACCTGCGCATGTGATAGTCTTCATCAATTGGCAAATAATAAAACTGTTCGCCATACTCGAGAAGTTTCTGCTAGTTGTCATTCACACAACTCCATCGTTAGGATGCTTAACTGCTCAGGCATTCAACGTGGTGGGATAGTGGTGACACACTAGTGTCACGTGGCGGATGCTCTAAATTCAGATATCTGGGCGGTCCGAACAATAATAATAATAATAATAATAATAATAATACTATGTTTATGTTGAGTGAAATTGATCCGACTGTTTCCCCATCAGACTAATCATGCTAGGTAGGATAGAGTGAGGGTTGTTCAAACAAGAGTTGTGAGGAAGCACATTAAATGTAACAAATTCTGTCAAATTCTTACGGTCTCCACTGTTGGCATAATTGTCCGTTTCTTGAACTCCATGGGAGCAACCTACCCAAACGTTTTCAACAAGTCAGAGTAAATTTGAAAATTAAGACAGCTACGACATCGTGTGTTTTCAGGTATATCAAATGCAGTGGGTAATCGAGAGACGCCTAGTCCAATCATGTACGTCTCGTTCGTTGCGGGCTCGGACTGCAAGCATATTGCACCTTTTTTGGGGAAGGGGGGGGGGGTAATTGCAAATGATGGTGAGACACTGGCAGGTAGGTGATGCCTTCCATAGTAAAGAGGCAGGAAGTGTCCAGCTTACTGAAGGGCCTTCCGTCAAACTAGGAACGCACTAACCAAATACAAGTACAAGTTGGGTTTTTACGGGAAACTCAACTGAGTTCAGCTGAATCTCCTGTTCATATTGGTCTTCTTTTATAGACCAACAAGTCGTCAATAGTCGTGGCTTGAGTTTCTCCTTAATTAACGTCATACGCTTGGTGTGGAATATCCCCTCACCACCATCCGGGGTAAAGACGCGTGTTTCAACATTTATCGATGGACGAGTGAGAAGGCGGGTTAGACCGTGTTCACCGGAGAATCAGTGAGGTCGTTTTCAATCAGTTTGGAAAAGTTTGGAACCCATGAAGAAATCATCGTTTCAGAAGGGCTTGGTAACAAAGCTAACCTGGTGGGGTTATCAATTACCCTGGGTTGTTGTTCACTCTGCGTAGGAGTGAATTCTGTTGCATGGGATGGAAATAGTCGATCTCGAAAAATCAGTGCTCCGTCCTGATTGGGATTAATCAAATGGATGTGACAGAGTGTAGTTTTCTGATATCCATGCCAATATCTCATTCCAAAACGCAAATTTCCGACCGCTTACTTCGCTTATGCACACGACCCGTAGGAATTCAAAGTTTGCTTGATTCAGCCCGCACATCCTAGACCATTCTCCAATTTTCAAATTCTTGTTGACTTTGACACACCATCTATTGCTGGCGTATGTATTACCCGACAACCATCTTTCGCGTCATGTTGATTTCCGGTTCTTTTCATCTATGTGTGTTACCACATAAAGGGGGGGGGTAATTGCAAATGATGGTGAGACACTGGCAGGTAGGTGATGCCTTCCATAGTAAAGAGGCAGGAAGTGTCCAGCTTACTGAAGGGCCTTCCGTCAAACTAGGAACGCACTAACCAAATACAAGTACAAGTTGGGTTTTTACGGGAAACTCAACTGAGTTCAGCTGAATCTCCTGTTCATATTGGTCTTCTTTTATAGACCAACAAGTCGTCAATAGTCGTGGCTTGAGTTTCTCCTTAATTAACGTCATACGCTTGGTGTGGAATATCCCCTCACCACCATCCGGGGTAAAGACGCGTGTTTCAACATTTATCGATGGACGAGTGAGAAGGCGGGTTAGACCGTGTTCACCGGAGAATCAGTGAGGTCGTTTTCAATCAGTTTGGAAAAGTTTGGAACCCATGAAGAAATCATCGTTTCAGAAGGGCTTGGTAAACAAAGCTACCTGGTGGGGTTATCAATTACCCTGGGTTGTTGTTCACTCTGCGTAGGAGTGAATTCTGTTGCATGGGATGGAAATAGTCGATCTCGAAAAATCAGTGCTCCGTCCTGATTGGGATTAATCAAATGGATGTGACAGAGTGTAGTTTTCTGATATCCATGCCAATATCTCATTCCAAAACGCAAATTTCCGACCGCTTACTTCGCTTATGCACACGACCCGTAGGAATTCAAAGTTTGCTTGATTCAGCCCGCACATCCTAGACCATTCTCCAATTTTCAAATTCTTGTTGACTTTGACACACCATCTATTGCTGGCGTATGTATTACCCGACAACCATCTTTCGCGTCATGTTGATTTCCGGTTCTTTTCATCTATGTGTGTTACCACATAAAGACTGTTAGTTGTTCTTCGCTTCAGCACTTGTTTGGGGCTGTCTGCCGAACCCGAAGTTCCACAATGGTTTTGTCCAAAATGCGTCGGGTCTTCAACGCCTTGTCCAACCGTGTATAGTGGTTCCATCACAACACCAGTATCCTCCTTTCCTGTACAGACTACCCCTCATGTAAGCTCCGTTGGACAGGGACGCAAATCAAAAGGCAGCTCAAAAGGATCCATGAAGCATAAACGGTAGCATGACCTCGTTGGAACTACGGGGTTGTCAAACTGTTCTCTAACTTTTTGCCTTTCTCTTACATGTACATATGTGAATCTCTCAGACATAAAGGTCGATCTTTTTTATTTCTTTTTTTACTACTGCAAGTGGGGTGATCCTCCTTCGATTAGCTTTTATGCATGCTCCGTTGAATCCGTGGTTGTCAACTGCACCGGTAGATTACAACATCTAATTCACTACCACGTATCCGTGTTAACCACATCCTTCATTTTACTGAGAAGCAATGTTTTCAGTCATCTCGAAAGCCTTGATTAGACTGACCATGCTAGACTTTGACATTGAAACTTCACTTCTTATCGTTGATTTCTCCCGTTCTCTCCAGCCAGCGGAGCTGGTTATGGGAATTCCTGAGTCAGACATGTTCCGAACTTCTGTCTTTCATGGACAACATATGGCTCCAGTATTCCATCCGAAGAATTCGATTTGTAAAACTGTGAGACAGAGGATTTGCTTAACAGCGCTCAACTCTAGCCATGTGGAACGGGTAGTGCGCCTAATGTCCTCCAGTGGGCCTCAAGTATGCTTGTACGGTCGAAAACTAGTATGTACCAGTGACACCTGTTTTGAAAAATGAGTGTTTTATGTAGCAACAGCCAGGGGTTTATAATCAAGATTCATCCAACAGTTTGTCAGCCTGATTAAATTGCTGTACACAAACTTCGACGAAGAACCACATGACGGATGGCTGCGTGAGCACAACTTTTGCGAGCCCGTGGTATGGGTCTGAAGCATGGTGATCAGATGGGTTTGTGAGGTTGTCATTCGTCAGTAAACATCTGGTGAACTCTCCTCTTCCTTCACTACCTTAGGTTTGTCGATTGATTCAATGAACTGTCAGTACAGTTGCCGTGTAGTCCATAGGCAGCAGAATGGCCGATATAGTGCCACGTTACTGAGGCCCACACAGGAGTAATCGCAAAGCCAGGGTTAGGTCTGAACAACGGACCTTCGATTCAGTAGATTTACTTACTAACTTCTGAATTTCAACTTCATCTTAAGACCAGTTGTGAAGGATGGGAAACCCTCCGCTGCGAAGTCACTTATTAGCAAACACTAACTAAGCAGCGACAAGTCGTTAGGCAGAAATGTAATCGCCTCGCACGCACATCATCTTCGGGAACTGCACGTTCTCACGCGTCTTCTTGAACTTACCTGTATATTCGTTGCTTGTTGCACAACAGTAAATGAACTCTGCAGAGTAGTTCCATAGTCTCCTCAATAGATTTCGCCTTCCATCTAATGCGGGGGAAGCTCAGACATCGACCAGACTACTTGCATGCTTCATCAGTAGCACCCACCGTCATGCTCGTAGACCACATTCCGATGCGTAAGTCTTCGGTAAGAGAGCGCTTCTCCCCTTTTTGGAGCATTTATTGATGCGCATCATCCGTTCATATGAAATGGCTAACTCAAAAACCGTAGTTCATGATTTTATTTTGAACCCAAATGAGTCGTAGACGTTTAATTCAGCCCGGCATAGCCTTGGTTTGACGAAACAGCAGTGAAATGCTAGCTTGACACTTGCTTTAACTGATTTCAGCCACTGTAACCGACTGCGGCTCATGCTGTTACGTATGTTGCCAGGCGGTCAAACTCCGGTCCAGAAATCAGTGGGAACCGCAAGCTAGACACTATGGCAGAGAGGATCGTGACAACTGCAGAAGAAAACAGTAACGGAATAAACTAAGTGGCGAAAACTTTTACGGGAATCTGTTGTCCGCTTGTGCAGTGAGTGAACTTTCTATACTTATGGTAATAGACTCCGTCGAAGAAGGATTGCAGTTACCGTGAGGAGCGTTTGGAGTTTGCCATCTTTCACTCGTTATTCGGAAGATGGTTGTAAATACTGGAGCATATTACGCGGTTCACCGAAGCTAGTGTAATATAACAATCCGTTGCCATTTGTGTCCGCACCCAGCGCGATTGTATGACTAGCTTAGATTTATAAACCGCCTGCTCAATAAGGGGCCCATTGGCCGCACAATGCTGTTAGCTGCGAAACCTTCGCGAGTAGAAGAAAGCTTCGTGCCAAAATGTTGCATTGTATTGCATTTGTGCTCACAATAAAAATCATCCTAATCTAAGTTCATATTTTCGCGGTTCACCAAATTTCATTGTCCCATGGTGGACGAAGTCCAGTAGAATACTTTCCTAACACTGCGGGGACCCCCGGACGCCTATATTGGGCTCAAAAGTTCGGAAGCATACTCCGAACTCGGTCGCCAGTCCCTTTTAGCCCACCAGGGACACGTCGTAGCTTCCGAAACTTGCATCCCATTGTGCGAATGCCGTGCTCCCTCAATAACACTATTGTTTTGTATACGGCCTTTTTGTATTTAAATTTGCCTTACGTGCATCAAAACAAGTAACGTGTAAGGGCAAACCGAGAAGTTGAAGGAAGCAGAAGATATGGAAATGAGCTATCCTGGGATTTTTAAACACACTTCACTGTCGGCTGAATTCGAGTGTGTAATACCTATTTATTGTTTTGTATACGGCCTTTTTGTATTTAAATTTGCCTTACGTGCATCAAAACAAGTAACGTGTAAGGGCAAACCGAGAAGTTGAAGGAAGCAGAAGATATGGAAATGAGCTATCCTGGGATTTTTAAACACACTTCACTGTCGGCTGAATTCGAGTGTGTAATACACGGGCGACTCTTCTGGATTCTCGCATTAGACACAATCTCCAATGCAATTGGTAAGTACGTATGCTAGGTGCTTTTGAAATCAGCTGTTCCCTTTTCCGATTAAGTTGTTTTTAATTTGGCTGGTCCATGGGAGTCCACCAAAATTTTCTCGGGAACTCTTTATCGCCCTGGAAACTTGATAATTGTCTAAATCTACTAACATTTTGCCCAAAGCTGTTAAAATGGATTACTTTTGATTCCGATTATTAACTATCCCGAGTTTGTGGGCTGCTGACTTCTATTGGGTTGTCCACTCGTGTACTTTTCGATCACTAAAAGATTTTCAAGCAACTCGAATTCTACAGCTGGTAGAGGAAATTGTCTTTTCCCAGAGTAGTAGTAGACTTCTCGTTCCTGAAACCCATGTGCGGTAAGTAACTTGATGTTACCCATAAAACTGCTCAAAATTAGCGAAATACACTCTTCGCTCCCACATATGGTTCCCTCGGGAGACACAACTGGCTCCATCGTATTTTGTCTTTTCAACTGAAGTTGCTGCACCAGCCGCCCTCATAGGCTTCAGTAGAACTAATGGTTCAGGAAAACCCGGGGACTGCGCCCACTTGTTGAACTTCAAGTAGAGCGATGTCAGTCGTCACCTGTTGCCGTGATAATAGAAACCTAGTGGGAAATATGCTCGGTTTATTCTATGTGTTGCAGTGCCTATGTATCCTACTAACTGAAACCTTAGGTGGCCTGGCCCCGCGCATTCAGTTAAAGAACATAAACAAGAAATAAAGTTGCGTATCACTTAAAAGCCAAAGTGGAATGCGAATTTAGTGTATTTAACTAACATTGGTGTCAATTCTCGGTGGCCCCTTTTTGTGTTGGGAACCGCAAGCGCTTTGCGGCAGTCAGCTATCCATCAGTTTTTCCGCGCACAAATGTCTGGGAGCTCCCTCACCATGTGTCGTATTAAACGGAACTTCTCACTGATGTAATGGCAACAAATTTAGGATGCTTAAGATTTCGTGTGCCCCTGACGCTATGCAACATCGATTTCTATTTATCATTAGGCAAACATTTTGTGCCATTTCGTGTCCCGGTTTGTGAACTAGCGCTCCATTTGTGTTTAGCTATTAAGCATATAACAGGTGCAGTTTGGTCACAGCTGCTAACCAGGATAACTCAACATGTTCTTACCTTTGGGTTGAGAGAAAGCAAAATGATGTCGCCATTGGAAGGATACGAGAATAATGGCAGCCAAATGCGATAAGTGCTGCTGGGTTTTCTGCGATTGGCAGCCTGAGTTCTTGATGACGGAAGCAAAAAATTGTCGTACGTAATAAGATTTTGCTGGGGGTTATTAGCAACCACAGAGGATCAATAGCTTGATTAATGCCTGTAGTTCGGAAGAGTTGTCTCTGGCTGACCTTAATGAACATCAGACGAAGTTTGCGTATCGGTTATTCTGCGCAATGTAAGGGCTGCGTCACCCGATACCTCAACTGGTTTCCAATGGACGACAAGTAGGAAAATTCGCTGCAATCACTCAGGCAGGACGGCTAGCTGTAAGATAACATAAAACAATGAAAGTGATGTTGAATGCGGAGAAGATCGCGAGGCAAATAACATCAATCTGAGCACATACACTAACTTGATTGTGTTAGCCATGTATTAGCATAATGTTGAGAAAACGACACCCTGTTAGAATGGAAAACTAAGGTATTTTTCGGTTTTTATGCTGAACATATATGTTAAGCGCCTAACAAAATAGCCTGATAACAAAATCAAGTTGGTTGCTTCTTCCCATCAGTTCCCGCATTTAAACATCAATCACCATCTTGTAGGCGAATTCAGCTTGAACGCGCGCCTTCTGGCTTATTGGTAAGTTGAACGACAGGAGTGCTCTCCGGAGTGCTAATTGCATTCAACGTGGATTTTGGCCCACCGAATTCACCCTGTACAGCTGGCTAATTTTCGCATCCAATATTTCGGTTTTCCTCAGCCACTATGTCCTCTTGGGTGGATTGTCTCCTTCAGCTAAATAATCATCCTGTTCATGTCATGCTCAGCATTGTGGCATGCAATCAACATGCACCCAAAGTTGGACTCTGGTTAGCTCGTTTCCTCACCTGTACAATGGTACTCGCGCCGGAATAAATGTCACTTGTTTGTTCGGGTTTTTTCGTTGACTCGCCTTGGTTGTCTTCTTAGATTTGACTACGTGGCAGCTCTCAAACCAGGTACGTGGATTATTTTGTCTATTGTGTGTCCGCTGGGAATCACGAGTACTGACGTGCACCGTATACCATAGTGACCGGACCGCTGGCCTCAAAGTTACCATAGACATTACGATTTTGAATCTTCCTCTTTCTCTTTCCTCGTAAGAATATTTTTCGATGACGTCCAGCACCATTTTAGTCTCATTCCAGAACCCTTGGCTTGCATCCTGCTGCGTCTTTACAGGTTGTTTGTTTGACCCTGCCGCTTGTTGCTTACTTACTTCGTTACCTGCAGTTTGCGGTCAGCCGGTGAACTAAGGATCGCTCCTAAATAGTTATTATCTGGTTTCATATTTGCTTTTCCTGCAGGCGTATATTGATTCGGCCGGCCATTATGTGACTGGAATAAACGGACTCTGTCAAGAGCTATGACGAACGCCTTTTTCAGCACGAAGGATGAGGGATAGGAATGAAGACACCGGGACTTGGACAAGACCCATTGAATGATGGGGTTACTATTGGTGTTTGCTTCGCCGAGTGTGGGGACTAGTCTCCTTACTCATCCGGTAAAAATTTGCCTTTTTGTAAGCAACAACGCTTCAGAATTGCAAAATAGGGCACTTTTCCAGGTCTATTTGTCGAAAATCCATCATTAACCAGTCTGAATTATGTAGCCGCCGCTCACCGAAACTCACGTTAGTGGGCTAATTGTCACTACTTTGATTTCCATAAAGGTTATGAGTGCTAAAAAGGGGTGAGTCCGTTAGCCGATTTTTGCAAATTTCATAAGCTCAATCCCAAATAGCTCGTCTGGATAAAAATCCCTCAAAAAAGCATGGTTCCCTTACATATTAAGATTTCTGAAACGATGAATCAGAAATCGGATAAGGCTATTATCACGGCATTTATTACCGTCTTCCCATGTCGCCCAGTTTGAGCAAGCAATTCCTGGAATTTAGAAAGGTCCCGGTGATGTTTTGAAGAACACCAGAAATGATAGTTTTAATTCTGCTCCTTAGTATTCGCAAAATGATGTTGAATTTTTGCGATAGATTGCTCTGCGAAATACTTGTGCGGACTGTTTGTTTAAATGAACAAATCTTCAAGGTTGTCAACCACCACCGACTGTTGAAACGTCACCTGTAACGCACCGAACGTCTGTTCGACCGCACTGCAAATCGCTCGCGAAAACATTGGACATGCTCGGCAGCACCAAAGGACTGTATACGACCGCAGATCAAACGAACCTGTGTATGAAGTGGGTGACCATGTGTCCTTACATCACCCGAAAACACCGCCGGGTGCACCCGCAAAATTCCATCAGACGTGGCAGGGCCTTTATGTTATTATTATGAAAAGACCAAACGATACATATGTCATCCGTAACCCGTCTCAGCCACATACTGATGTGCAATGCGTACATTACAACCTGTTAAAACCATTTCCCCAACCCCGTAATGACGACCAGCCGTCAACGTCCCACTACTTGCCACCCGTCAGCCATACGGTTGAGATCACTACTTGTGACACAAACACCTCCTGAGCACTTAGGACAGTGCTCGGACTTGGGAGGGGACAATTTAACGCAGTTGAAACTCGACTGTGTCTGCATGCACGTCTATCACATGAGCGTGTGTCCCTCCCCCTCTCTCTCCCTGTTGCAGGTATCATGGTCGAACCACCACGAGCCCCGGACAGGAAAGAATAGCCGCTTGTACAACCCCCCGGACTGACCTTGACCGACCCATTTTTGTACACACCCACGTCTTCCGGTTTCGGTTCGGGTTAATACACGTGCGTTGTTGCTACACTCCGGTCTTCTTCCCTGTACCACCCGACCTGTGCGCATGTGTACTGTGTATACTGTGTGGATTCATTAATACCAGTCCGTATATCTGCACATTTCAGAACTGACGTGTGCCGTCACTACATCCTCTCGAACGTCAAATACCACTGAATTCCTGACCTCCCACGCTACACACCCAACGTAATAAGATAACGCGAATTTTGGTGAAACGTTGATGGCTTACTGTCGACGAAATTCGCATGTAGTTTTGCCGCTGAAATAATTCAGTGAACGCCCTGTATTGTGTTTGTGGACGCAAGTGCCTATCCTGAAAATAATTTCTACATTTTATATCTGCCCGATCAGATCAATACCTAATTATATGTTCTGGGACATCAATAATTGCTACTCCGAATTATCATCGTGGTATATACATTCACTACTTTCGGATAAGTCGTGTGATGTTTCAGACGTTGATGAATTATGCAGGTACGTGAATTTTTGTTGTAAACTTCAGCAGAGTTCTCCACTGCAACTGGCAACAGACGCCGGGAAGTTCAGGTCGTCAGCACGCGCGTTCATCTTGCTATGCCGTGAAAGGTCAAGGATCAAAATTGCCCGACATGTGAAGTTGAATTTCATTGGTTGTCTGGATTAGTACATATAACTCGTCGGAAAGCGTGCGACCTTCTTTGTGCGCAGTGTACATTGAGCTAGTGACGTCCTGAAATGAGAGGAAGCTTTAAGTTAGGTTATCGAAATATCGCTATGGGACAGATGGTTGACAAACTGAGAACAATTGTCACCTATGGAGTGAGCACCTTAGCGGTGCCTACTTCATAACCGTCTTACAATTGCCTCATTTCTTGTAGCTGGGCTCCCGCTGACTATGAGGTCCCAAGAAATAAGGAACTTACGTGGAATGCATGATGTCCTATTTTTAGGCAAAGGGTCCGGAGCCTTGCATGAGCATCCCAGCTGATGCCCTACAGCGTTCGCCCCAGTATTCAGCCATTAACTCATAGCTGTTGATTAGCTACTCCTTGGAGAAAATATGAGCGCTCCCAGACCTCCGGAATACAACGCTGTGGGCATCTGCCTTTGGTTCAGGTCAACATCATAAGATTCCCCGTTCGAGGACCGGTTGCCAAGCGTACCTTCGCCCTTTCTGTACGGGACAGGGACTTGGCACAAGAAATGAATTAACCAGCTGCGGGCTGAGGTGCATCATCACAAAGCATGGTTCACCATCACAACAGTGGACGTGAGCTGATATTCGATTTGTCGCATATCAGCGTTAACTGGTGTTGGTCGTTCAGTAACAAGGCACACAAAAGTTCAAGTCTGTCTCCCAAGACCACTGCCTGGTGTGAGGTGAAGTGTCCTCAACCGTCAATGGCAGGTCATCAGTTGCAGGCATCGCGCCTCGGGGAAACCTAATTTGACCCTGAACAGTCAACTGCTAAATGACAGCTGTGTTACGGCTGTCTGCTTTTTGAGCTTGAGTTACGCGTGCCAATCGAAAAAAACGACCAAGAAATCCGAATTCTGGAATCATGTTACTCAACGGATTCCTCACTGTGGATACCGTGGGGTTACGAAATAAGGCAGTACAATCACCAGCCTAAGGATAGGCGCAGATCACTTCGCCTCACAATCGATATCTTCACAACCAAACAGGTATAAACGGCGAGCAACCGCAAAAATCACAATGTCCGACCAAAGTCCGTAAGTTATAAAAATAGTTTAGTAAAACAAGGTTTCAGTTCATCTGGTCAAGGGGGATAAATATGGGGATTGGCTGTCACATGGGGTTGGAAACGTGAGCCCATTGTGGGTAAGCTGTCTTCTACACTGTGTCCCTCCTGGGTTCCAGCCCCTGGAACTTAATCGCCATTCGGTTCGACTGTTTACGCAGGCCCCCGAAAGCTGTTTACGGTGACTTAAAGACAAGTGTAAAGGGTATAAATTGTTTCGATAGGTTGTAATCTGACACCCACAGTCGATGGATCGGGAAGATACCTAAGAAAACATCCAGGGGGATTGTTTCACGCCGTCCGAGACCTGCGCTTCTCCAGCTAAGGAGAATAGATGGATGGATGGAGACACACGGTCTGGTGGAACGGGTATGTGTATTATCCAGTACAGGTGTCAACCAACTGGGGTCACTTGGGTGTTTTCACCGGAACTATAATTCAGTTAACGAAAATTGACCTCACCTTGTCCAAAATCTAGGACGGTAAAATTGGAGGTCGCGTTCTGTGCGCATGAAAAGGAGAGAGCACGCATACCTTTTTATTCGTCAGACAACACACAAAAAGTAGTCTTTGCTCTCCAGGATTTCTCGTTGGTTGCCACTCAGCGTGCCGGATATCTTCTTATGACATGCTCCAGTGTGCCTGATTGGTGCGGCCAGTTTTTCAGCCGGCCGTTTACGTTCTTCAGACGGTTGCTGGCCACCTGACAAAAATAAACCATCGTAAATAGTGTATGCCCATTTTCGGGGGATGCGAAGCCAGTTGGCCGTAATGTAACAGACAAATCGCTTGTTCGTGGGGCGCAACAGGTCCCGTTGGAATCCGTGTGCTTTATTATGATAAACGAAACCCTATTGTGCAGCATTGTCCAGGCAAGCCACTTGGTTGAATATGCACCGGCTGCTCGCAGTGTCTGGGGCCAAAAATACATGAAAGTTATGTGTTACATACGTGCGCCCTAATTGCTTTTTTAACATGAAGCAGCACTTGACATCGCAGCTGAATACTACTCTTGCTGCCCGCATTTGTGCCATTGGTGCGCTCATCACAGAGGCATTCATGTACCACTATTTGCCCATTAATTCTCTGGTTAACCACATGCTACACCTGAGAGTAAACTGTATGCTTTTCCTACCGGACGTCGGGTACCCATGACATCCATGATCATGAAGGTTCAGAGCCCGTATCTACCTGCCAGATATTTGTTGCTTTAAAAGGACATCAAAAACTTTTCGTTGCGTGTTCCATAGGCATTTCCTACATCCATTTGCAGTGATGTGGAAAAGCATTTGTAGCTGTGATGACCTTTCACTGACTACGACATAAGCACGCGTTCGGTATCCCAAAGTTTTGGTAGGAAAGAATGCAATATTCCATCAGGCGTCACTTACTTAACAGGATTTCAATATGTCCTCAGTAGTAATGGCCCTGCTGATCTCATCGGCCCCAAATAGCAGCACTCCACGCAATGACTTTTGAGGCTTGGGCAGAGCCCTGCAGGTGGCAGATCCCTCCTTCGTTAGCCGCCCATTTATCGCAAGCTTATCGCACAAAAACTAAGGAACCCTATGGTTGTGTTCAAAACAAATCGAGTGACCGAGAGTTGGATTTTTCTCCTGCTTAGAAGAAAGCGCACTGGACGGCCGGTGATCCGCGTGCTATTTGGTAAGGGTAACTAAGCTTGATTCAGCAGATTTTTCGAATTTCCTGACTCTGTTCGTAATGTCGGTCGCCGTGCCTTTTTGTTTGACACACATCTTCAACGTTGAATGGCTTTGATGCCTCGATTGATGACTACGCTATCAAATACCATGCAGTTATTTGTCATGTACTACTTTGACACCTCAAATGCAGTGGAGGATAGATACCAGACAGCCCCCAATTTCTGAAGACCCAGACAGAGCAATAACACAGAAGGTTCGGAGTAGAATACGCGTTAGTAATGAAAACGGAAGACTGATTGGATCAAGTCCCGACAAAATCAAGATAACTCAGTGTGATGTTGGTTTGAGCATACACACAACAGCATGCATACTCACAGCATGCACCCACTCAACTGCGCACTGATGATGTCTCCTCGTATGGTGACGAAACGTTTGCAAGCCATTGCCAAGCTTCGGCGAACAGATCAACAGCCACCTGATCAACAACCAGCATGCATACTTTTTGAGACCCGCAATAGTTTTGCATAAAAAGGCGTTTTGCTGCCAAAAGTCACGTGTTGACATTAAGATACTTTGAAAAGTTGATCTGGTGGCCGAAATCGCCAAAAGATTACGTGGGGATAAATTCATGGAAAATTTGCAGCAGCTGAACGGTAGTTCACATGGTTCATATAAATACTGGATAGATTCACTGGCGTAAATGTTGGATTGGAGTCACATGCAGAGGTTATTTTAAGGTCGGAGGTGGAGCTGATACAAGTGAACGCAAGAGTATTATAAGAGGTTTGCAGCTAAGGGTCTTAGAGGATTATTACTGGTATCGGATTATACGCTCTTCATATCCAGTAGGCAATAGGAACGGATGGACGATAGCAATGGATTAGGTATTGAGAGCTGTCAAGAGCTGTTACTATGGGCAAAGGGTTAATGTAAATCGTGAATATAGCAAAACGTACAAATAATAATAGCGCAATCGGCATGGGCATAAAATGGTCCGCAAGGCAACGGAGCCTCTTGAGGCAATAGCAAGCAGGTACTAAATGATGTACAGACGTACAGATATGGGCAATCAGTGTGAATCGTACGTATAGAGAGATAACGGCGCAGGAAACTACCAGTACGTTGAGGCGGTAAGGAACTGTCTTTGGCTGACAGCGCGAGGCACCTGCTCGGGTCGTTTTACAAGTCGGATCGCGTGCTTGTGGCCGTTTACAACCAATCCCAACCAAAGCTATCTGGCAGAAGAGGTGTATGGAAACTAAAATTTAGGGTCGCTTGTGGTGCCGAGTGGATGCGGTTAACAACACGCTCACGTGACCTCCGAGACTATCTGGGTTTGGTCACCAGTAGGCAAGTATTTCCATCATAATTGGCGCTTGAAAATAGGGAGATCTGACATTAGCTTGCAAAAAAAACGGACAGCAAGACATACTGACATCAGTCACTAGAATGAGCAACCCTCAATCAGAGGCGCAAGCAAGGGAAACGAGCTACACAGAAAGAAAACGGCGTTGTAATAAACGGGCATAAATAACACCGCTAATTTATAATCGCAACACAAAAATAACCTGTCGCGAACAATAGTTCGCATTAGGAATCAACTTCACCATTAAACAGATTTCAATTAAGGCCAGTAAACAGTGTCGGGCTTCTTTTTCCGTCATACACAATAATGTATTCCTTGGAGTAGAGAACAGGCACAATAATAATAATGTTTATACTCAACTTGTGGGTGGCATACCGTCTGGCATGATCATAGTTTTACAGTCAGAATGGAGCATGACTGAGGGATTTGTAGGGGTGCGGATTGTACAAAAAGAGGACAACGTCACAAACAGTGGGGAACACTCGGTGATATAGCAATAATAGGTCATTTCCCAACTTTTTGGGAAAAATGGGCGTGAGGTTTGACTAGATAAAAGACAGTCAGTTGGCATGAACTAAAACTGAAAAACATTGCTGGCCATGAGTGACCTTGGGTGATTAGGTAAATGGCCGGGGTCACAACGAGCAACAACACTCAACATGACATCACGCCGCCAGATTTGGATTTGGTTATCACTAACGTAATATACTTAGCTGATCACTAGTCAATTTGAGCCCTTCTGTGGCACAGTGACCACCATGTGCCGACCATCGACTTCACCTGCTACTGGGCTAGGAACCCAGACCCTCAATCGTGAATTTGAAACTTCTGGCACCTTTTCAGAAATACGCATCTTTTCCAATAAACTTAAACTGGAATCAGCTCCAGTGGAAGAGACATAAATTGTTGTTCTCCTGAAAATTGACGAGCATGACTCCCGATCGTCTCAAAGGAACGACCTTGCAGTCGAACTGACCGAAATACACCCAAAATGGCTTGGCGCGTTCCTGCTGACTGTTTCTCCCCTCTCGCTCCTTGGGTGGTTAGGTAAATGGCCGGGGTCACAAGGAGCAAATGTGGAGATGGAGATGGGATAATTCAAATTGGGAGCACATGGCAAGTTTCGTCTCGAAAAATGTGGTTTAATCTGAAAGTAAGCAGACTCACCGGTTGCACTGTTGTAGGGAAATCGGGTGCAGGGGGATGGGTTGGATGGGGGCAAGTTGCTAATACATAGGGCGACCTGAACACCGTATACGGATTTGAACTTGTGCAACAGGCAAGCCGAAATTGCAGCAGAAAAGCCAGGCTAGCCAAATCTGAGCGAAAATTTATTGGGTAAGGAAGAGCTCATCCCTGAGACGTGGCCGGATGGGAACTGCTCGAAGTTATGGCTACAGGCTTCAGTGGGCGAGGGGTTGTGGTCGAGATTCTGGAGAAAATAGTTGCGGGAGTGTCATCCCACTGGGTATACCAGTGCCATGCCATCATCGCACTGACATGCTTTGGTTTATGTACAACCCCGAAATGGTCGTCAAGGGTCGGAGAATGGATACGCAGTTCCGTGGTGAGATTTGAACAGGGAGTTATGCAGATGTAGGCTCACGGATAATTTTCCTTTTGTTAGAGGACCGTGTAAGTGTAGACCGGGCACCAGCCAGTTTGAGTGAATAACGGTCCTAATGGGCGTTTGGGAAACTGTGTTCGAGGATTGAAGCTAGGGAAGAGGGGCGAAGAGAAAGAAATAGAACAACCGTCGGCAGTGACAGTGGACAAGTGAAAAGCGGACAGGCAACAGCTTCCGGGATAAGCGGTAAGAATCATAGCTTAACTGGGGTCTACAACATCAACATAACAGGAAAGTAAGATTAAGGATCACCAGCCGCCGAGTCATTGCTGTCAACTCCAGAAAACCAATGGTTCATGGAAAAAGAAGCCATTAGGTGCTAGCTGTTACTGCTTACATAAAAGGAAAGTAAGATTAAGGATCCCCAGCCGCCGAGTCATTGCTGTCAACTCCAGAAAACCAATGGTTCATGGAAAAAGAAGCCATTAGGTGCTAGCTGTTACTGCTTGTAATCAAAAAATCATAAGTTGTTAGCATTTTGTGCATATGATCGCTCTAGAGGGAAGAACATGTGTGCTATGTTTGAGTGATGAAGTGGACTAGGGTTGGTGTGACCCCAATAAGACGAGAGTGGAAACACCTTGCACGTGGACGTTAACCGTAAGCCTCACAGGTAATCCCAGGCCGCCCATGAATTAATGTTTTGCTATATTCTTTTTATAGAACAAACGGGAGGACAGCTGTCGTCCGCTTGTATTTCATGGAGTTGTGGGACTAGCGACAACCGGAACAAGGCCAATCCAGCTACAGACAAAAAGCAACGCTGCTCTATTTTGGTTATCCTGAATTAAAGGCCAGACACGGAACCACCGGCGATGGGCGATGCACCGGTGCTACTGGAGGGCTGGCGGGTATACGAACGCACCATGATGCAACGTAACAGGGCGACCCTCCCTCTGGGGCGTACCCGTCCACCACACGAGGTTTTCACCCCTCGTGCATGCTACCAGATCTGCAAGGTGGAAAACCATCCAAGCAGTCATAAGTGCGGCTTGTGCATTGATAAATAACTCCAGCTACCAGATACTTTATCCGGTCGGGGGAAAGCCAGGCCAGAAAAACAGCTCAGTCATTTCGAACAAGCAAACAGCAAACAGCCACTGGAAGAGGCAAGTCGTGGGAGCAAATGAATCATCAACTACCTTTTGGGCAATGGGAGTAGAATGGA
>NW_008751659.1:659434-733916 GCF_000715545.1 Opisthorchis viverrini | reverse complement strand
AAGAAAGACAGGAGTTGGAAGACCAGAGTGATAAAGAGTTTAAGTCAGACTGAATGTTAGGAAGGGTAGAAGCAGAATCACTGTCCTTAAACGTGTAAGCTATCTTAATGTCATCAGCAAACAGAAAAGGGGATCCATGGGTGATAGAGTCGGTGACGTTATTAACGTACAGTAAGAACAGTAGAGGGCCAAGCACACTACCCTGGATAACTCTGCTGGTAATGGGGAGGGCTGAGGAGCAGAGATCCTCGATTTTGGTGTCCTGGGTTCTATCAGTGAGGTAAAAAGCAAACCATCGCAGTAGTTGGCCACCAATCCCCGTAGTTTGTAGTTTGTTGAGGAGTGCACCGTGGGGAACTTGGTCGAAGGCCTTGCGAATATCAAGGTAGATGGGGATAATACGCAGTCCGGCATCGTAGGCGGACGAAATATGATTGAAGAAGTCAACCTGGCATGTGTTAGCTGACCGCCGTGCCATAAACCCATACTGCCGATTGCTAAGGGTTTTGGTGGCGAGCAGGTACTCCATGACAGGAAATTTGATGAGGCGCTCTAGGGTACGAAGTAGTAAACAGGTATGGTGGATGCCACGATAGCTGACTAGAGCAGTTCGTGGACCTGACTTATAGTGTGGGACAATCGTAGAGTGCTTCCACTGACTAGGGACTGTGCCAGTGATAAAAGAGATATCGAAGAGATTAAGGATGAGGGTGGGGACGTCCGGGCTACCAGCTTTTAAGATAAGCGAAGGGATGCCGTCAGTGCCTGGGAAACTGCCTGTTGGTGACTTACGAAGCCTTGGTTGGATGCCGTCAGTGCCTGGGAAACTGCCTGTTGGTGACTTACGTGTCAAGCCTTGGTTGACAACAGGAGCTATCAACAAGGGGAAAGAAGGCATTGCTGGATATTCGTATAACCCGCAAGGCTACGTGGGATTGGCCGTTTGTTCGGCCAACTTTACTCAGCACTACTTGCTCTCGCGCCTTAGCAGGGATTGAACTACCGAACTATGTCGATAAAGCCAGGGTTTTGTGAAGCTTGAGAATCCGGTTCGTGGATGAAAGCGCCCTCCTTGTTACCCCCTTTGCCTCCATCAGGCGTCGCAAGGCAATAGTTCGTTGGCCGTTTATGGTTGCCGTATACACTCATTCATCTCTGGTTTAAGAGGCTGCGTTCTGCCCACCACGTTGTGAAAAGCAATGCGGTAAGATGGAAACAAGACTACCTTCCTAGTAGTACCCGTAATCCGGGTTCGTACGTCCGTTTGAGGGACGAACTTCGTATAACTAGGAATCAACCAGGTGACTACTGATCTGTTTGCCGGGCTTGGCAACTCATTTGCTACATTTCTTTACTGTGCATTGTTGAGTTGATAGTCCTTTGTGCTTGCGCTTATGTAGTTTACAAACGACAGCTTTGAGCTTTAACCAGATTGTGCGTTGTTATTCATCGTACTTGGATTCGGAGTGGTCTAATTATAGTTTGTGGCACGTCGTGGTATTTCTGGTTTCCTGTTGCCACAGAAGGCTAGAAATGTGCTGTTCATACTGATGAAGTTCTGGACTATTACGGCCGCTATTCAAACTGTCGCAAACAGACCTGCTTTTGGACACTATCTATGCAAATCGGAACACAGAACTGTAGAGTTGAATACAACACAGAAAAGATTTATGCTCTTACAAAATCTTCCAGAGGAACGCTTGTCGAGGAATTTAATCTAGAGGTATATTAGGAAATGCTATTCCGCCAACCCAGCTACTGCGGGAAGAAGCAAATCGATTGCACTACCTTACGCCAGAAATCCTTTTGAGCTGACCGCAGGAACACTACGAAGGCAATGCATAAGATTTGCCACAGATCTGCTGACACATTAGGAGGAGCAAAATGAAAACCAGGGGGAAAGTAATCGATAAGAACGGACAAGTGAGATGCACGGAGTTCAATATAATTGATTGTAAAAACGCCAAGTGAATCAAACAGGGAGGAACCTGTCAATGAAAATCAAGGACCACAAGCTCACGACCAAGAGGTACGGCAAAATCTCGCCCACATTTATATACGAAGAACGGAAAGGACACTGATTCGACTTCAAAAGCTACATATTAGAACAACGAGAAGAAAGGAACAACGCAAATTTTTTAGGCATGGCACTCTGCTCATGGAGCTGTAAAGAAAGATATTGAGGTCACCTGTCTATGAAACTCTGAGGTTCGACGTTCCTTGAGACGACATCAAACACGATCAAACCATTAGGATTTAAAAGCGGCGGACAGAGACATAACGGAGGGCAAAAAGAGGCCGCCTGCCTGACATATGTCAAGAGAATTGTAAACTGTGTAAAACGAGGAGCTGGAACGTCAAATCTGATGGGGCAGCAGAGTTGGCACGACCGAGCCGGTCAAATTGAACTCAAAAACGAAGTCATCAAAACTGAAGCGAAAGGATATTGGGTGTAGAGTATTTTGACGGATTCGAGGGATCCTATTTGAGTGACGCGCAGTCACAAGCACAAAATTGTGGAGTCTTGAGATCCATCAATAAAATGCAGTGCTACACGTATAAATTGCTTAGTAAAGGGCAACATACCTCAACCTACAGTGTTTTCCTCCAAACTTTTGCACAAAGTAGTGCAAGTCCAAATAAAGCATGAAGAAAACGGCAAATTGATCTTAGTTATCGATCCACGCTTGCCCGCAACACACAGTTACGCAGCTCGTCAGAAAGCGCACGTAAAAAACGGTCGACCAAATTTGTTCAGCATGTCAAGGGTTGAAAGTTCATGAGGGATTACAAATGCATATCGAGGTTATAAGTGGGCGCAGTAAACGACGGTCTCAGGAAAGGAAGGGTTGGAGCCGGGGGTTGGGTTTTAGACGATAAATTGTCTTTAGCGGATTTCCTAACTCTCGCCAGATATAACTTAGTCCGACTACCGAAGAGGCCCAAAATATCTGGAGCCCCACTGAGAACAGACTTGAATATCAACCATCCAGGCCCTTGAATATAAACCGCAATTAGTGCGTGGACCGAGCAGAATGGACACGACGGAGTAAGGAAATAGTAGGTTCACCAACCAGTCAAACAGCAAAATGGTGGAACTCAGTGCTATACAGGTGACACACAAACCAATAGGAATAGAGCATAATGTATGAAAATCTCAATAGCACCTGGGTAAAAGAAAGCCAAAAATCCAGACCACCACGTAAAAAAGATTATGGCCAGACCAATTATAATGCAAATATCAAGATTATTCCTGTCCGATCGGGTTATGGCTGAATGCGGTTCTTTGCAAATTGTGTAAGCGCATGCGCGAAGAGAAGGAGTTCCCGCTCGAAGTACACTTAAGCTTCCCTCTCGAACATTAACGAGGACTCTGGGAATCAGCCTCCAGTCTCGGCAAGCGGATCCAGGGAGAGACTTGGTCAATCACCAATTAATAATAATAATAATAATAATGTATAATCCCAACTTGTGGGTGGCATACCGTCTGGCATGATCATTCTGTTTACAGTCAGGCTGGGGTATGATAGGGGGATTTGCGGGTAGTGGGGATTGTGCGAAAAGGGGACAATGTCATAAACAGTTGGAGGTACTCGATCAAATAATAATAATAAGTTTCTTTTGCAACTTGTATGGAACAATAGGGATAAGGCTCGATTAGTTCAAAGACCCAGTCGGCTGACAAGAACTAAAACTGGAAAACCATTGCTGGCCATGAGAGACCTTGGGCGATTGGGTACATGGCCGGAGTCATAACGAGCAAAAGTGTGGTGGAGATGGGATAATTCGAATTTGGGGAACACGGCAAGTTTAGTCACAAAAATATGATGCAATCTGAGAACTATTAGACTCACTGGTTTCACTGCTGTTTGGAGGTCAGGTGAAGGGGTGAGGTTGAATGAGGACACAGAGGAGACTGAATTCGAACTAGTAGTCTAATAAATTAGAATGAATATCATGGTGGTCGTTGGGGTCAATGAAACGAGTAGGCAAGAGGGCGCGGTTGAGAGGAGGATTGGAACAGTTGCGGGTGTGCTATCAAACTGAGTATGGCAGTGCCGTGCCATCATTGGCTTGACATGCTTCAGTTTTTGGACAGCCCCGCGACATACGCCACATTTGATATGATTCAGCTAGGGGTGTGCAGTTCACTGAGCAGCGGTATTCATTTCAGCCTGGTCGAGGAAACAAGCTGAAACGAAACCGATATGGGATTGTAGGTCTTCTTGGTCCGCTTAGTGATCCCGGAGTTGTAGATCATAGGTCGGGTGGAGTGGAGATCAGCTAACCAGGTCGTCCAAAGCGGGCACTTCCGAAGTTCAAAGCTTGGTAAGGTGAGGGGGTGGGAGGAGATTGGCAGAACATAATGAGTTTGAGGAGATATAAAATGGGATAATATGCATTCATATACACAGAAAGAAAAACTTAGCGTCTGATGCAACCAGGGTGATGACAAGTGATTACATGGAGTAGGAAGTAGATAGATTTGTACTCAGCAGGCTAGCGACCAGGGGCTGAGTTTGCTAACATGCGATATTATATTACAAGGGATCTAGTAAAAGCCGATATAAGCGCGCAGAAGCGTGGTATGGGAATCGGATGTGTAAGGGCTGGCAAGAATGGACTTCTAAGCTAACTGGTCAATTGAGTGTTTATTACATGAGTTGGATAATACCAGGAGAGAAAGTCCGTGCTTGAGAAATAGCAACCAGTCCCCGAAGCACTGCTATCAGCTCTAATCTGTACGTGATGCATGGCGATGAAGACTTTCATGTCTACCACTGGGAGTGGTGAGTAGATGTATTCCCTGTTTGGATGACGGTATGGGCTTCGTGTGGTGTAGCCTCTGTTCTGACGAAAGCAGATACAACTGTGCTCGCCGATGTAGGCAATGGGCATTGCAGAGTATCTTCGGGCTATTCCAAGTGATCTTTTAATTTTCTCTTTTTTACAGATGATAGGCC
The DNA here is from genome assembly GCF_000715545.1 of Opisthorchis viverrini. Lineage (NCBI taxonomy): Eukaryota > Metazoa > Platyhelminthes > Trematoda > Opisthorchiida > Opisthorchiidae > Opisthorchis > Opisthorchis viverrini. The sequence continues at coordinate 728,952 of NW_008751659.1, read as the reverse complement.
AGCATTTTTCATCTGTGGCTTATGGCATTGCCAGTTGCCTAACTCTACCGAGGCGAGCCCAACACCGGCAGCAACAGACAGAAGTCAGCAGTACTTTTTTGATTTCCTGAATTTAAAGGCCAGACTCAGAACCACCGGCGATGGGCGATGCACCGGTGCTACTGGAGGGCTGGCGGGTATACGAACGCACCATGATGCAACGTAACAGGGCGACCCTCCCTCTGGGGCGTACCCGTCCACCACACGAGGTTTTCACCCCTCGTGCATGCTACCAGATCTGCAAGGTGGAAAACCATCCAAGCAGTCATAAGTGCGGCTTGTGCATTGATAAATAACTCCAGCTACCAGATACTTTATCCGGTCGGGGGAAAGCCAGGCCAGAAAAACAGCTCAGTCATTTCGAACAAGCAAACAGCAAACAGCCACTGGAAGAGGCAAGTCGTGGGAGCAAATGAATCATCAACTACCTTTTGGGCAATGGGAGTAGAATGGAAATGTTCAGAGCCTGTGTACTATGGCTAAACGAAAACGAAGCATTGGTGTGAACCACTCTGTCAAGTAGAGGTGCACCGATGCTATGTGTATGAGTGAATGATGGGGCTGTGGGGCCAAACAAGTATTTCATTCATAGCGCATCTTCAGACCCACCATTTGATATGTGTACGCTGCACGTATTCAGGGGATGCAGAATGGTTCGGAACAGTGTGGAACTGAGGTTTTAGTTTGGCTGAGGTTATTTAAATCCAGCCAAAGCAAAGCACCAGACATTAAATAGAGCTGACAGAGTTACTCAGGGATGGGACCAGGCTTGAAGAACTAGGAATAATTGGGCTGGGTACAAAAGCTGAAGGTCGGAGGAGGGATATGCAACCGGGTCAGTGGAGACAGGCATGAGAGAGATAGAGTGGCGGGTTATAGATAAGAACACGTGGGAGGGTGGTTGTCGCAATTGCGGACTAATGATAAGGGTTCAGGCTGGTAAGTGTAAGTTCTAGAATTCAGCAGTACTTTTTTCATTTCCTGAATTTAAAGGCCAGACTCAGAACCACCGGTGATGAGCAATGCACCGTTGCTACTGGAGGGCTGGCGGGTATACGAACGCACCATGTTGCAACGTAACAGCTCGACCCTCCCTCTGGGGTGTACCCGTCCAGCATACGAAGTTTTTCTCCCTCGTGCAAGCTACCAGATCTGCAAGGTGGAAAACCACCCAGGCAGTCATAAGTGCGGTTCGTGCATTATTATATACTCCAGCTACCATTGTTTTTGTTCGAGGAAAGCAAGGCTTGTAAGGACATCTCAGTCAATCCGAAAAAGCAGCAGCATACAGACGCTGGTAGAGGCCAGTCGCGGAAAAGTGTTGAAATGACAGTTGGAAATGAATCCGTGGGACCGGAATGTTCATACTCACGGCGATTGCATCATGGCTAAACGGCGCCGGAGCGTTGGTGTGGGCTGCCGCGTCGAGCAGAAGCGTTCCGCGCTATTGTGTGTGGGAGCGTTTGTTGGAACAAATCATTAAATGAACATATATAAGCGCAAAATGCGCTCTGATAATGAAATGAAGAAAAAAATCGACTTTGGTTTGGTTTTCATCGGTTAGGGTTAGACTGAAAGCACCAGTTACTTGACAGAGCTGATAGAGTAATCCGGGGTAGGGACTCGACTAGGACGGGGCATAAGTCGTCCGGGTAAGGGAAAACATCCAGGTCAGTAACACAGCATAATTAGAATTAGTAGGTTATTAAGCCGTGAAGTGACTTGTGGAAGAAAAAGCTAATTTTGGTTTGATTTTCGCCAGTAGAGTTTGGACGAGGACAATAGACGCTAGAGAGAGTTTACGGAGTGGTCCGGTGTAGGATGTAGTCTAGTACGAGGTATAAGTTTGTACTGGGAAAAAGGAAAAAAAGTAAAACAACCAGGCCAGTAACGCTGCATATTTAGATCAAGTTGGCATTTAGTCCTTTATTAGCTTGAAGCGGGTCAAGAGGATGGGAAGAAATGTTAACGGGATCCTTTACTTGCCTACTAACTGTAACGTTCCTCAACTCATATGCGCACTGGACCTGATTCGTAGAGGACGTCAGGGGGTAGTTGAGTATTAAATAAGGCGGCAGTATTTTCACAGGTAAGGAATTCGTCTACAGACTGGAAAAAACATGGCGATGTGTGATGCTCTGCAGCTGCTCAGGAAGGCTGTTCCAGTTGCGAGCGTAATAAATTAAAAAGAAGTAGTGGAGTAGATTTGTGTGAGCTGGGGTACACACTAAGAGATTGCAGGAGTTGCGGAGCCTGTAGCGAGGTTGTGAGTTTATGCTTGGTCTAGCCTCTGCTATAAAGGCGTTCTTATTCAGCAAACGGTGCAAGAGAGCTAGATTCAATTTTAACCGTCTAAGCCATAGTGGTTCAAGGCCTAGGATTTGACAACGGGAGCGGTAAGAGAGGGGGTTTGATCGAGGAAAGAGTTTTTTCGTAAATGAGCGTTGGACGCTTTCAATTGCGAGTCTGCAACTTTGGGTGTAGAGGGAGGAGAACGTGGTACAGAATTCCACGATTGGTCGTACGCATAGCTTAAAGATTGCGACCATCGTGTCTGGAAGGTGGCAGGAGCGCAGTATTAAAAAACTGAGCCTGCGCGCTCTTGCTACCTGATACTGCACCTGGTGGGAAAAGCTAAAAGTACAGGAGTATCTGAGGCCGAGATCTTTGATCTCTGTAGAATGAGTAATAGGATTTCCATTAATTGTGAAAGCATCAGCCGGGAGAGAGCAGCGGCAGGAAGTTATACAGGATTTTGTGGAGGAGAAGCTTAGGCCAGAGTCGTTTGACCAGCGAGTCAGTGAATCTAGGTCTTACTTAATCTGGTGAGAGGCAAGGGTTTTTGCAGGGGTGGGGAATGTGCACGCGATTTTTATATCTTCCGCGAAGAGGAAGGCCTCACCGTGGGATATGGCGCCGAAGACGTCATTAATCTACAGTAAGAAAAGAATTGAGCCTAGCACGCTTCCTTGGATGACTCCGCTAATGATCGGTAGTGGAGGTGATTTTATGTCCCCCATTTGCGTTATTTGCCTCCTGTCTGATAAATAGGAGGCGAAACACTGGAAAAAGGTTTCCGTGATGCCAACGGTGCTAAGTTTGTGTAGCTGGGAGGCGTGGGGGGCCTGGTTCAAGGCTTTTTGGAAGTCCAGGTAGACTGTTGCAATGGGGTATCCAGCGTAATAAGCTGCTGTGACGGTCTCAAAGAAGTGAAGCTGGCAGCCATTTACGGATCTTCGAGATAGGAATCCGTACTGTCGATCATCTATGGCGTTTGTAGCTAGGAGAAACCTGATTAACGGGCCTTTTACCAGAAGTTCGAGGGTTCGCACTAAAAGAGGGGTATTGTGGATCCCTCTGTAATTGGAAGCAGTTTGCCTGAATTCGGATTTAAAGTAGGGGCGAACAACAGATTGCTCCCATTGGCAGGGGACGATTCCAGAGTTGACTGGGTGAGTAAAAAGATTAAGGACAAGGGTTTTGGCATCTTCACCGCCACATCTCAGGACACGCGATGGTATACCGTCGCCTCCCCGCACGGCGGGGTCTCTGAGGGTTTGAGGAAGGGCTGATACATCAGCTAGGGAGATAGTCAAGCTGCTCAGAGACGGGCGGTTACTCTGTTGTAGAGAGGTGGAATATGAGGCGGAGATTGTAGGATTGAACTTGGGAGAAGGAGGTAAGTAGCAGCTGGCAAAGTAAGCATTCAAGTGGTCGGCTATGTTGACAGGATGAGTGATGAAACTACCATTGATGGAGCTCAGACAAGTGACTTGGTGATAGTTTGGGGTACAGCGCCCACGAAATAGGCGGCCGGGTAATTTACAGCTAGAGGGGCCCCCGAGAGCGGTGCTCTCTTCTCGGCATTCGAGGGATAACCGTAAGGACTCCCGGTCAGTTGAGAGCTTGTTGATGATGAGTATTAATGAGAAATCCCGGAATTTTCGACATTCTCTACCGGCTCGGCGTATTTTATTGTCCAAGGCTTTCAATAGCTTATCATGTCGAGAGATGCCAGGGTAAAAACTCCTAATGGGAGAGGCAAGGTAGAGGGAGGTCAATAGGTTTTGGTAGAAGATACCAAAAATCCGTTGTGTGTCTGACGAGAGAAAGAAGTCGTCCCAGTCCCCGGAGGCCAGCAGGGTCGAAAAAGTCGGCAAAATGTCCGGAGTCAGGGGGTGAAGAAAGATGGACTCGGGGGAACAGCTTCGCTAAATTTGACTGCGTTATATGAAACAACGGAGTGGCCGCCACCTGGAAAGCATGGACCAACAGCAGTCGTAGCCAAATGACCATCCTTTGAAAATGTTAGATCTAAGGTGTGTTGGCCACGAGTGGGGTTGCATACAGTCTGAGACCAACCCTCTACACTACGTTGGGCGAGCAGTCAGGCGCAACGACTAGGGCCCAAAGTGGGAGACTAGGAAATGTCCGGTAGGTTGAAGTCACCCAGCACGAATTTAAATGAATGAGGAAGGGCATGTGCGGTGGAGGTAATACGGGATAAGTCAGTTATAGAAGCGGGGGAGGGGCGGTGTTAGATAGATACAGCCTATTAGTACAGGTCGCTTTGTCTGTTCTATGGAGGTCCAGGTATTTTCTGTAATTCCTTCTAGGCTGGGATCATCAAGGGGGGTTGCACGAAGCTTCGATTTGGAGTAGATGGCACAGCCTCCACCCCTCGCGTTCCTCCTGTCAGAGCGGTGAAGATTATAACCAGGGATTGAGACCACCGTGTCTGGAGTATCAACCGAGAGCCATGTTTCGGTCACACAAATCAGACTTGGTCGGGCAACAACAATAATCGCACGGAGAGTATGGATTTTTGGCAGCAGTGAGCGGGCGTTAAAGAGCATAATTGATAAGTCCATTTGTGAGCACACCATACTATGTAGGAATTTGGTAGCTTCGTTTACGGTGGAGTTCGGTATTAGGGAAAATTGGTTAGGGGAGGTAAGGGTATATGAAGTAGCGTTGACTAGACATGTGCCCGGATTAGTCGAGGTGTTATTCACAACTGGGGGTAGAGGGGTGAGTAGTGTTTGAGTTAGGTTTGAATCCACGGCAGAAGGTAGAGCATAAAGTTCTTCGATTTGGAGTAGATGGCACAGCCTCCACCCCTCGCGTTCCTCCTGTCAGAGCGGTGAAGATTATAACCAGGGATTGAGACCACCGTGTCTGGAGTATCAACCGAGAGCCATGTTTCGGTCACACAAATCAGACTTGGTCGGGCAACAACAATAATCGCACGGAGAGTATGGATTTTTGGCAGCAGTGAGCGGGCGTTAAAGAGCATAATTGATAAGTCCATTTGTGAGCACACCATACTATGTAGGAATTTGGTAGCTTCGTTTACGGTGGAGTTCGGTATTAGGGAAAATTGGTTAGGGGAGGTAAGGGTATATGAAGTAGCGTTGACTAGACATGTGCCCGGATTAGGTCGAGGTGTATTCACAACTGGGGGTAGAGGGGTGAGTAGTGTTTGAGTTAGGTTTGAATCCACGGCAGAAGGTAGAGCATAAAGTTCATTATGGGGTAGTGTATATGTCTTGAAGGCTGGTATGTAGTCGGAAGCGTTTGGGGGTTGGGAGGGGTTTTGCGACATGAAGTCATTCTCATCGGCGGGAGGTGTGGAGGATGGCTACCACTATTCCAGCACATTACCGGATATCAACATAATCTTCATTGTAAAACAGTTTACACCGCAAATGTATCAGATGATGATGTATCAAGCAAATGACTTACCAGGGGCCTATAGTTTGCCTTCGTCGCTTGCGCTTCAAATAAAGTGTATTTAGACACACTCCATTCTTCCACGCCTTGTGTTTTTGCAGCGCCTTAACCAACGAAACTAGGAGTCGCCTGTGAATCAAAAAAACCACATATCAAGGATTGTGGAAGAAAATGTCCTGCTGACTTATCTCAACCCGCAAAGAGCACTGCAGTCTCGAACCTGCCATGACCAACGAGGTGACAGTCGGCTTGCGTTTAGATTTATCTTCACCGTAACTGGCTGGATTCATAGCAACTTATTTTATTGCTGCGCCCATGGGATGGCTACGTCATTTCTCACGCACCCCACTGAGAAATTTGAATTTTGGGAAAGATTTGTTTTATTAAGTTTGGGTTGCACCCCACCTCCAACTCACACCGTGATATAATGCCTGGTATTAAACAACCAGGCCCATCAGTCTTGTGACTCACCCAAACACACAAACAGTTTTGAAACCGACGACCGGAGGGCCAGAACTCCAGTGCGTTGCCTTAGTATCCGGAAGGTGCCAGACCAATTGACAGTTAAACCCTCGTTCATGTCACCATAACCACTTTCAAAAGTCTGCACTCCACTGTTACGGAGTTAAACTTCAAATTCCCTTTTTCATCTGACCTAGCACCACGCGCGAAAACCACAACTTGAGAAATGACAGAAATATGCATAAGGAATCCTGTATTGAAGGCTCTTTATCATCTGACCGCCTGTGATCTTATGCTGGAGGTGAAGGCAGAGCGGTTAGGTACTGTCTTGATTTATCTTGGAGTAGTAAAAAGCAACAAGAATAAATATAATCAGATAGTTTCTCAGTGTTCATTAGGGTCACTGTGAATTCTTAATAATAGATAACAAAAAAGGGCAGAAATAGGAGAATTCGGAAGGGATACAATACAGTTTGAACCAATAAAAATTTTGGCGCAAAAGCAAAATGCCTGTTTTTTAGCTTACTTCCGCAAGACGCGCGGTTAAATGAAGGGTCTTGCGACGGTCAAATGTCGAGAAAACATCTTTAAACGCAAGGAAGATCGTCAGTGAATGAAGTTATGGCATTTACTAGATATTTAAAAGTACCATAATGCAATTACTTCGCGCCACTGGAAATTACAAGACGGCTGGGCGTCTTGGGCGTGCAAAACTTCAAACACAGTGATATAAGTATAGTGGAAACTGTGAGCAGAAATAGAGGTAACAAGGGAGAGTATGTTTCACTGCAACGCAGTACCAGCATTTTTGACCCTGAGAGTGCAGTTCGCTGGAAAAAAATTTGTAACTAAATATGAAGAAAATTACTGCGAAAAATGTTAAATCACGTTGGAATGAATACTAAAATCAAGCAATAATATAGGTTGTAAGCAGCTGCTGAGAATGGGATAGCAGTGCTCTTGTTGAAGCCGGTTCAGGGACTATCAGCTGCAGCAATAAATCAGAATAAGCCAGCTGCCACTCTACAACTTACGTCGGTTCCCTGCATATTTGGAGCACTAACTCACCTGCCCTCAAATTTGCGGTGCTAGGAATATTGATATTTGTGCTCATTAACCCTGATGATGGTATTATGATATGAGCCAAAGGAGCAAGCTATATATTATGTCAACTGTGAAGCTACATACGTGGCCACCTAGCCCAACAAACGAAACGATGCCAAAATTATTTTGCACCCCATCGTTTGTTCAATACATGGCGGTTTGTGCAGTGTGGACGCCCCTAGGAACGCATCCGACTTTTTATTCTAAAAAGGGACCAATTAATCAATCGGGTGAACATATCAGGTTTTTTATCGGCCTTATATTATGCATTATTTTTTTAGATTATTCATAATTCAGTATCCTCTGTTTTCCTCCCTTCAATATCATTCTTACGCGACGTTATAGCCCCGTGAATTGTTTCTTGGCTTTGTTACTACCCGGATACCTCAGTTTTTATCGTATGACTAGGTTAAAAATACCTGCAAGTCTTCGTAACTCTCCCTGGACCACCCATTATTGCAAAGGGTCACTTACCTGCCTCATTGTTCTGTATCAAATTTTCGAATAACAGTGAACAGGGGAGGTAAATTTAGCCTACGTACGTTTTTGATTAAAGCAGTCAAGTGATGACCAAACGACATTCCAGCGAGCGCCTGTACTTCTTGATTCTAGGAGCCCTCCCTTCTTGGGCAACTCCAAAACTCCATGTCTTTCCCAGAAGACTGAAAAACCTTCCTGTTAGTCCAGTAATACAGCTTGCGGGGCTGTGGGGCGGTCCAGGTGAATGGCACGCAGGTTTTCCGCCTGATAATTTTTACCACGTTTGGCTCACATGCATAAATATTTTTTTACAAAACTGCATGCAGTTTGTTACTCCGACCTCAAAAGATAGCTCCAGTCACTGTAGTCCCGGTCAGAGTTTCTTCACAAATTAGCTGCGTTCTGAAGAAACGTCGCGTTATCAGATAGCTAAGTTACGCATGCTCTCCCGAAATAAAACCACCGCCTACCGACCATTTGCCCGGCACTTTGCATCTGCCGCGTCTAGAAGCATGATTTTTTCCCGTCCACCAGCCGTGAGCACAATCACAGGTTCGTTATTTGTTTTGGCGCCCCTTTCCCACGCTACAGAGGTGATGGAAAATTTAGATATGTCAAATGGTGCTTAGTCCGGCCAGTGTATTTTAGTACAAACAGATGAAATCTTCCCCCATTAAATCGGTGTGCCCGATACGGACCAGGAAACCGCCAAAACTCTTCAGACAGCGCTTTTTGGTAATAGAAAGGTGAGAAACATGCCACAACATTCTTTGTGAGCCGTCGCGTTGTCCAAACTACATTACACCCTAGGCGGTTTGTTTATCGGTGTGAAGGTGAGGCATGTCCATACGGTACCTAGTTATGCTTCTGGGCCTGCTACCTCACTGCCACCATCATGCTAGTTTCTAGACTTGGGTCCCGATAATCTACATGATTCTGACCAATGCTGATGCCAAGCCAGCTTTGCTGTCACCGTCTCCCTTGGGTATGATGAAGCTGTAGGAAGGAATTATATCGTGTAGATCGATGTGTTGACAAACAAGTGTGTGCAGAATTTCAGGACATTTGCACTTGCCTTTTGTTTCTCCATTCACCCAATGTCATCGGATTCTTGGGCCAGTTTTAGATTTCAATTTTTTTCTATGCGCCATTTTGCCTTAGCTGGTTAATCGGTCAAAGAATCTCCGAACTTTCTTCGGATACCGGATCTGCCTTTGAAGATGCCAGATAAGGAAATACAATCAAACCGGGGCTGACATCACTCCTATCGAAGCCAGGCAGCGAAATAACTTTCTGCCGACACGTCCACTCAAGAAGTGTCATAGGAGAACTCATCTAATTCCGTCAAAAATTTCTTAAGACACTTGACAGCCGACGGAACCTAGTGATTTTGGAGACCTGCTGTGTTGGATCTGAACTCACCCCGCGCCGTCCATAAGAGCTGCCTGAGAAGAACCTGAAGGGCTACGGTCGCTATCTTGTCCAACACGCAAGATGTGGATGCTAATATAATGGATTCAGCTAACGCGGATAAACATAATACTGTTGATTTCGCCTTGGAACAAATACCGCTTCCGGTCGCCCGTGCGGAAGTGAAGCTTCAAGGCTCCCACCTTGGTAAGAAGACCTCAAAGCCATTCAGAGTGAAACGAGCCTCGGACATACAAATCGGTCCATTTTTCCCTGAAAACGTTCACTCCGGTGAATTGCGTCAACCCTCGTTTACATCGGGTCCTTTTTCGTACCTTATAGCATGAAATCGAAGTCGCAAGCTTCATTCCAATTTTTGGACAGGTAACATTTTTTAATCGAGCAACTTAACAAACACCCTTACACGCCCATTTTGGCAGCACTTCACTCCCCAACAGGCATCACGAATGATCTCACCTGGATTCACCGTTGCGTAGCGTGAGTATTTAGACGACACCCGTTTCCTTTTGCCTGCGCTCTCTACCTCCACGAGAATTCACCTGGAGAGCGCTCAGCACCCCAATATGCCCCGTGGTAAAAAGAACAAAGAAAATGAACAAATTAAAGAATGCTTGTCACCGCGCTGACAGGAGACTACAAGGGCATGCTGAAGCCTTCAGATTCCACAAACCTCCAAGGATAATTAGACTTTAAGGCCACGCAGAAAATGAAAACAATAGTCCAAAAGCAAAAACAATGCGCACATTACTTGGATGCATGTGGAGGGCACGTAGAACCAGGAAATACACATCTGCCCTGAATGTCGTACCGGTGGCTGTCCAAAAATCTACTGATTACTCTCTCCCTTATCTTTAGATCGGTGGTTTTCGCAGGCTTAGCCTGACTTACGCACGATACACCCGACACTCCCGAACACGACTGGACTCCGCCCTTAGTCCATTTCTTATCCAGTCTACTTCAACGGCCTTTTTGACAAGTTCTGAAGCGCCTGTACGCCCTTTGAAAGTACGTGAGTTCCTGGGGTTTCTGCTCTTGGGCTCTTATTGATATAGACGCCCCGAAGCAGTAGTTTATCAGACTAGCACCGGCGACTGAACAAATATTTGCCCATATATCTGAAGATATTGCGAGGCTGGATTCTGTAAAGGGCTTGAACAGTATTCTCATTCATTATAAACTCATCCAGAAAATCTGGTATACAGGAAGTTTGGTGTTTTTCAAATTACTCAGGATACGTGTTCTCTTGGAGTTCGAGACGACTCGAGGTAGATTAGCTCTTTGTGTGAGTACATCAACCAGTTATTCTGCCCAAGGCACAAGAAACCTTAATCTTCATGGATTACGTCCAACAGGATATCACAAACACGATTGTTAGCTACAAATCCATCAACGGTGAAAGGTTTTTCGGGTTACTCGACCTATTCCTCTGGGATGCTGTCACCTAAGAAGCATAATTTCACACATCTCGCCTGAACAAATTATGAAGTATGATTTTCAGCCTTCAACTTCATTGACACACGGTGGGTTCACTAGATAAAGGGATTCAAGTGGGAACACAACAGAAAATAACTTTTCTCATTTTGGGAAGTTGACGTTTGGAATATTTACTCCTCGCAACTCATTGCGACTGATCTCGAACTCGGGGCCTTAGAGGCATTTTTATTTCAATCCTGACGATGCACCGAAATCTCGGCTTAGTGTCACGCGCTTTTCGGCTAGTGACTTTTAAGTGAACCACAGGTCAACTATCAGCACTCTTTGATTTGGTCGCCATCAACGAAAGAATTTTGACGATCAGGTGATAATTAACGCTCTACTGGGACACAGCGACCACTGTGCGCTGGCCTTTGATCTCAACTGCTACTGAGCCAGAAATCAACGAAATTCAAACGTGAATTTGAAAATTCTGCCGTGCAGACTTTTCGGGACTGAGCATTTTTCTTGACCGGGTTAAACTGAGACCGGTTTCAGTGGAAGACCTACAGGAGAATATTGCCCAGAAAGTTCACGAGATTGACGCGGTGTTTGTCCCAAAGAAGCCAGCACGCAGTCGAATGACCTGCACGCCACTTTAGACGGTTCGGAATCTTCTGGAAAAGAGGTCTCAACTATTTTTCAAAAAGTTGATTACTGCAGACACCGAATACGATGTGGCATTTCGTAAAATGCGGTACCACTGTAAGTCAGAAATGTGCCAATGGAGCATACTAATACAAGCGACCATTCTGCATCCCGTCCAGATAAACAGAAATGTGCTGTTAAACTACGTGCGACATCGCTGCGGAGACAAGCCATCCACGTTCTCCCAGAAGGACAGGAACGAAGAACTCACGAGTGACACAACAGTGGTATCTGAGGTTTACAGAGAACAATATGTAGGCCCACATTTGTCTTCAGCGTCCTCTCCACATCCGATTTCGTCAGGGTGTAACTTCCAACGGCCTCTTACTCACTTGGTCTTCACAGGGGAGGACACTGGTCGGCTTTTGCTCGAGATCACTGTGTTCTGAACATTGGGGTCAATTGAGGTAAATTAGAGGGTCCTGAAGGAAACACCTCTCTCACCAGCAAAATATTTCTGCTTAGTATTTCGTCGGTCGCTTGACAAATGTCACCTTCCCTCTGCTTGAAGGGAGGCGAATTTCATCCGATCTACAAAATTGGTGAACTACCATCGCATGGAGCGAGGTCTATAGGCCTCCCTCCGTGAGAAATGACGGAACGCATTCCGAAGCATGCTATCCTAGATCACTTTACTACCAATAGCTTGAAATCTCCAGATCAACAGGGATTTCTCCAAAACCGTTCTTGCGTGACAAACATGCTCGTGTCTACGGACAGCCTAACCCAAGCCAAGGACGAAGGGCTCATATCGGATACCACTTTTCGACTTCTCAAAAGCATTTGATAGGGTCCCACACGTCCTGCTGCTCCACACACTAGAATCTTATGGGATTCAAAAGAAAACCCTCCTCTGAATCGAGGCGTTCCTATCAGACAGATCATTCCGAGTGAGAATTGGCTCGACCTACTCTTCTCTAGCGCCGGTCTCCATTGGAGTTCCTCAAGGCTTCGTCTTGGGACCACTCCTGTTTCTGATCTACGTCAACGACCTCCTAGACCTTCTTGCAAGTCGATGTGTACTTTTTGCGGACGACTTGAAATCCTGGAGTTCCAATGCCAATGCCCTCAAAATGGATGTAGGCGCTGTTAAGCAGTGGTCGTTGGGTTGGCACCTACCTCTGAATGACGAAGAGTGCGTCCATATGTCGTTTGGAGGAGAATGCCTTTGTTATGCATGTTTAGAAAGGACCAGAAAACATCATGATGAGAGACGCCAAAAAGGGTTTGGGCATCTGGGTCTTCTCAAACTTGTCCTTCTCACCGCACAATGAGAAATCGGTCCCAAAGGCATCAGACATCTTACGGATGATTCGGCGAACTCTTTCTCGCATTACTCGCATGGACCTCCAAATACTATATGGGGTCTACGCCAGACCGCTCCTCGAAAATGCCACCCAATTTGTCTACCGAGGAGGCAAGGAATACGTAACACTCATTGGGCTGGCCTTCGAAACATGTCTCGCGATGCTGGACCTCTTTCCCCTGGAGTGTCGCCGCCGCCAAAGTGACCCAATTCTTATATAAGTTCTGGTTGAGCAGGAGTTGGCCAACAGATTTTTCACCGTTCACCCAGCAAACGCACGGCGGTGACATGGTAAGATTTTCAAGCTCAGAGAGCATGACTTCATTAGGCAAAATATTTTCTAATTTGGGGTAGTAGCTGCGTGGAATAACCTTCTTAATACGTCAGCCCATGCTCCATCTAGAACCCGGTTCAAACCACTATTTGACACTTATCTATGCTAATCCTGGAGCTTGTAAGCATAGTGCCCCACGCTGAGAACATAAACAGGGATGCTAAACCCTTTTTCATTTGTGCCGCCGAACGATCAGAACAAAACCGACCTTGGAAACTCGGGCAAAATCCTCGGCGAAGTTCTCTCCTGGAGCACGCCAACCAAATGTTCTACTCAGGACGCACGAAAGACGTCACCCTCATTGGGCGTGTCCAGCGGGCCGCCACGAGAATGGTTGCCGGCCTCAAATCCGGGGACTACGAAACGCGTCTCGCGATGCGTGATCTCTTTCCCCTGGAGTACCGCCGCCTCCGAGGGGACCTAATTCTTACTTATGCTTCGTTTGAACAAAGCTTGGCAAACAGGTTTTTACCGTTGACCCGGCCAACACCCGGCGGGGACATAGTAAGAAATTTTCAAGCTCAGAGCACGCACATTCATTAGACAAAATTTTTTCATTTCGGGTAGTAGCTGCGTGGAATGACCTTCTTCCGACGGTTGTACACGCTCCTCCTCGAACCCAATTTAAAGCACTATTAGACATTTATTTATGCGAATCCTCGCACTGGCGAGCATACTGCCCCGCGCTGAGAACATAAAGAGCAGTGCTACACCCTTTTTTCACTTGTACTTTTGAGGTGAAGAACAGCCATTGACCTACAAGAACAAAACCGACCCGGAAAACTTGGGCAAAAGCCTCGCTCCTGTTTATCAACCCGTGAATCCATGAATCTGTGACTAACTGCGAATCCGTGAATTTGATGCTCGGTTATCTGAGAAGTCACTTGGTTAGACAAGGCGCTTTCAACACTATATTACTGCTATGCACCATCATGTTACACTTCCTATGTAAAAGATTCTTACCACCGAAGTTATCACAGTTCCAGACATATTAACCGTGCGCTCTCGTGATGGTCTAGACAGTGCTCGTTTTAATTATTCGGCTTGCGTTTGGCGCGCTTCGTTCGCTTCTTGCTTTTTCGCTATCCAGGATGACAAAAGAAAAAGCTGGTTTCCTCACCCCAAAAGCTATATCAAATCGGATTAAGGCCAAGGGCCTTCAGAAATTGAGATGGTATTGCCAAATGTGCCAGAAACAATGTCGGGATGAGGTAATTTGTTACGCAACTAACTTATTGTGTCCTCAGAATGGCTACAAGTGTCACACAATGTCGGAGTCCCATCATCGACAGATGAAGCTCTTCGCGGAGAATGGGGGGAAGTTCATCAGCAGCTTTTCCTCCGAGTTTCTGAAGGGATATCTGGATATCGTGAGACGGCAATTTGGCGGCCAGCGGGTCCATGCGAATGTTGTTTATCAGGAGTATATCAAAGATAAGGAACACATACACATGAATGCCACCCGCTGGCACACACTGACTGGTCTGTGTATGTGGTTAGGAAAGCAAGGAATTTGCAAAGTTGATGAAACAGAAAAAGGATGGTTCATCGAGTATATCGATCGTGATCCCGAAAAACTGAAGCGTCAGGAGGCCAGTGAGCGCCTTGAAAAAACGGAGGATGAGATCAATAGACACTTTCTGGGTAAGTAGTTTCATTCATGGTTCACTTTCGCTTCAGAAAAACAAATTGAATATAATTTGTCAAAGACTGAACCAACCGAGGGCCCTAGTTATACCCCTTTGGTGAGACCAGATGACACGCCTATCCGACTCAACCTTTCGTTGAAAACCAAAAGCTCAGAAACAACGGACAACACAGATCCCATCCAAGACTGTGAAGTTCCAGAGGTCGTCGAACAAGAAAAGCCAACGAACACGAAATTCATCACTTTCGGTCCTAAAAAGGCCAAACCTATGGTGAGCTTTATTTGCTGTGTTGATTTCATTTTCCTTCTGAAGTGGATTGTGCGAGTTCTCAGTCTTCAGCTGCGGCGCCAAGGTGCTTTATTGATGAAGTACAGCTCTACGTACTGAGTTTCATCTTATACTCAACCTCACCCATCTTTCCCTGTAAAATCCTCAGAACCCCTTGTTGGCAGCAGAGCAGAAAGCAAAAGAACAGCGCTCAAAGAGTAATCCGGCGAAGCCAAATGTGGCCGAGCGTCCTCAGAGTACGACCGGCTGCCGACGGAAGGCTTTAGATGACTTAATGGAGAAGGAAGAAGCACTAAAGGACAAGCGAAATCGACGAGATTACTGGCTAACTGAGGGCATCGAAGTCAAATTAATTAACCGAAAACTGCCCGAGGATGTTCGCTTACGGCATGCTGCGGTCGTGAAAATGCTGGACAATTACACGGTATGAACATAATTTCACTACTTTTATCCTTTAGCTGGTTTTTGATGTTGGGTGTTATACCCGGACCCCCTCCAGATGATTCACGTAAGCTGTTGCCACTATCACATGCTTCCTGTTTCAGGCCGGCATGATGCATCCGTCTACAAGGGCTCCAGAAGATAGGCCAGAGAGAAATTGTACATCTAAGTCACTTTCAGGGGCAGTACGTGATCCAAATTCAGCTCAGTAGATGATAGGTTGTACAGTTTTGTTGATCTTCGGGGAACGCTTTTCCACAAAAACTGCACGGTGGTGTAGAATATTGAGCTCCATATTTTTCTCCTGCCTCATCATTCCCGATGCGATTCAGTTCACTCCTTTTTCAACAGGTTTATTGTGTTTGCTATGCTGTGATTTCCTCGAAACGATATCTCTATGTCTCTTGTTGACCGGAGTAAATGGGGCTAATTGGGTGACTGGTCGACAAGATTCCGTAGTACCTTAGTGAGTCGCAACTTGTGATCGAGGTACTAAAGGCTTTAAGCCGCATTTGGTTGCATTGCGGTTGATGGGCTGTTAGCGTAGATGTCCTGGCCTTGCGCCGGTATGTGTTTAAGAGGTGCTGGGACATTTTGACTGCTGATGCTGTCCTGGAATACCTCTACGAATACAAGCCAGTACCTTGCTACCTTATCGCACTGGGATACATTGGTTGCAATTTCCTCTTTAAGTTGCAGGCATGCCAGAAACTTCGGGAGAATAGTCGGGCTGCAAGTAGCCCTTTTACATGCTTCGACGTGGCTGATCCATCATGGTTGAAAGTGCGGGATGTTCACTTCGACTGACTTGCTGGCTGCACGGCTAAGCGTACGGCAGTGAAGCATCGGTGTTGAACACTGATGTCATGCTGTCGATGATGATGACGACCAAGCGCGTCTTGTGACCATGTTACGAATTCGTCGATGCCGTCCGAAACTAGGAACGCTTCTAAAATATATCGGCGTTTACCACACTGAAGACGCCTTAGATCGTCTGCCTGCAGGGACAATACTTCTGGGCTGTACAACGCAGCCCTTAATGTAGTGTGGTGCACACAACTTCAGACCGCGGGCAAACCTGACCCGCCCCTTCGGGATTAGTGTACTCCATCAGGCATGTATAACTATATGGGTATGTAGGACTCACCACAATCCCGTGTGTTTCCTGTAATTGCAAAGAGCATGTTTGAAGCGCAGCTTTGAAACTTGCAAGTGCGACATATACCCAACGGTTGCACTACGGTGGTCAGCGCTTGTGCTTTGTCTTGGTTGTCAGAGATCAGGATGATGTCGTCTGCGTACTCCGGATCGACAGGTCCTCACCAGCAGCGATTTGAGCATCCGGGTTTTGAAGACCCTCCAGCATTCATCTTTACTTCGTTGGTGACGAAGTTGAATAAAGGTGGAGAGCTTTGGTATATTTGCCGGACCTCATATACGGGAAGCCATTGGAAGGATCCTTATATACCCTTCAACTATGTGGACATCCGATTATGTCCACGAGTTTTTTTGACGGATCCACAATCGAAGAAACCTTTGAAGTCGGGGAACATCAGGATTTTGGATTGTCCGTACGCATGGCACTGCTCTAACCCGACGGAGTGGGAAGATATGTTCCATGCATCCCTTATTCGATCCCAATCCGATTGGCTCTCACTGATCAAGGTTTCGTGTGCTGCTTCAAGGTGGCGAATAATTAGTGATACCTGAAGCGTTGCTACACTGGCAGGCACAGTGAGACCTCTGCCTACTATACTCGAAGGGAGCTTTGTTATCGACTCCCTCCAATTGTCTGGGACGGTTTGATTCTTTACTAGACGTAAGTTGGTTAGGCAGACACTCAATAAGGACTTCAACACCGCTTTTTATCAGAGCAGGCCGAATTTCGTCGGAGCCAAATGCTCCGTGACGCCTAAGTAGGGATATGCATTCGAACACAGGTTGAATAAGATTCCATGTCCACAATGCTTGCCTCTTTCAAAGGCCGATATTTTGTATCAGAAGCAACACGTGGCCAACTGCGTTTGCTTGGCGTGTCCTGCCGAGCGGTTTAAACGGATATCAGAGCCGCTGTGGTTCATGATGGTTTCGGCGACAACAAACTTCCAAGCTCCCGTCGTACTGACCAAGTGGAAGGACCTGCATATATCTGCTGCACCTTTTGCTTCCAATTTTCGACTCGGATGCACTCAGTATCCCGGTCTGTGCGGACACAGTCTTCGCTTGCTTCTGGTAAAATGTCGAGAGATTGTGGTTGCGACTGAAGAGTACTTGTTGGATAACCTGCAAAATTGCAATCCTATCGAAGATCCAATATCTGGAGAAAGTTGGCGGGGTCGTACCCCAGATGGAAGTTTCTGCACAATGTACAGCTCTGACTATTCCTTTCTAGTGATTGTCAACATCCGACGTCAGACCAGCAGGTGGTCATTGGAGTCGGTTCTGTTTGATTTCTAGGTCAACGAGTTTCCCGGCGGTTAAGCGATGCTTGCGCTAATTTGGAGAGCGCAAACGTATATTGCTTGTATCAGCATACGACTCGACGGACTGCAATTATGAAAATTAGGGTGTTTTTTTCATCAAGACCTGCCACGGCCGATTCCGCTGGCAAGAAGGGCCGATATGGTCATCCTGGTGGGCGATATGAACGTCCAAGGTGGACGACAGCCTAGATTCCGAGTCGATGCTGGGTGTACGGATAGTGGAGAGCCGGTCCTTAGTTATCTTTCTGGTGATTGTATGGGCTGAGCTATAATTTTGCCCTCTTCGTGCTGAAGCAGCGTAATTTCGTTCACCGGATTCAAAAGGTATCGCTACCCTAATATCGAGTTTATTAGACTGCAAAGCTGTTCGCGACGCACAGTCACACCGACAGTGATTGGCCTTAGGATGAATGTGGAGTTTGAGAAGCCGTGCTGTTAGAATTTAGAGCTCCGTCCAGGCCATCCGACTGGATCAGATGAACATCAAATATCGTCGAGATGTCGTCGCTGGGCAAGCCATATGAGCATCTAGCGACCACGGTGCAGCACGCCATCGTCATCATTGACATCGCTTAATTGAATAGTGGCGGGGGGGGCGGGGAAAAAGAAGATTTGCNCACGCCATCGTCATCATTGACATCGCTTAATTGAATAGTGGCGGGTTCAGCAGATAAAGAGATCCTTTGCTGCAAGCCGGAGCCGCGCATTCAGTTGATTTTTAACCAGCTTAAAGAAGACTGGCCAGGAATATGGTTTGCGAAAAGGATAAGGCGGTAATAAATTGGCAGAAGCGTCGTCTTAAGCGATAGGCTGAATACTAAAGAATATTTCTACTGGTCTCCATCAACACAACCTCTAACAGATTCTAATGAACTTGAATGGAACGTCGACTTCAGCCCGCCATCAACAATAAAAAATCCATGCGCGAGTTCAACCTTATAACATGACGAAACGTCAAACCGGGTGCGCCTATTTTTCAAAGGCAAAAAAGTGTTGATGAACAGTCTGATGACCCTGCTGCGAAAGATTTTAAAACGAGAGTAGAATATCGGTGGGTGGACGGTTTGAACTGTGGTCCGAATTCTCGCCAAGGACCCCAGGACATTACAACAAAGCCATGGCTGCACCAGCCTGCTAGCCGTGGCACCCAAGGTGCCCTCTTGCGTTATATTACGAATGTTGATCGATGCTGTTGGGAGACAAACTCTTGATCATTAAGTTGGGTTTCGTCCTGGTTGATAATGGATCGATTGTATCTTTATCCAAGTTCTTGAACTGCACCACTGATCCAAACATCCGATTATGTTTTTCTCCATCTGAAGTGGATCCTCGGAAACTTTGGTGGTTCCTTCCAGATTTCTGTTACTTTTGAGGGCACTGTACGCGAACTCTCCTGGGCGCATATTGGCATACAGCATGTTTTCTTTTGAGTTCGCCACGCTCATTGGTGTAAGACTAGAATGTCTCCATCATTCTCCAACTTTTGTATTGACGTGTTGCTTGAAACTTCTGTGCCTGGAACCCCGGGGTGGAAGTGTCTTCGTGCATTCGCTCATACGTACGATATTGCTCCCTGGTTCATGTCCTTCAAAGATGCAAACCTTTTTAATTACAAAATAATTCTGCCGCACGATTTGGTAGGTACTTCACACCTATTAGCTGTAAGTGCTGCATCAAAGCTGGGTGTAATCATACATGCAGACGTAGTAGATGAGTTTATTTACATCAACAGTTGTATAAGCTAAACTCATTCTTTACGTACGCGTGAGTCCACCCGGCAGCGTTAGCGTAAATGCAACAGCTGGTGGAGGACACTGCGCGAACGCCGAAAACGAGTAAAACAATGAATATTTGATTCATGCCTAATGATAAGGGCCTGGGTAGAGCAACGCATCTGTTTTCGTCATGTGATGCGTTGCTGGTCTCATATTTGTGGGCATGCGCTAGCACTGCTAAGACCCCGTTTCCCCTGCTTCATCCCCAGTTCATACATTGTCTGCCTCATAGTCGGAATCCACCTCATTCGACAGGGCATGGCGTGCGGTTGTCCCCTTGCCTTACGAAACACATGACCGGATTAGTGTTGTTACTGCAGCCCACTCAGGTCATGCAGTTGATTTGTGGCCAAACTCCATTCGTCGCACTTCGGCACTGCTAACCCGGTCTTTCTAAGATACGTGCAGTGTTTCAAATACACCCTGAAGTGAAGTATAGACAGTCTGCTGTTTCACACAGAGGCGAAAATTCAGTCTTAAGGTAATGCTGGGCACATTGCTGCGTTGTAGGTTGTCGCTCACTGACGAGCCATCACACGGACCCTGGAGGTGTCTACTCCTGAAGAAGACAGACGTCGCAACTCCACCGCTGCTATCTGTCGTTCAACTAAGTATTTTGTCCGATGTGTGGTTCCGATGCCACAAACAGGTTTGTTGTGCACTTCTGACCTCGCGTTGGCACTTTTACATTAACAGTACATGTTTAGTCGTGTGGATTAGAGAGGACACGGATGAACTGCCAACCAAATGGTACTTTTGCATAAAGCCTGATGCAACCTGCCTGTGCAACCCGCCTTCTAAGATGGGATCGCGTAATCCGCCCTGTTCATGGTACGGCCGGGTATAGATGCTGCAGAATCGTTCTTATTTTCCGAAACGGAAGGTAAGTGGTTGAAATCAACCACTAGATTCTGTATTGATGCTGTCGACGTACGTTGCTTATCATTTTCTCGACTTTCATGCGTTCCACAGTTTTTACGACATTACTGTCGGTCGGACCATTTGACGTTATCTTTTCCTGATCTCTCAGAGGTATGGAGCACTTTCACTGTTGCAGCTCGCGTAGTGTCGTTCGCGGCTCCGGATTCAATCCAACAGCGGTATTGCTTGTTCCTTGAATGGGAACATCTGGTTGTCATACGTCATGATTAGGATGTAGCATTTGTCATTTCGCTGCGTCCCTGTATGAAGGCTATCCCTTCAACGGTGCCTACTTCTTTCCTCCTGTTTTCTGCGCGAGTCTGATCAGTCTTTAAATCGTAGTGTTGATCCACTTTATACGATAATGTCTCCATTGGTTGCTGCCTTCAAACATGGATGTTCCTTACTCTCCACAATTGATGGCACATTTACTACTGCACCATCGGTGTATGATTTTCTTCCAGCAGACAGGTGCGCGGGTCAGCTACTGTACGACAATGAACGAGCCCTTATGTGCTTTCATTTCGCATTCTACCGTATTGCTGTGGGTATCGAGCTGTAAACATACAAGTCGTACATCTACAACGAGACGATGCTTAGTTTACTTTTTCTCAACAAGACGCTCCATCGCATGGACTCCAAACTTGTTTAAGTAATTCGGATGTGCAAAGGATTTGAATATGCAATAAAATACACTCATACCAACTACTCTGGCGTGAGCAGGAGACTACTGAATCGTTTAAGATGAGCGATATGTGAAGTCAAGGGAGTGTACTTCGATACCTGGAATATTATGCCAAATGAAACATGAAGCCGACCCTTGTGCAACACACTCAGCGAAGGCTTATCCCAAGCTCAGCGATGATAGTTGTGACGATGAAGACAGATCTGTTCCGATACCCAGTCTCCTTTGCTGCAGCCGAACGAATTTTGGGTAAGCAAAGTCTTCATGACTAGCTGGGGTGAAAATTCTCAGCTTTCCCGTGTGTAACTTGCATGCAACCCAAAATGAAAAAGGTCCCAGCTGTAGCAATCCTTCGGTATCTAACTATTTCTTCGATCGAGAACTGTTACGGCCTACCATGCAGTCGTCAAAAGGAGTAAAAACAGTTTTAACGCAAGCTTCACTACCGTACAGAATTTTTGCTTCATAAAACCCTAAAGTGAAACGAAAGTGTATGGTGATGCCTAATGACAAATTGTGCATATCGGGTAATCTTATCGTGCAGTGCAACACAGAGACAATCACGAGAACCCCGAAAGCACTACAACTTTCTGTATACGATAGTGCTGTTAAGCCGCAGGTAAATTAACTCACATCCAAGGAACTATCGTCATCGAGCTTACGGTTTTTTCTAGTCTGTCAGCCGACATAGCCATGTCTGGTCATGGTACACCATACTCTTGCAATGGATTTTCGGCGGCGAATCGTAGAAACGACTTTCTGATGAAAACCTTAGCCATCAGGGGATCGTTTTTGTCTATAAGGAGGAAAAGAAGTTAAAAGTGCTCCCATAAAGTGTAAGTTCGTGCTCCTGGATATGCACCTTTTGAGCACATCCTGGGGAGTTACTCGATGTCGTAGAACATTTTTACATGTTTTTTGAGCTGTGTAAGTCTCGATTCTAGTGTAACAGCCGTGTTCAGTGCACGAATCTGAGGCTTCGGTCGCGTTTCTTGATTTGAGACGGCTGTAGGTCCGTGAGACGTATCTCAAGGGATGTGTGCACCCGGCTACAGTACTGGCGATTTTGCTGTGTGGCTGTCACCTCTGCGTCCAGCTGAACTGGTGACTTTGATAACCTTTATTATGGGTTGATGCAAACATCCACAGTGGGACAGAAAGAAGTGACTGCTTGGTTGTGCAATAGAGACTTCGATCGAGGAATGTGTCCAGCACCACACGCTGCGACGGTTTTGCCATGCATCGCGACTGCCGATTCATCCTCAACCGAAGAGAACCAGGTTTTCTTGCCCACTTCAGAGTGGCGCAGAGACTTGGCCAAACCGGTGGAGAGGTATGAATGAAGTGAAAAGTCTGGGTACTAGGGTAGGGTCCGCATGATCTCTTCTGTGCATGACTGGAGATCCGATTGCACGGGTTTGCTGGGGCCGCCAGCAAGATGCTAGATGCTTTTGGGAGTCCATTCTCCGTTCCTATATCAACTGGTTAGACCGTGTATTTCGTATGCCAGAGGACCGTTTGCCTCATAGAGCCCTCTACCCAGCCTTGTACCCCATTCAGGTGACCCAGGAACGACCAATCCATGACTTGGCAACGAAGCGTTAAGCCGTTATCATCCAACGCAGTTGCGTTGGAATCTACTGTGTGCGGGACGGTTATTACTTGTTGACCATGACAGATATGGATGTGTCACGCAGCCAATGACAGTTTTTTCTCAAATCTACCGCCTTCACTGCGTTGCTTTCAATCCATGCCACACCTGACAGTCGGGATCATTCGAAATCAATGAACTGATTAGGCCGTCGCTACGGCTATCATTTCCTCATCCTCTTCATCCTCGGTGAACGAAGGTATGAAGCTAAAACCGCTGCACTTGGTTGCACGATTTGTGACTTTAGAAACCGAACTAATGTGAATGATGGTTGGAGATGCTGGAAGATATGACTTCCAGTCGGTGCCAGTAACCGTCTGCCTGAGTTGTGAGTGTAAGCAGATTTTTAAGCGGTAGGGATGGGGGACAGTACCATCCCGTATCTGATGCACATTTAGAGCCTACACATTCGCACTGGCATGACCTGGCCTATCTTCCAGCAAGACTCTGAGTGCTGCCTCCTCACGCTGAGCTCTGGCTAGTGGCCCTGTTTACCCAAACAACCTACACAGTGCCCACTACGCTTGTTAAGTTCAGGGTCACACTTGTTTGTCAGACCCCAATCTTTGAATCATCTCGGAGTACAAAATGCCTAGTGAGTGCTAATTTCTGATATTTTGAGCCATTGCGTAGAATCATAATGTCCTGGATTGGGTGTTTCCACACAGAAGCTCTAGTTCAGTCCGGCACGCCAGCCTCAACGGCTTGGGCGTCGCTCACAACGGTGTTTTTGTGCGCTATTCTAATGTCGCTTTAAAAATCAGTTGCTAGTAGTCGTGAATCGGCTCATGCCAGGACATACGTCTTTGTGTGTCTACTATACTCGATTTGCTTCTAGGTCGAAGGTTGTGGTCTTTACCGATGTTTTGGTAGGCTTTACTATTGCCTCGGACCGTTTGGTTATTCGCTCGGTTACCGCTGGCCTTTCGCAACGAGGCCAACCAGCAAGGTGTGTAAATTACCACGAATTTGGTAATTTTACTGTACCTGAAATCGTTGTTTCCGTACTTTTTGCTTCCAGGCCATCGTGCGTGTACTCCGAGATGGCACCAAGATAAAAGTGGACCAAGAACATGTTCAAACAGTGGTTCCTCCGCCTTCATCTACAGTGATGGTCGTGAATGGAGCATACCGCGGAGAATATGCGACCCTTGAGCAAGTGGATAAAGATGCTGGCTGCTGTGATCTCACCATTGCTACGGTAAATATTATCTTAGCATCGTTCTGCTGATTAGCCGAATCCTTACCTAGTTTGTGAAAAGTCCCTATGCGGACGACTCTCCTTGATCTGGCCCTGAGCCAGCGAGTTGATGTTCTTGTGTATGTTCACTAAGTTCGACCTTCACTGCTGTTTACCCACTCATGGGATAAAGGGGTGTTTCTTCTGGGGGACACTAGTGGTTCACTGAAGCAGCCGGACGGTCCGGACCAGCTATTTCAAATGAGGCAAGGCACGCGAAGCGCTGAGAAAAACCTTGTTTGTCGTTAAGTCTATCGACTCTTCATCTCAGATTCGGAACGACACAGTCATCGAGAGGAGTGGAATTATGTGGTTACTAAGTTGAAGGGCAAGGAACTCAAATTACGGTACGATGTACGTGGATGTGACAATATCGATGAGTTCTCGGAACAACAGTTTTATTCTGCTGTTACTGTATATTTGGCTGATACTTTGTGTCGCGCCGGATAAAAACACGGGCGTTGTGAAGGTCTTGAGATTCTTGGCTCCCTTCTGCGTAAATGAAAAACGGTTACTCTTTTATTCGCCATAAACAGTAGCTTCTTTTTATAGCTTTTGATTATTAGTTGCCACACGTAAAATACCCACAGCCTCATTTTGCCCTACCGCATTTTCTTTCAGGGCCTTTGTATGGGTCGATATATCCGAAAAGTTTCCTTGGACGATGTGTGCAAACTAGTGGAAGTGCAACGATGAAAAATCGTGATTCAGTTTACGTCACTATGTACATTTCTCTCAGCATGTGCTCACTTGTACAAACGTTTGAAAAAAAAAATTAGAAAGTTATATAAGTTTTCTCAGGAATTCACTCCAACCGGACGATTTTTGAAGATGGCGGTGTAAGATTAAAGATCTCCATTAGCAACGGGTCGACTTTGGTTGGATCCAACTGCATCAACATGTGACCGTAATTGATTGTTAACGCCTCAAGTTGGTTCAGGTTGGCTAGAACGGAGGCCAACATAGCGCGACCTCCCGCGAAGCCCACCTTGGCCTCTAGGTAATGCTTCAGCAACAGGTAGTACCGGTCGTGGACGTTGGCAACCTGTGGTGGTAAAGCGCGGAGATCACAGCGATGAGTTCAGTAATGATCCTGTTGGAGATATTCTAATAATGAAAACGTAAAATGGTAACACTGTGCTAACGTAGCTAAATCCTTGTGCATTTACACTCAGCAAGTTGGCAGCTATATGCTGCATGCTAAGGCACCGCTCGGCGGACCCATTTTGTCAAACAAACAATCAGTGTGAATCTGCCGATCTTCCCCGATTTATGACAGAGGGGGCAGCAATGCAGAGTTCATCGTATACGGTGGTTTCCTGACTGACAACGAATCGGAAGCCAAGAAAAGGAAATCTAAAAATTGTGCGATATGATTCAATCTGTTCGGCAAGTCGAACAAAAACGTTCACATCTTTGAGTTCGGTTCCCGAGCAGCTATATAGAGGCCCACAGGTTTCCTATGCGTCATAGCTGGACTATCGTTATCAACTTCAGTGAGCCAACGAAACGTAGTCTATTCTTGGAGAGTTTGTGATTAAGGTACGCTTCACAGGACCAGCGATCAGTGTTCTAACACCGGGGCAACCCCCTAACAAAATAATACGAAAGTTGGGTTCCACAGCTAATGTTGTGTCGAAGAAAGGACTTACCGTCTGGCGAGCATCCAGCGAAGGTCTGTCAGGTGTGAATAGGCACAATGCCTGCATCAAAGATACCAAGTTTGGGTCCTGTGCCACAAGTGCGTTGAAATTTCTGCGTGGTAGGTTACACGAGACAAGACAATCTGTGCTGATAGGTGAACAGGTTCGGGTGATGCGCAGATAAGTGACAACTGTTTTGGTAGGAGTAAACCGACACGACAGGCGATATTGAAACAGGAGCAGTGTTAAGTTTAGTTGGACACCGGGTGCTGTCTACATGAGGCGCTCTCATGGGCATGATGTCATTTTCTGGGAGAAATGCACCAGCAAAATATTGGTTGCGTCGAGCGCCAAAATGTGCTCCATGAGCCTGTAAGGCTACAGGAATAGAGGGTATTTATTGGAACCAGGCATGTTGTGGGTCCTTCCGCTCGTTCCGAAACAACTGCTAAGAAACAATCCCGATCTGCCCTTACGAAATAACCGTTTGTCTATCCTGATCCATCACCGTCTGCAAGTGTGAGCACACGAACCTAAGAGCAGCAGAAAAGCAGCTGACTCTGGGTGGTAGAGCATCTTCCTACCCAGTTAATACACCAACTGAGGACGTCGATTACCAATCATTTAGTCGGGAACCTGAATGACATGGATGCTTATCAGAGGATTGCTGTTTTGTGCCTGAGCCCGATGCATCCGCTTTATTGGCCATATTTTAGTGGAACCGAGGGTTGAGTATGATATGCGCAACTACAATCTCAACATCAGTTGGTCCATGAAGTTGGGACTGATGCAGCCCAGTCTTCTAGCACTTTCTTCAGCTGTGCCTCGCATGTCAAACCACGTGAAATTTGTATTTTGGAAGGATCCGGTTCAGGACAAGCGGCTTCATCGGCGCGTTCATTGTGTATGAAAGGTTAAATAGATATAAGCAGCAAAAGAATACCTATGATATTTTACACTTTGAGTATCAGTGCAGTGACAGTTTTTCGGCTAACAGCTGATCTAGGTAAGTTTAAAGCGAATTATTCGTTCACTGACAACTAAATTCTTCCGGGTTTTTAGGAACCGGAAGTCCCATCAGAAGCGCAGTTGAATTGAGTGTTGATCGCGAATGGGGCGGCGTAACCCAAAATAATCAGGTCGAAAAAAGATTTCTTCCTGATTGACTTCTGCTTGCCGAATGAATCGTAAGGTTTTTACGGCC
The DNA here is from genome assembly GCF_000715545.1 of Opisthorchis viverrini. Classification (NCBI taxonomy): domain Eukaryota; kingdom Metazoa; phylum Platyhelminthes; class Trematoda; order Opisthorchiida; family Opisthorchiidae; genus Opisthorchis; species Opisthorchis viverrini. Next base: position 701,962 of record NW_008751659.1, on the reverse strand, counting down.
TACTCAGATAACAGTTGGCTTTTCTCGGACAGTTTGGACAGTGAGCACCCATACTACTGGTACGCGTTGATTTGCGAACCAACCTCTCCCGTTTGGAGCGTTTTCTGTAGGCAAGAATTCGGTAAGACTGAAATAGGCCGTTCTCGCGTGTGTTGCTTTCTCTTATGTGGTGAGTCGCTGTAAGTGTTTATGGTTCACTTCAGTGGCAGCGATAGGCGTCTGTGCACAGTTAGTAAACCATAAGCGGTTTGTTGTGCAACGTGCAAGCCGCTGACCTAAATCAAATGGGTAGGGTCAGTAGGTGAACACACAGAGACCGATCGGAAGCCATCATTTGGCACCAATTCTGGTCTGCAGTGTGCTCCATATTGTTACGTTAGCTAAAAACATTGTCGTTTTAGCTGAGAACGTTTGGAGCATCCGTGCCTTCGGAGCGTCACCCTAGCTTGATGACATTGGGTAAATTTGAAGTATGCAGATTGGAAACAATAAATAGCAGATGATACGTGAATCTGATGGTATTCGATTGTCTGGTTACGGTTCACATATCAGTGGTTCAACTTTCTAGAAAAGTATCTAGATGGGGACATCCATGGTTGGAGACACTAACGGACGTCGCTCAGTCATGCGCTAAGCGGTGCGCATTTGTTCAAGCTATTGCCTGCAATACACAACCCGCTCTCTGGGACTCCCCGCCAATCAATAGTTCCCCCGAATTCATCTGCTGCCTTCCATCACTTTTAGATCACCGGTGAAGGAAATTGTGACAGCTCGAGCCACCATAAAATTTGTGCATGGTTTACAGATGTTGATGATCTGGGGAGCTGGAACTTGATCCGTAGTTGATTCGCGCTGAAGTTGTCTGAATTCAGACACGCCTTTAAATATCGAACGGATAGCGCGCGATCACTCACCTTAAACAGCGGGACCAAAATCGCCATCCCATTAAGAGCTTACCTGCAGTATTTAGTGTGCTCTTCATAGAACTTGTCCATTCCGGTCGCGACTTTCAAAATTTGTGTGGGAACTTCACCTTTTGGTGTCAACCACACATCCTTTTCCACATCATAGTGCCGCGCAGAAAGAAGAAACAAAGTGCTCAAGACGACTCCCTTCAGTAGACTGATCTGACTATCCTGGAATGAAAAGAGAATTTGGCGAACTCGTCTAGGTGGTTAGAGGAGGAAATTCACGCCGATTTCGGTTAAGTCCATATGCATTATTCACAGTGACTAAGACCTACTATGCACAAAAGGTACGATTCGAACGGTGACCCGTAAAGCAGCGCCTCAGTAAATTTGGTTGTAGAAAAAACAAACTGATGCGAACAGTTATAAAGCCAAACAGCTCTCCTAGTCTAGAACCATTAATCCATCCAGCTATCGACTGGCTGCATTTTTAAAATCAGCAGGCGGCGTGAGTCAGATGTGAGCTTGACTTCATCAGGTGCATCAAACCATGGGTTGTTTACTAAGAACTTTGCAAGTGCGTCCTGGTAACGCACTGACAAGGGTCCTGGCAGTGCTTGATCAATTGGTATACATCAATTGACCACCTTACGAGATTTGTGTGCGACTCAGCAGGGGCGAGACGGCCCACGTGGTAAGAGCGCGAATTTACTGACCGGAAGGTCCGTGGTTCGAATCCCACCTCGACTTCCCCTGTCTAGGCTTGGGCAATCTGGCAGTATCCCAGCCCTCGTGCTTCCTTCGGGTGGCATGGCAGCTAGGCACCGGAAGAGTGCTACATCTGAACGGTTTTTTTTCAGCAGAGATGGACTGACGTTGCTAGGCTAACCTGCCCGCTACAAAGCGACGAAGCAACACTCGAACCTGTCGTCCTTACACGATTTACTCAGATTCAACAGATATTAGCTCATCATAGGTTTTATGGAAGGGATGGGATCATTAGTTTTGACCCAAATGAGGTTGCAATCCCCCCGGGGTAGTTTCTCGCGATGAGCGGTTCTGAGGATTTTTGTGGGACTTTTTAGATGTTGCAGAAATGTTGATGTACATAGCACGATCGTAAAAATGTGTTTTGGAGTGCCTTTACTGCCAATACTATGTACTTGACCTCTCATTTCAAGACTCTAAAAACCGCCTGCTATCCTTCACCTATAGAGATCTAATGGTGCTGAAAGATCATTCACCCTACCGTTTTCTTAACGCGTCAAAGGCATCATAAGCCTACATGATCCTGCTGCAGGGTTTCCAGGGTGTCATTTCGTGGTGTCATTGGAGTAAAAAAGGATAACATCACTGAAACTACAACAATTATGATTCTGACTTCCGATAAAGATGCGCCGATATTAGCGAAATACACTCAGTAGCATACCTTGACGAAAGACTCACCTGGGACCCAGCTGAATTTCTCGTTTATGATATCTTTAGGCAACTGAATGTGCTGCATTAGTCCTCTGATTTCGTGCAATTTGGATTCAAGTAGAGCATAAGGTCGACAGAAACTCGGGAACTGCGCCTACTTGATGAACCCTAAGAAAAGGGAAACTTGTCGTGGGCTGTCGAAGAGTTTTCAACAACATTCAGTAGTGGGTTGTGCGCCGATATTCTTACTACTAGTCGACGTAATCGGTATCGGATAAGGGGCCGATTAACCCCTACTCATTTGAATACGCCTGTTAGGTTACATGACCTAATCTCGACTCATTTAGTCGTACGCGGTGGTGGAATAAGTAGGCAGCATGACAGCGCGACCATCGAGCATCACCTGAGGAGAACATGTGCACAGTCAGCCGGCGCTGCTACAACGGATTTGAACGGTTAATGGTACTTTCGTAAATCCACTAGAATCGTGTAATTTGCAAGGATAACTGATTAAACCGGTCAATTCTTGACAATAAACTCGAATGGATTTACATTTGTAAGTGACCGCGTCGGTGGGTTGCTTAGCCGTGACTGGTCACACGTGTACGGACGCGCTCAAGAGAATAAACGCTAAATTGATAGACGAGTTGTGACTGGTCCGCTCAGTTCTCATCATCAACTTGTCTTTTCAAGGCCGGCAGGATCTCTGTTGCAGAAGTGACGTGATGTGCAGAAAAGGAACGGGAGATTAGCACAATGGATCCGAAATTACAATGTTTTAAGGCGAAAAGGACAGACCAAGATTAGGCGAACTAGAGACGTTCAGAACGATTTAAGAGCAACGAATTTACGCTGACTAAAGCGGCCGTTTGTTTTGGCGGTTTCTTGGTACACAGTTCACAAATATTCCACTAGGAGCTCTGGTGTTTCAAGAAGAAGCAGGGCGAGTTGCGCCTAATATTGGACAGCGTCGTAGCACAACGGAAGAATGTGGACATCTTGTTTCACTACTTTGCGTACTGGTAACTTGTAAAAAGGGGTCAACAGCGTTTGGTAGCATTCACGAGACTGAGTGCAACTAAGCATGGAATCACTGATGGGTACGTCAATAAAATTAAGCACCAATGGACAACTCCAATCACTAGTTGAAAATTAAGATATGAGTAGATTCAGCAGCCCCGCATAGTGACCGCTATTCTTGGAGTAACAGACACTTGCATGTTTAAATCGTTATAGTTTCTCCAATCATGATTTTCTACGGCGCGCACGTTTTGATTTGAATGGAGCTGTCACCGCCTCACATATGACTTAATACAACATCGCTTAACCCAAGCTCCACGTCTAGTGGATGAGTGCGTTGGTTTCTGCACTCAAAAAGATGGCACACCACGTCCGATTGGCATTCAGTGGTATGGGAATCGATAACATACTAAGGTTACAGGCAAATTAATGTTGATGGCGACGTGAACGGTAAATTCTTTGGAGGCACAAGTCGGTAGATCGATATCACCATTGCACGCTGAAACGCTACATACGCAAGTGGCATCACGGACAACAGGAATGTCTGTTAGACCTTTCCATAAAGCAAAACGAGAAACTATTGTGGGGTGTGTAGTGGACATCGAAAAAAATAGTTGGACGGTTTGAATATCTTCCAGAAAGGACGATCAATGCCAGATGCACAATCTGCTCCTCTGTCATTGAAGTTTTACATTCATACAAAACATCAAAGTGTCACTGCTTGGCTTATGACTTTTTGGACCTCACCTAAGGCCATTCTAGTATCCTTATTCGATTTATAGCACCGGCTGCGTTCACTACACATGGACTGTTATCCTGCTTTTCCGACAATTGAATAAATCGTTGTTGATGCTGATGAAGTTATCAACCTTGGTAGCTTGCTCACGACAAACCTCTGTGGGCGTTCGTCCGGAAATCTGGGCTCGTATTTGGATGTGTACTTCATTTGACAATTTCACGGAAGGCTTTCACGCTAGACGTGCACTTTTAGACTAAGGTCCCCGAGGCACGTCAACTTGGGTCTATGAGGTCATTCAAACGATCAGACCACTCCAGGTTACTGAGCGGTTGATCGTCCTACCGCCTCTAGGTTCTTCAGATTAGACATACCATGGCAGAACATGACCCACACAATGTCAAGAAAAGCATAGCTATTTGTAGGCTGACCCATATTCATTGAAGTTCTGGCAGCAACATGCGCTGAGCTTAGAGACTAGTTAGCTCCGACGTTGAGCGCATCAACGGAACTTTGCTTTAACTGGCCATGGTGGCCCTCCAACAAGCAACATCCGTCGGGATCGCTTGTTTTATTAGGTGCTGGGAAAGCACTGTCTGGTGAACGGTATCAGCAAATCACAGTCGGGTGGCAATTTCGAGGTGATTTTTTCTAGACAGGCGAATAACAGAGTGACAGCATTAGTTCACCATAACTGTTCACAACTTGCCATTGAACACGTAAACGCTTTCATTCAGTTAAATGGCTCCTTTCTTTTCAAAATGTCAGATTTTTATTGTCTGACCCATGAACATCATCTTGATAAAATAACCCACGGGCTCGTTATAATGGTTGGACAAGCCTGACGGATGTGCCAAGCTCACCGAACCAGTCAAATGACTTTCTGTGAGAATACACGCTTTTTCGAATCAACACACAATGGGCACGAATTCGAACTAAACAAGCTCTTATTGTCCATGTAACATTGACTAAATCTACAACCAATAATGAAGCAATCGTATGGGTTTGTTCAGTTGATTCCACTCCAGTGGTTCCAATGCAAGGTATCGTGTTTTCACTTTGCTCTGACGAATCTCTGTAGTTTTCCTTGGACAATTTTAAATGGAATGCGGTAACTCCCAAATTACCTGTGAGATAGTAACTAAAATGTTTCGGATAGGGTTAACTGGGACATCTAGTGAGTTAATGCACGTGGGAGTTGCACTCCCACCATCGTGATATCGGTAAAAAGGTCTCCGTCAATAAATAGAAAATCGTTCAGCTGTAACACCCTTCCGGCGCCTTCCTGCCACCCGAAGGAAACACGAGGACTGGTATACTGTTCTCGTTGCCTAAGCCTAGACGGGAAGTCGCGAGGCAGAGGCCGGGTCTCCCTGATGTAATATTTGACCGTTTCACTGCTGTAAATTCAAATGAAAAGGTTATACGTAGCTGGCCGCCGTTCGTCCAGCCTGACAGACCCGGCTAGTCTGACCTAGTATTGTTGGATGATCAAAAGAATCCAGTCAATCGGAGCGTTTTTGGCTCTCACACTCGACGCAGTTTCAACATCACCGAGACCCCGACACGTAGCTCCCAGACTAAAAACAACCTGAACAGGAGATCGTGGTAAAACCGAGTTGGTTCAAGCAGTGATGGATTAGGTTAAAATCTACGTTCGAACAGACAATCAACTTTCATAATCATCTACGTATGTGGACAGCTCACCTGAAATTTTAGTGATATATATTTGGTGATCTGATAAAACTCTGTCGCACTGAACGATTTTTACTTTAAGCTGCGGTTGCTTAGACGGAGCGAGTCCACTGTGAAGTTCCTCATGTCAAGTGAAGAAGCGTTTTTCCCACCCAGATGGGGATGAGGGCACAACCGTATTTCTGCATTTAAGGTCGTAACGGTAAAATGCACGACCAAAGCGCAGCCCAACGCGTCGTCGAGCATGAAAACCGCTTCTGGTGGCATGGCAGCTAGGCACCGAAAGGGTATTCAGCTGAACGATTACCTTTATTATCTTTTATCTACGAAAACGTATGAACTGAAGTAGGATACCTATAAACCTGGAGGGCACCACTGCCTGAATATACCGACGGGCCCTGAATTCTCCAAGTGTATATCAGTGCGGATGTTTATACTGCTGGATATCCGGTGCATACGTTGTCATCCGTAATCGCCAGCTTTTCCAGCTTATAAATAGCTTGGTACATCCATTTGAGCTTCCCACATGCCGACAACTCAAAATTTCACTTCCATCCTGTCGTTCACCTCACGCTGGTTATTGCGTTGGTGGATCAGTTTCTCGTGAAAGGTATACCACTGTCAATAGGTCCGACTGTAATCAGGAACACAAAATACCGACTGCGATTACGAATAAAAGACGACATGAAGCCAGCAGGGTAATCTGCCTTAGTTGCACAGATATTTGGTGTTTTTGATTGACTTAGTTGATCTATCTGAAGCGAATGGTTAAAATCAGACAAAAATATAACATGCTAGCGAATCAAGAATGCTTACAAAGAAAAAAGGTACGCAGCGTTAGGTGAACCCACCTGTTTTAGCTGGGAGAAGTCAGCCAATGTTTTGGCAAAATTAATTAGGCGTCTGACCAAGAAACGGGATGTGTTGATCAGACTGCTCAATGTTAGATCTGGTCGTTTCAGATTGGAACAGGAATCATCCTGTACAAAGTTTGTTTCGTACGCGTGCCGTAAGTCATTGATTGCTGTCCATTGGTAGTGTGAAAGGAGTCGGGCCATATCTTCATTAAGGTGGCGCTGAATGGTGACAAAATGAAGCGGTAGATATACTTGTGTGCATCGTTCGCTGGCAGAAAAACATCACTTCAAAAGTAGGTAGTAGAAGTTGGACTGTTACCAGAATGCCCGACCAACAATCAACTTAAAACAGTGAAACTATTTCGGTTTATGGTTGCTATCCAAAACGCAGTCTGAGAGATTATGAGGTTATTTAGAGTCGAGTAGGAACAATCGATAAATCATGAAGCTTTCAAAACAGGAGCAAGCGCTTCAAACTCTATCCTGCCTCATCAGAGGCATATGTGGAAACTAGCCAATAGTTCGTAGTAACTTTAGTCACAAGCTAAGTAAATGAAAAGTTCACTGGTGAGAAGAGCGATAAAGACCACAGGCGCGTAATTGGTGTTGCAACCATAGAAAGACAATCCGGTGGTCAGGTCATGGATCGAAATTCGAGTTCAGGACCGGATGGCTATCAGACCACCAATAACTTTAGGCGTTGGACCGATCGCAACCTCGACAGGAGTCCCAAAGTGGAATGAAAAGCAATAATGAGTTCAGAAAACCCATGGCGACTGGACAGCAACAAATATGATCGATCCAAAAACAGTACAGGAAAAATGTAGTTGCAGGTCTAACAGCCTCCGAAACGGAGTCAATATCCAAACTAGTTCGGAGAGTTCTCAACTAGAACACGAATTCACCACTGGACAAAAGCCTCTCGCTTGTACACTCGACAGCCTACTGCTGACAAGTAGTTATGCGCAAGAGAATCACAAAGACAATATCTAGGTCCATGCAAGTAGAAATAAGGATGATAAACTCCCAGGGGTTCAAGTGCATAAACGCATTCTAATGCGACCGATAACAAAGCTGGACTTACTTCGGTTTGTTGGAGAGAGTAGGTTCCGCTCAAAGTTTCAATGTGTGTGTGTGTGCTAAAGATAGACTGTCTCGGTCCGAGGTATTCACCTGTGATCAGCTCACTCTGAGCGGGTGTAGAGTACATATGTACTCACATGAGTATAACGGTGACAGACTGATTTAGGTTGAGTTGTGCTAACACTGATAAGACGGAATGTGACGGTGCAGCCATTTATGTTAATCGCTGGGTGGCAATTTTCTTCGGCTGCCTGAGCAAGTCCACACTTGATAGGAACAAATTTATAAAAACTGCTACTTCATCAGCCCAAAACAAGGAGTAACTTTGAGACACCGCGTCTCTTTGTTCTGTTGCATCAATACAGCTAGAAGACATAAACCGTGAGATGTCAACATTTACAGAACATCAAAGGACCCAGAGCAGTAGGCAGTTTGGTTTCAGTTCTAAGGAATAAGTCATAGTGTTTTGTGTGCACGGAATTGAGCAGCACCGCGGGGGCCGCCCAAGGAAGACTGGAGTTGAAACCTTATATTAGTCACGATAGGATCACCCACAAAATGCAGAAACACCACAGTCCCCTCCTTCTTAACTTTGATAGTCAGATTCAATAGAGGGTTTGGTCTGCTATTTACTGCTACTTCGACAAATCTTCACTCAATGGTTGATCATGACACTAGCCCTATGAGACGGCCTCTAAACTAATCTACGCTTGTAGGCAATCGAGAAGACCTACTTAAATGAAGATAGTAACCACTGCATGTTACATTACAACTCCCAATTGGACGCCAGTTAAAAAGTACACTAAGTAAAGCTGAGTTACTAATATAATCACTCGTTTGCGATACACACAAAAACAATTATTGTAAACAGGTGAATTAAGGAAGAACAGAGATTTCACGGTCTGACTCCACGTAGAAATAACAAAATACAAGACACATGAAGCAATACAAAATCCCAAAGCAAGTTGAGGAGACCACTAACGGAGTTTGGAGAGTTGGAAGTCATGGCGGCTAGGGAAAACGGCGACCAGTGAACAGTTCCGAAGAGAGTGAAACTTATTGCAGTGTGGTGATTTGCGTATCTCTATGACCCACTGAGCTATACTGGGGTTTTCATTTGACAGCTGCAGAGTTTTTCATGCCAGGTTGGTCACTGGATAGAGATCCGACGGATACAGTATTCGGAACCTCAAGGATGGGGATTGGAACGGCCTCGACGATTCGTTTCCTAAAAAACCTTATACTGAGCAGCAGCATGACTGCATTCATTTGTTGGCTTTTGAGCCAAAGGGTTTAGTTGAGGATCCTAATCGTTCTGCAGTCTAAGTTTTGGAGCCATGACAGTATCCCAGCCCACGTACAACCATGAACGTCTCACCTGAGTCCCAAAGACGCATTTTTATTGGTAAGTAGGAAGAGAAGTTCAGTCCTACAGCAAGCGGGAGAAAATTGATAAGAACAGCTGGGTGAGCAGAGACGATGGAAAGATATAAGGAGAGGGACACAAGTTACAATGAGCATCTCCCGTGGTAGTAATGACAGAATAAGGCAAGACACGTCACTTGTTATCAGTCGAGGGGAGGATGTCGACAAGATTTGTTTTTATGCTGGTTGAACCAGGAAGGCATAAGTGAGAAGAATATAACATACGGAGATCCTAGGGTAGAGCAGATTCGGGTTTTATAGGGGAGAATTTACGTCGGAGTGAAGTACTCACATATCTGAATCAGGGACCTAGACTTCCCAGATGCTCACATCACAAAGACTTTAGCGATTGTTGAAACCATCAGGACAGCCAACAAAGAGGAAGGTGTACTAGTAGTGGCTTCCGTGAACAGATTTAGATCACGATTGAAATGATGAGCAGAGATAGGTTGTGATGAGTGTGTGCGCGGTCGTCACACGGTCAAAAGCAAGCGGAAGATAGTGTACGATTCTAATATTTGAAGAGCATGGATTGTAGATTATTTTTACACGGGAGGATCACCAGTAGGTGATTACAGAGTTGCGGCGCTGGTCTGAGGGGTAAAGCCGTCCATTTTTACCTGTGTAGAGAAACTTCGGCCTTGTCCGGCCTGGGTGCACCCCATACATGAAAGATTTGACCGGACGCAATCAAACATAGTCAATATATCGGACGCGACTACATACGTTCCACCGAAGGGATCCGACAATGAAGGCCAGATGTGAGGTACGTAGGCCAAGATATAACTCGTAAAACAACAGCATATGGACCCGTATTGGTGGTGGCATTGTCTCCAAGATGGAAAGTGGCTTGGTTCCCCTAATGGAAGGTGTGGGAACTTATGTATAAATGAAATACAGGGGATAGCGCACAGGAACAAAAATCGGAAACCCACTAAAATGATGACTTCTGGTCAGTGCCGAGGGAGGCTTAACAGACTTTCATGCAATGAACTTGTCTTTAGCTTTTCGAACACCAGTGTCTATTGTTTCGACGTAGCTGCGGTGACGCACAGGGAGCATCCGCAAATTTCTATACAATCCTTTCTATACAATCCTTCTATATCATCCTTTTTACTATTTATGTGATTCAACATTACTGAGGATGATGCTTTCTCCGGTTTCGAAAGTGGGGGACCTGGTTCATTTTACAGTAAAAACATTTCAAAAAGCAACAATATCAAATATCACAAAACTGAATCACATCGTCCCAGGAAGTCGACGAACAGCGTCAAAATATATAAAGGGGATGGGATAGGTTTTAAGGAGGAAACACATAATACAGGCTGATAGTGACAAGAGTAAGGAGATTCTAGGGGAGAGAAAGGCCTACAATATAATCAGATGAGTATGAGGTTGAAATAAATCCTGAGTTTGAGCAGTCAATGCAGTCGGGGACAGAGTTGGAAATGAGACCAGCTTGAAAAGGGATCTGGTAGCGGCGAATTCGGCCTCAAGAACTGCAGGGGGTACAACGGATCTACCCGTTATTGAGGGCGCTGAAGTCGCCTGGGATATAAACTTTCACAATGAACAAACCCCTCCCTAGTTGACGTTTAAGAGAAGGGGGAATACCCCATCGTCATTGTGATTGACATAAACAACACACGTATTTGTTACGGAGGGGAGTCAATTCAAAACAAAACAGCTGAAGCCGAGAACGGAAAGCTTCCAAACAGACAGGAAGGGGTAGAGGCGAAGCGAAGACTACAGAGTAGATAATAGTTAGGAAATCGAAGGATCATTACTTCGGGTTTCAGTGACAATAACGACATGTGGTGAGGGTAACAACAAGAAATGGGGAATCGGATTGATGTTCAAGTGATGAACGTAATTGCTCGAATTGCCCGAGAGAAGGAAAATATCCGTCCTCGTAGTTTGCGTTTTCAGGTTTGTTTAGTGTACGGCGGGTAGTCGTAAACCAGAAAGTTTCTATGACTATTTGTCGGGAAACATTATGAGTCGTCTGATAATTATACATGAAAAGTCTCCTTGGAATTTAAGTCAATAGAAAAAGACACTGTCGATAAATGGATCCTAGATATCCTGGAAATTGAAGCTACTTCTATCACTGTGATTTGAGGTATGGGCCTACCGGAGTTATTGTATGGAAAGCTGGTAAGAAGACAAGGAGTGACGCAGGCATCACTGATCCCCAGCGGGTACACATCTCTCACCCGTGGTTGCGAGTTGAGTCATTGATCGACCTCCTCTGGTTAATTTCCACCCTTTGCGTCGTTGTGCGAAAAGAACCTTGCGAGGAATTCGTACTTCTGACATACAGGGTCAAGCCAGCGCAACCTGTGCAGTGTGATCAATTCAATTCAAATTATCAGCTATAAACCATGTACCGTAGGCACTTTGGTTTCAGCTGCTACAATTTCGATCACCGGAAAGCGGGAGTGGGAGGCATACAACCAAGTCTTGGGAGCGAAGACATGTTCAGTTTGTCCAGAAATTGGGTAGCTACGCACTGAAGGCGATAGCTTAGACGCACGAGCGCCACTGACTGCGTGATCCGGCCTTACTGCCAATTCCGTTAACCATTGGCGATTTGAGTCCCGAAGTCCCCATCCAGGGAGGCCGCAAGTGCCCACCCGACTAAGCTTACTGGTTAGTGTGGTCATATTTCGTGCCAGGTCATACACTATCCACCGCTCGGTCGCTTCCATTCAGCACAGGGCTGGAAGAGACAGGCGGTCTTATCGCATTCGGAGTACATGTCCCAACCAGCGCAGCCTATGAAGCGTGAGTAATCCATCTACCGCGGGAGATTTCCTTCTTCCTAAGACCACCCGGCGTACCCCAGAATTACTAACCCGATGTTCCCACAAGATCTGACCAATGTTTCGGAGACACCAATGGTCAAACACTGATATCTTTCGTATGTCCTCTGCGCGTGGAGGCCGAGTTTCTGATCCATAAAGCAGTATGGATAACACCACCGCAGTGTAAACTCTGCCCTTGACAGACGAACTCTCGTCACGTCGACAGCATAGATGTCGGCTGTTGGCGAAAGCTGCCCCGGCCATTTCGATTCGATAAATTATCTCATATCCAGCCAGTCCACCGTAACCTATAGGACTGCCCAGGTAAACAAATTTACCTACCACGTCGATTGGCTCGCCTGCAAGCATGGGGTGTGGGTTTGATCCCACCCAGTCTTGTAGCAGCACTTTACACTTTTCAGGTGTGAAGTGCATGCCAACCCATGCGACAGAGTTATTTAAGTTATTTAAAATCGTCTGTATTTTGAAAGGATCTGAACCAAGGAGAGCAATATCGTCTACATACTCACTGTCTGTGAGGTAACGTCCCAAGCGCATTTCGACTCCTGAGGTTTCAGAGGCAGGCAGAGAAATTTTAAGCAACACATCAACAAAACTAAAAAGGCCTTGTCTTACACTACTGGACGTGGTGAGGTCAGAGAGGAGCTTCCCGTACAAGCTCATAGGAGTTTGCATACAGAGCCTTTATAAAGGATAGAAATTTGGAAGGGACATCTTTGATGACCAGATACGGCCAAAGTTGCTCACGATCCACAGAACCAAAAGCAGCTTGCAGATGCAGAAAGACGACCTGCGTGGGACGTCTGAAGGGGTGGCGTTGTTGAAGAATGTCTCAAGGTGAAGATATGGCCAATGCATCCTAGACCAGGGCGAAAACCAGCTTGATAATCACGAAACTATCTCTCATGGCGTTCTTGCTCCCGTTTTGAAAACTGGGATGACGGTCGAGAAGTTCAATTCGGCTGGTATTCTGTTTTCGCTAAAAATCCTCTGCAGTATGGTTGTCAGATTGTTTATCAGGATCTCACCACGAGGCAGTGGGTCAGACAAGACTACTCATAAGGTTGCTGGAGTTTCTTCGACAGTCTACGACCGATTTCGCACTTCTTGGGGCTCACCAGGTAGACCCAGTCCCCGAGTTCCTGTCAATCTTATGTTCTACTTGAAACCAAATTGCAAGAAATTGACGAAGTACACTCGATTGCAGACAAATTTGGTTTTGCGAGAGATTCGCCTTATGAGTAGTGCATTACGTATATACATGTATCGCGACATCTCGAATATCATACCAACTGCAACATGAGGCGGCCTGGTGCAGCACATTCAGTTGCTTGGAAACATTACAAACGGGAGATTCAGGTGGGCTTCGAGTGAGTCTCTCGCAAAACCGAATTCCTTAGAAAATGATGTAGGGCTTTGTTCGCGGACCCTGCCATAGGTTCTGATCCAAGTGTCTGAACCGCGAGACAGTGGTTGTTACGGTCCTCTTAAGGGACCTTTCCAGCGAGCTAATGGCTTACTAGTGTGACCTACTTGACTGTAGGGGGCGGGCCTGGCCCGAGGGTGCAGAAAGTAGGGCATCATTGTCTGACTCCTGATGCGGCTGCGCACAGCAGGTGCCTATTGAGCAGCACCGGGCTCTGGTTTTAAAAGTATTGCGATATGTTGAATAATGCGCCGGCTGCCACGGTCAACCGTCGGGCGATCGGAGTGTGCGGTTTTTCGGATCTGACCGTTTCTAACCAGTCCTTCCTCGGGATAAGGCAGCATCACTGCTTCCATAAATATGGACATGCTGGTCGCCTTTACACTCCCATCGCAGATGACAGTAGGACTTTACCTTCGGACCGCCCGTACTACGATTATTCGCAGTACGGGGACGATTCCTGGCATGGCTGAACCCGGCGTTCCCATCACATTCGGGCAACGCTCCGAAGACATCGACGGTCAAAACAGAGATTCTAACGTCCTCGGCGCACAACGGTTTCTGACCCGTATAGCAATGTGTCGCACTGCAGCACCATAAACTCGACCCTTGACGGACAAGTAGATGTCACACCTACGCCACAGGTGACGCAGACTTACAAAACCTGCTCTGACCTTCCCTTTCAGGATGGAAGTATCATCTTTCGCAAGACCACTGGAATTGATGCAGCTGTCCAGGTACACAAATTTGTCTACTACCTCAATCGACTCATCCGCAAGGTTAGGGTTCGAGCCCACCCAGTCCTGCAGTGGCACTCCACGAGTTGAGGATGCGAAGCGCCTGCCAAACTGTGAAGCGGAATTATTTAGATTATTTAATATTATTTGCGTTACCACGAGATCAGATCCAAGAACAGCTGTGTCGTCTGCATACTCGATATCTGTGAACGGACGCCCCGGGAGCACTTCGACCCCATAGGCATTAAAGGCTAATAACGTGGGATCTAGATATCTCGATTAACCACTGACCACTAAGGACACGCCCTGAGTTAATCAACTGACGGAAATCCCTCCGAAATTTCGGCTACAGCCAACGAACTGATAGATGTACAACACAGTAAAGAAAAGTACAACAGTATACAATGTGCAAGTGTACATGCAACACAAATAAAGACCAAAATGCACGGACAATTAGCAATTTGGAATTGTATTTCAAGTTCTTATGGGCAATTGTTACAAGCACCTGGAAAACATTCCACGTTTTTTCAAATAGTTTAATTCGTGATACTGATGCATGGCAAAACAACTGACCAACTTATCAGTTCACTTTTCCTTATTGAAGAGAGCGCATGGATGCTAAGAATATTCAACCAAGTACTTCTGTCGGATTTCGTAAGATTTCGAGGAGAACGTGAGACTGGTGCTCTAAAAACATCGTCTTCTAATATATTTAAACACAAATGGCAGAGTAATCCTAACGCCACCTTCAAGTAAGTCATTGTCAAGTGGGACTCGTATCGTGTGTTGGAAGTATAAATTAAAACGAATGTAGTTGGGCCCTTCTTTGCATTTCAGATAGGGGGTTCCCTGTTGATTGGGTTGATATATGCCTTGAGTGAGAGGAGCCGAAGGTTATATTCACTGCAGCATGACAAATTTATTTCGCTGGTATTCGGGCGCAAGTCATACTCCTGGGTTCAACATAAGACGGGTGATCACAGGTTCAGATGAAGAGTTCAACAGTACAAGTATAGGTCCGATATGTTTTGCACGTGAGCTAAAAAAAACCTCAGGCTAATAAAAAGCCTAGAATTTCTCGCATCTCGGTGTTGTACCAACAGCCTCCTACTGCGTTGTGTCCTGTCTGAAACGGAAACCTAGAAACCCACATCTCACCCCACGATATCCGAAACTGTCATTTAGATTCGGACCAAGTGGGTCATTATCCGAGTACAATCCGAGACAAAACTATACGAACACCTCGGTAAACTGATACTTCCCGTATACCCATGGGACTGGTGTTCAAACGTCGTACGCTTATAACCTCATGGAATTTTTTCATCAATTTGGCAATAATTACTTCACATGTTAGGTACCGCACTAATTCTTGAAAAAATTAGTCAAAAGTGGCAACCATGATACAATCACTGAACATCTTCCTGTTCTGTTTCCATTCTGCGCCAATGACTCCAAATCGAGCCCTTAAGTTCGCGGTGCTGCACATACAGTGAACACGGACCATAACTAACTACAATAATAAAAAGGAGCAACAGGTTATCCAAAAGGAACTTGCGGTGATCAAGTTAAGCACTTCGGTGAGATCGAACTCCAGAAGGACAATTTTTGTATTCGGAGAACATAGTCCAGCAACAATGTCACTGATGGGGCGAGGTAAACAGGATATACAGACAAAATGGCGAGTGTGTTGAAATCCGACGCCGCAAATTTGAAACAGCACACCTAAGCTGTTAACGTAGTGTCCGCAACTGTTCAGTAGTGGTCCGTGTATATAGAGCATCGCATCATGATTGATTCTGCTACTTTTCTCAAAGTAGACTTTTCCGCTCTCCTTTTAAGACTCAAATCGTATAGTTTCAAGTTACTGTGTTGTTCACGGTGTTACTCAAACCTTTGAAAGTCAATGCGGTTGAGTACACGGTAACACCAAAGGTGAACATGATCTACGAGAGTTTCTGTAGAAAGAATTTAGCCTCAGATGATACGTGGTTTTGATAAGTTGGGTGTGAAAGGATGGTCAAGGACGCTGGATGACATGATTGTGGTGGTGAGATTTGCATACCATTGGGTAGAAATGAAAGATATTGACGAAGAAGAAAGGTGAATCACGCGGCTGTGTTGAGGGACCAGGCAACTCAGAAAGCTACCACTGGTCAATCATTTTGGAACAACTGAAGTGTTCTGGAAAGTAAAGGCCAATAACCAGACGTCGTTTAGGTCAGGTTTTCATACGTGCCTTAAACTCTGAGCGTGGACGAGCTCCAGATTCAACACGTCATTGGCGATGGCGATGGCGACAAAACCCGGGGACTTGGAGGTTCGTTACGTAACGGTGAGAAATTCAAAGCATGCGAGATAGTGCAACGAGACTAATGAAGTTTGTTGTTGCGCAACGCCTGCACCCTTTTTATCTTGAAATCGAACGTTCTGCACTACATTTATTCACAGTTTGTTCATTTATCTTAAAACACTGAGATCCGTCTAGTCAAACGTCACAGTGTCAGTTTGCGCAAGCCAGGGTCCAATATATACGGACTGCGTCTACGATGGCCTGAAATGGCATTTGTCAGAAAGCTGGCCTTCTGACTATTTTATAAAGAGATATAAAGCAGCTGATCGTGTTGTTGACCGTGTTATCATATCACTGAGGGCAGTTTTTCGTCATTTTCGGTATTTCTTACGAGCCGACATAGTATACTGTGTTCTATCTAAATTATACGCGAAATGACAAACGAAAAAGTCAATAGGCCTTTGCCTATTCCCTCATTTCATTCGGTTCAACAAGGTGCCGGATATCTGTTTGGAATAAAGTCCACCGTGCTCGCAACTTCGATTCTCGTTTTGGATACACAACACACATCCGTACAAAGCAAGTCCTCCACGTGAACAAGAATAGTCTATTGTCTAGCACTACTCATAAGGTTACTGAAAATTCTTCGATAGCCTGCTTGGAAATATCATAAACGAGAGATTAAGCTGGGTTCCAGACGAGTCTCTCGCAAAACCAGCTTTGTTTGCAAATGAGTGTATTTCGATAGTCTATTGTCCTGTTTGTTTAAGAATGCAAATATTCATAGCAGCCATGTAAAATGAGGGTCAGGGTTTGAGTATATATCATTTCGAAAGATGGCCATCAGCTGAAGGATTCTGTAACCAAATTCAGCATTTGCAATGGGATAAACTGGAGGGAGTCTTCGAAGGTCTCATTACAAGACAGCCGAAAAAGTCGACCGTCTCTAGAGTGAAATAATATAACTGAGTTCAGGAGAAATACCTAGTTAACTGAACTTTCCAAGTTAATGAAATAACATTTCAAAGTATTTTGTCTACTTCACGATCCCTGTAGCGGAGGTCCAACAGTAGAGAGGGGGAAAGGGTCTGCCAACCACATCTCTACCACCATTCTTCTGAAAAACAGGCGACGCTGTCCAAAAATTCAGATGTCGAAGAGTTTTCAGCAAACTTGTGAGTACCTTTCTTCATAAAAAAAGTTCGGCTATAGTTTCCAGAGGTCAGGAGACATAGAAGGCGCTGCCGCGTTTGGTGGTTACCTCAGTATGACTGACAACAAAACCCAAAGTTGCGGTATGCCTACAAGAAATACACTAAGTCCTATACCAGAAAAGTGACCAGTGTGATTCACCATGGGTGTGACGACATAGAGCTGCAGCTTTTCAAATGAGGAACCTAAGTAGTCCAGTAACAAGCCCTGGATCGCAACATAAATGACCCGATTCAGTGAGCGGATAATTGCAAACAGACAAACCATGCTTGACATACGTGGGAGAGTAGGAAAAGAATACTGGTTTATGCTGGAAGCCTTACAGAGGTTTGATACCGTTATAACGAGATTGCGAAACGAAGGCACACAACAAAACCGTCTCAGTCAAATGCCCTAGCGGAGGAGAAACATCGTCAACCTGTCAACCTGTGGCGAATGATGAGGCATCTCGGTAGCACGTAGACTTCGTTTTAGTTTAAGGGTAGTACACCTGACTATGTGTCGTTACAACCGACAATCGATGGGACCTATTAGTGAGAATGTCTTCAACCAAGTTAGGGATACCGGAACCAATCGTTGATTAACCTAAGCAAAACCTAGAAATGTGAGGTGAGAAGAGCCTGATAGATATATCCGTCCAGTTTCTACAAACCGTTAGATCCAAGAGCGAAGTGCGACCCACAGACCAAAGAGACTCAGATGATCGAACGTGTTGCATTCAGAGGAACGTATCCCGTTGGACTACTCGAAACTGCCGACATGAGGAGCATTAGCGTGCTGAACTCTTCGCTCTCTGGGTCCAGACAGTTACGTCGGTGGTAGTAACAGCCAAAGATACCAAACGGAATTGGACGCAATTTATGCACAACTAAGACCATAGAACCGAACTCATTTAATACAGAGCAATCAGTTCTAACGGTAATCTACAGTGAACTAAACCTCAAACAACAAGCAAACAAACACTAATTACAGCGTTCCTGAAAACTCTTCGACAGTTCACTACCGGTTTCACCCTTGTTGAGACCCACCAGGGTGACAAATACTTGTACTCAAGCAATGTTCGGGGCTCATCTGCAACCTGATTTTGTTTTAGCGGAAAACCCGAATGAATATTAGCTTATTCTCACGTCCTAATACACAAATGTAGCCCCATGCCTCGGCTGGAACAATATTCAAGGTAGCAAAGCATTTTTCTTTACCCAATACTACTCACAAGGGTATTTGCTTAAGGGTTTATCCTTATATAAGCCTTTAGTTTCTTTCCGTAAGAGGGGAGGGCTCAACTGTTCGCCAAACATCAATCTGAAAATCGGACTATGGGTACATCATAGGAACAACTGCATGAAACGTGTCCGTTCAGTGAGAAGTGCTTGGTTCAACCAACTGCCAGTTATGTGAGCTGAGCGCGACCGTGTGACTATACTTCAATTGAAGGACAGTGCACTCTTCGCACGGCGCCCGTTATGTGTACACGGATGAGGGGTGGGGAAATTTCACCCTACGTAGTGTTAGTTAACTACATTCGGGCTGGCTACGACTAACCGCTTCAGTACATTCCCCAAACAGCTTCAGTAAAGTGGGCGGGAGCTGCTCAGTCACAGGAGGTGAAAGCAGCCGATCGCAAGCTGAATCGTGTGCGGGAAGTGCCGAGTACCATTGGATCGACATTTAATATACATTTATTTTCGCCTCATAAGTAGTATTAAAGTATTGATGGTATACACAAATTCGACGAAGTTATGTCGACATCGTAGGGCTTTCTCACAGACAGTAAGAACTCACTATGGTAATTTACAAAACGGTGTTTGTCGCAAAAAATGTAGCTGGATAAGTGGCATCCCATCCTACGGCTATCACTGTAGGCCAATTAAAATTCTAATCGTCATGTGAATTGCATTGGTGGTGTTATCGAGTAGAACAGGTCTGACTTTCCACAATGGAATACTTATATTCGGTGACGATGCGCAAGGTAGCATCACGCACTTGCCTCGTGCACGAACTAAACGAAATTCATGGATTCTGGTGCACGGCTTGATCAAGTTGTACGCGATCGTTAGTCGTACAACGAGGGTACTTTCATACCGCAAGTGCCACAACGATCAGTGGATACCCATGCTAGACAGGACGCAGAGGCAGGAATAGTGAGTGGAGTCATACAAGGCAGAGCGACATAAACAAAATGAGGATGATTGATTATCTTTCGTTGAGTACTGCTCAAAAGGTTGAGAAAAACTCGCCAACACCCCTCACTATCGGTTTCGCCCCTTCTAAGTGAGCTAGTTTCTTGTTTGCTTTGGTGCATAAATCGGAAGTCTTAAGGGGAAAACTGATTTCAAAAGCGGGGATACTATTACCATGAGATTTAAATGAGTCCCTCGTTTTTAATAATAATCAGCTGAGGTCGGTGCGTAAAAGTACAGGTACGGCAGTGAGGCATCGGTGTTGAACACTGATGTCAGCTGTCGATGACGATGCTGTGTAAAATCCATAGTAGGATTTCTTGCAAATGAGTGCTTAATCCACACGCGTCCATGTTATGACATAGTGCGAAAGAAGACTAACGGAACGTTGGCGACTTCATTTTCCTAGATGGGGTCAGATCGACGAATTTTCATCTACTTTGCGGCTTGTGATGTATGCGGGAAAATCACTGACTTCTTGGAGTTAGACACTGCGGTGATCTGTGAGCCATACGCAACAAACAAGGTTGACTGGAGACCTAGGTGAATAACACTTTAGTCTGGAAATTCCAAGCTAGAGGATGAATTCGCTACTATTCTTCCGAAGGAAATAAATACACCAGTTGCGCAAAAGACTTCCTCCAGTCAATACCTAAGGCTGACTGAGTAAATGAGAAAAAACGTGGATAAAGGCTCATTGGCCTTAAAAGCTAGTCACTGTGACACTGCAAGTTAATGGATAGCACTTGTGGCTACTCCGTTGTTCCGCTACTAAGAGATGATAGAAAGTGTAAGCAACGACAAGGAAGAAACAGGTATTGATTGACTCGCTGGCCATTGCCGAGTAAAAATTAAGGTAGAATAATCCAATTTGGCAGAGTGGCTGTCGATTTCGACTGCCTAGTGCTCATACACTGATTTTCGCTAACCAGGATACTCGTGTTAGGATAAAAAGGGAACCGTCAGATAACACTGAAACAAATTCACATACAAACAAAAGGGACAACAGTACTAAAACAGTGCGGAGCAAAACTGAAAGATTCTACCATGAACACCAGTTGCACTTACGTACATTATCGGAGAAGCAGGAAAGCACCGGGGTAGGTGCAGTATGAACTACACCGGGGGCAGTAGTATTGGCTGCAGCCGTGGAAGTCTGTTCCTGGAGGTAGTCGCCAGAAGTGAAGGAGGAGGACGCGGATGACTGACTGTTCCTACAGTCTGATGGAACGGAAGAAGAATAGGAAATGCGTGAATTGGTCAGTAACAAGGGCTGAAGGATTGAACGTTGACACTAAACTCGACCGGATCGGACAGTTCCACAGAACAGTGAATAGACTCTTCAAACAAAGCGCTATCGAACTATATTCATTCGTACACCGATTAGGCTTTTGCGGGAGTACGAATTTGTTTTTTGTGAGGATCAAACAAGTTAGCTTCAAGAACGTAAGATTGCGGGAAACTCGGGAACTGTGAACATCTGATCGGTTCCAAGAAAGGCAAAACTGGTCGTGGGTTGTCTGAGGGAATTCAGTGCTCCCACTAGAAGACTACCGACTATATGTGTGCAAGCTGACAAGAGAATGAACAAGATGGATCGTCCGAGTGGTGCATCATAATAAGCAGCGTGAATTGACAACTGGCTTACTGATGGGCTAGAAGTTCGATAGATCGGACGGCGGACTCTACGCATCGAGGATGATTTTACAGAAAAATTTACCAATCAAATTAGTCACAAAATGTCCATAGTGCTGAAGGAATATAAACATTGATTGCTGGGAGAAATATCAAGAAGTGAACATTCGGGGTAAAAGCTGAACTGTGGTCTCCGCAAGCTGATCTATCTCAAGATATCAGCCTTTTGCAAAACACAGTCGGGCGGAAAACGTTACGTTGACTGAGATAACGGTACAGTTCCAATAGAACACAAAGAATTCACGATTGTGCTCAGCAATTCGCTTATTGGGGAACGTTCACTTACAGCATGTGCAAAAGACACTTGCAACTAGGCCCAGGTCTTCCGACTGTAGTCATTTGCGGTCGTCCACTTGTTATGTGACAGGCATCGCTGTTGTGGTTCGTCACTGAAAGCTCCCGACTTGGAACATCGTTTGTGTTCCCTCACACTCAGTTTCCTATAGATACTATTAAATTGAGCTGTTCCTTGATTGACTCTGTGCTTTACTGATTTTACTAGTAGATGTATCCCATTTGTACAGAGTCCAATGTGTTTCGCTACTAATATCCCTGGTTTGATTTGCCCACTTGTCACCTTAGTTTTTTTCTTTTTCATCCATCTTGCCACAGCCAGCTATCCACAAGGACACCCTGCTTGGCATAATGTACAATGTGAATTAGCTGGATCGTGTCCACCACTCTTACGTGTTATGCAATCCAGGAAGGGTAATGTGCTCGAGGTGGACTCTATTTCCATGCTAAATTACTGACATCGTCAGTTATCCCACTTGATTACAATATAGGTATCGTCAACATAACGCCAAAAAACTTTCGATGGACAAAGATATCCGGCCAAGGCCGTTTGTTCAAAGTCCTCCAAATAAGCTGGGAATATTGGAGATCCCATTGCAAGACCCTGTTCTTGTGAGCAAATAGTTGTGTCAAAAACAGACTGATCGAGATTCAAACACACTCTTATGCCCTCAACTATTCCATCCACCTAGAGCTGCGGCCGTCCCTTAAGTGTCGTGTCTGCCAGTAACAACCTTTTAGTTATCTCCAAAGCACCTGCCCTAGGAACGATATGACAGATTGCTCGCCATTCTCTGTGACAGGCTGGTGTTAGTACTCTGGGGTAGCCAGTCCTAAAACTAAAGGTTCACTCTAAAATGGTGATGGCAAAAATATCCAACCAAAATAATTCTGAAGCGTCACTACATGCAAACATCCACCCAACTGCCGAATCATGGCACTATTAAAATCGCCTCATACGGGAGAAATACAGATCATCAATATCTTGGAAAGGAGTTGAAATTAACGCCAGAGGTGCAATATTGTCGGGGAGTTAGCTGACCAATTCATCTGTTCCGTTCATGAAACGGCGACTAAGATTTTCGAAGGAAACCTACACGGGTGAGAATTCACCATACAAGCGAGACAGTGAAAACATGAGTGAATATGTAAATATGACTCTAGGGAACGTACACAAGCGGTCATTCATGTCCGACACATGAGAAGCGTCAGCTTCCGTCTACAAAGATTGAAGAAAGAAAGACTTAGTAAACCATACATTTGTGCTTAGGCCAGAAAAAAAATGAAGTGGGGTTGCCGTGATTGTGTCACTTTCTACTGAAACTTCGATGTATTAAGGCCGCCAACTGAAAGTCATGGAACTCAATACTTCCATTTATATACACATATATATATATATATATATATATAATATTGAAGTGGATTTGCAAAATGCGTCACGTTAGGTCAAACGGACCACTGAAAGACATGGAACTCAATACCTCCATATATATACACATATATATATATATATATATATATATATATATAATATTGAAGTGGATTTGCAAAATGCGTCACGTTAGGTCAAACGGATTGCCTCCCCGAGCGATCTACTTACAATCAATAACTCGATGCCCACACTTCAGTTGCATCTAAAAAAAGACGGACTGACTGCGGAGGTCTGTGTGTGCTGATTCTCATTCACTCATGGCGACACAAGGTCAAGCAACTATCGAACGTTTTGCTCCTTTGCTTTGATCAGTTCCTCAATTATTCTTTATGACCGGCTGGGTGGCATGATCCACCGGAAGATGCATTTCCAAGTCCACTGTAAAATCCTTACGGGATCAGTCATAACCACACAGATAAAAGTCATCAAAAATGTGTCCGAAATCTAAATCATGTAGGTGGGTAAAAGGTCACACAAAGTTAGAGTCAGGATCATTAGAATGGCAAATAACGGTATGGTTATTGTCGATGCCATCGTGCTGCAAAACATGTTCTGTCCTAAATCAATATTAGAAGCACTTTACTGCCCGCGGTGAGGTTAGGTACATCACTTGTGTAGCTGCTTTCTATTCCGGTATGTGATAACTACAAAAACGATCGAATGGTCTTTGTACGGATGTCAATTTTCTCATCCGGTGTTGCTGTCAATGACGATGATGTTCGGGTCTCCTAAGTTTTCTCAGATTACTTAATAGAAAAGTTTACGGACGAAAGGAAGGTTTTCATAAACTCAATCAGCTTGAAAAGTTTTGCCCCCATTAAAATCTGAAGTGAGATGACCCATGGATAAGAACACAAGAATGAGAAAGACAGATAGTAGTAAGCATGGTGAGACATCATTTGGAGAAGTACATCCATTTGGTCTACAGCAATTTTCTATTAACCACAATTCGGTCTTTGCAAGCACCTGTAAGAAGTCAACACACTGAAAAACGATCCGGCAGGACTTGCCAAAGCGTTCCAGTATTGTACTGTGTTACTCGTAACTTTACCCAATGGACCTTCTGACAGAGTCCAACCTAACTTGTAAATTTACGAGGTTCATTAAAAACTAGCCGAACGCGGATCAACATCACTGGATCAACGTCACTAGAGCGTTGAATGGCATATTTCCCCTTTCTCATTGACAAAAAACTAAACTTTATCACGAGTTTATGCAGACAGACAGCATTAAAACTCACCTAATGGGGACGGAAACGAAGTGTCTGCGTAGTAAGTTAAGAAACTGAGAGAAAGATGCAAGCCACTCCGGAACTGACTAGTCAATTAGATGTATGAAAAGTACGTATCCAGAAAAACAGGAACCAACCGGGATTTCCAGAAATGTTCGCCACTGATCATTCGTGTATGACATGTTGGACGAAAGCGCGTTCGGTTCTTGAGCATCTGGGGAAAGCAGACGCTCGAAAGTTTCTACGGCACTGGTTGAAGAATCCGTGGCGGTCTCTCCGGTGTTTGCGTCTTGTAGGAATAGGTTACCAGAATTGCTTGCGACTGCCGTTTTGGTGTCCAAACCAGGTTTGGAGATAGGATACAATGGATCTGTGCGCGCTTGGCGATTCTTGGCAATTTTTTCGTGACGCTCTTGCTTGGCCTTGTCATCTTATAGGAGGAAAGCAGCGAAAAAATGACAAAAATCATTAGTGAGCTACTAAATAAGTGGGCCACCATCACTGATTTCACTGTAGGGTTGAACGTTCGGACTACTCCTTAAAACAGTTTATGTGAACTGTGCTAAAGTAAACCATTTTAAGGGCATTCTGATAAGTGGCACTTGTAGCACACATCAAAACGATGAATACTCAAAGCAACCAGTAAATATTGTAAAGAATGGGGAGAAAACTAATGGACAGGAAATCATGTGCAGATTGCTGACAGTCCTCTGGAATTGTAGACAGACTCGGAAGAATGTACAGGAAGACCTAGAAAGTAAATTGGAGGAGAAACGTGACACAGCCAACAAATAAACAAGTGTGTAGCATTATATATTCCCCATTCTCGGAGTGTGAAACAACTCTTCAGGTAGGATCCGTTTATTATAGCCTTATGCGGTGAAGAAAGGGAATAATAAAAAGAAGAGCTAGTGGTCCTCAATGGAGTAGTTCCTGCTCTGAAATTCAAATAAGTCATCATGAATTTTGAAAATCTCTCAGGGCAACACACAGACTGTACGTCCAGTGGATTAGAGTCCCCTAATTTCACCATTAAGTACTTTATCCTTCCGCACATTGCACAAGTAGTATGCTGGAGTTGCGAAAATGAGCGATGGTCTACGGTGTATTTTTTTCAGCCACATTTTTCTGCACGATACAACCGGCTTGATCTGACACCAAATGACGACAATGGAACATGAATAGCCGTCAACCAGTCGCCCTAAAATTATTACCTGCATACAGAATGGGTGAAGCTGTAATAATACGTAGTTGCCGGCAACTATGCTATTCATCAGCCTGTGGGGAAAAATAATGATAGCTTATCATGTGCATCCGATACGGTATCCACACCTAAGCCAAACGTAGTATTTTAAGGAGCCGTGTGGATGATACAAAAAAGCAGATATACAGAAGTTCATATCCACTGAACCCGCTTTTGGTACGCGCGCACTTAAGCACCATCGCGCTATCCATACGCCGGAACGTGGTGCCAAGCTAAGCAGAATGGTCACGAGATTAAATGACAGGCAGAAACGTAAAAAAAAACAGTGAAGCGAGTGAATAATGGCGTTCGTCATCGTAATGAAAACGCGAGTTGCAAAATTGATCACCCATAGAATTTTTGAAGTTTTACAAAAGTCTTCATTGGTTGGGGGGTAGTCAGCGTGGACCATTTTAGCAGACGGAATATCTGGCCAAGTTATGTGGAAATTGACTGTTGGTGGAAAGACGGTTATTAA
Organism: Opisthorchis viverrini; assembly: GCF_000715545.1. Lineage (NCBI taxonomy): Eukaryota > Metazoa > Platyhelminthes > Trematoda > Opisthorchiida > Opisthorchiidae > Opisthorchis > Opisthorchis viverrini. Next base: position 675,773 of record NW_008751659.1, on the reverse strand, counting down.
AGAAAGCTGCTCTAGGGGAAGGACAACGTAGTTGTAAGAAAGAATATCAAACCAATGAGCTAAAAAGCTTACCCAGAATGAGGCTGCTCTTCATACCCGCAGCAAAGCACTTCTTCAAACGACAGTGAGAACAAAATCTCCTAGTCGCAACAGTGATTGTACACTTTTCATTGAACACGCAATTAGCCACCTGATGGGATAAAAAGTAAGATTAAGGTTATAAGTATCAGCCACGCATGAAAAATCATTCACAAGATGATTTCGTCGAAAACTGGAAGCGCAACCCTGCAAATCTGATTCGTTTTCTTCAGAAAACCGATTGCCCCTGTAAGCCAGCCAACTCAGGGTTCTACAAGCTATGTTCAGGAGTATGCATTCTGAATAGTCACGCAAGTACAAGAAACGGAAAGTATTCCCTGTAAATCTATGGCGCCTTCCTGCAACCTGCTCGACAGTGTGCAGTGATAGTGTGTTCTCATATAATGTATATGACAGCCGGAAATAGAACTCCACTGGTCAATACATAACAGAGTAACCCTGGAAAAAAATTGACAGACCTGTGCCTTCCGAGCAGTACGCCTGAAGAACGCTTTGCAAGATTCACATGTCACCGCGCCGAAATTAAAACCCATCGCGGCATCTCCACAGACGTTGCACTGTTTGTTGCGCCTCCTATTATCCATGGTTAGGTTGTACTGAATGAACCAGGATGCAACAGCTGGGAATTAAAATAACTCGATATGAAAAAGCACTTTAAATTAAAATGAATACAGATTACTGAAGAAACGAAGATATTTTACAACGTTCTTATCAACCCAGATGACCATCGTTAGCGGTGAAATAATTGCGATGGTACTGACAGTAGTATTGATGCCCTTAAATTACGGAGTGCTAATGCCATCACCATCATTATCAGCTGTAAGAACCACGTGCATGTCGTACAAGGGTTGTAGCAGCTGCAATATCGTCCAGTGGTGATTTGAGTAGGCTACTGTATCATAATTTATGCATACAGTGGTCATTCAATTTGTCCCCCTCAAACAGGGTTCGTCTCCAGAGACGAACCCTCTGATAAAGTTGCACAGAGAGCCTGTATTTCGAAAATCATCATACATATGTGCAGTAAAATGAAAAACCTTCGGCAAACAAAGCCAAGAGAATGACGACCCACAGGAAGCCCATCTTAAGCTTTCAGAACCGACGTAATTAAATAGAGAATAGTCAACCTCGGTTGTGACTTCAGAAGATGTGGGAAAATACATGCGTCCGGTCATCCCCAAGAGCATCAGCGAGTATGCAGTGGAATAGTTCATTTCATGTGGGGCAAATTCGTCAGAGAGTGGATAACCTTGCATAACCACGACGAGGCCCTGGTCAGATCAAAGGAGGGATCCACAAAACTGTAACCGTCTAATCTGAGGTACTATGGAGCGTACACTTGTGCCAATAAACAAATTCCGAATAATAATCACGGGATCCGACAATCGCTGGCGCAAACTGAAAATACTTGAAGGACGGAAGCTAACATTTGGATATGCCCACTACTCGATTTGAAGCAGTTTGTTCGTTCGAAGAAAGGAATGGACGAGACCACTACACTGACAAATACACGTGACGGTAAGTTGTAGAAACTAAATTTGTCATGTTAGTGCTGATATGCGACGGACTTATTCAACTCTACCACGTCACAAATTATCTTCCGGTCAGTGAATTCGCGCTTTAACCACTGAGCCATCTCGAGTTCCACAGCCTCTTAAACTCACCTTCATTCAAACTCCAAGGAATCTTCGTCATCCGTGTGACTGTGCGTTTCCAGTAGCTTCTGATACTCTTGAGCTACCGAAACTCGTCGAACTTGATGAATGGAGTTGTTCTCTCTTGACATCGGTATTGCTGAGGGAAAGCGGAGTGATAACCGGGCCCCCACAAAGGCAAGATCAAACCCAAGTTGATGCTCTCCATCGGTAACTGATACCCACGTGCTTCAACCGAGTCAACCAATATCTTGCAGTTGGTGGCCTCCAAGTAAGCGCTTGTGCTGGAAGTTCGTTCTAGCCAAAACAATGATCGGGACGCAAATGAAGCAGTCGCTCCCCATTATCCGTGAACGGATTACCGATTCCAGACCTACTCCTTAATTGTTTCCTCCAGCCTTGTCCATTCATATCACCCGTCAGGATTACTATATCCGTCATTCTAACTGACCGAAGCAGACGTGACATATTCGATAGAACCTGTTCTTTACAGTCTCCGAACTGCAGTAAGTCGGGCCGCGAGCGTTGAACAGCATTGATCTAAATTGAACCAGACAACCGCAAAGCAAAAAGACGACTGTTTACTGGGATCCAGTCCAGTAAAGCGTATTCAGCCTTGGGGATGAGTACAACTCCCACGCCATACATACCATGAGCCATTGCGCCAGGATCACCAGACGCGCGGAGAGTGAAATGTAGGACATTTGAGCTCGTCCTGAGCGGATCGTGGTGTACAACCAAAGCGGCGTCTTGTATGCGTGTTTCGGAGGCAACATACATCGACAGAGAGGGAATCAAGGGACGAGGTGGCGCAGTGGTTAGAGCGCGAATTGCTGGCCGGAAGATGTGTGGTTTGAACCGAACTTACGTGCCTCGATTTCTCCTCTCTAGGCTTGCGCAACTTGGCAGTATGCCAGCCCTCGTGCTCCCTTCGAGTGGCATGGAAGCTAGGAGCTGAACGGGTGCTACAACTGAACAATCACCGACGACATCAACATTCATGGATACACTGTTTAATGCTGTCAATGAGCGATTTCATCGGTGGAGTGGCGCTTCTGTCTCCCTATCTATCCATGGTACCCTTAGGTCGGAATCGGTCAGAGACACGCGGTCGTCGTAGGTGGTACAAGAGTATCAGCTACCGTCAACCTACCTATTTGAGGTCGCCAGTAGAACTGGCGCTTGATGTATCCTGCAGAAGTTCGCACGCCATGGGTTTGATCTGCTGTCGATATAATACGCTCCGATGCGGACCGTAGGCAGCCTGGCGGTGCGTTGCGTTCCTGGGACTTCTGATTCGATGCCGAACTCACAGTGTGTAAACTCACAACCCCCGAGTAATTGCCTTGGACTCGACGTGCGGGTCCTCCAGCGAGCTATACTGAATGAAATATGGGTACTTAAGATTTGAACATTTCACGGCAGTTAAGCACCAGTGTTGAACACTGATATCACGCTGCCAATAACGTTGATGATGATGAAACATGCCATAATAACTGAGACAGACGAGAAAAGAGCGACCAGTCACCATATCGAATCACGGAGCGCTCTGGGAGTAAAGTCATCGACAAGTATGAAGGCGATCAGCATTTCAATTTTCAATGGGAGAGGTAAGGACCGGTTCCCTAAAGGAAGGAAGGGATAGAAAGGTTTGGCCCAAAATCGTGAAAAACAGTAGACCGTGAACACCAGTCAAGTGTTTGACATGACAGCGAGACGGCTCGACTGAATGTAGGAATCACGGTCTTGCGCGGGCTAGGCACCACAGTCTAGAGATGAGGATGGCTAGGGTCATCATCCAAAGCCTTCGGGTGAAAAGCCCCATCGCATGGCGGCGGTGTTTGGTGGGAAATGTTACTGCATTACATTTTGAAAAATAGCATGTCGACACGCAGTTTCCAACCCTCAAAATGAAGGACCAGGATCAAGGATCGAACCGGTGCAGCCATCTCCAACAAGGGACGCGTCCACAGTAAGAGATATGACTGCTAATTGTGGTAGTGTTGTTATCAGTTTCCATGCAGAGGGTCTGGATGAGTGTTTGGGTGTAGGAATCTCGGAGCGATAAGGGTAGAAGGGCACTAGCTCCCTTTCCCGCCAGCTTTTTTTCATAGTGAGGTTCCCAAATAATAGCCCCGACACGTCGCTGCTAGGTAAGTGCGCGACTCCTCCGATCCGCGTAGACCTTCCGGATGGTTGTGCGAAGAAAAAGTTCCGAGGAAATCGATTAAAGGGCACGCAAAGCAGTAATCAAGCCAGAATAGCGAATCAAGTACCACCATCAAGTCCGCTGGGTGTCCTTCGGCATTTTCGCTACACTTAGGTAATGCTCCGAAGACAGATTTTCAAACAACATAAGATTTTGACGTCAACAGCTAGCACCCGCGAGATTCCTGACCCACGTGACAATCTAACTGTGAAAACCATCACCTAGCTCCACTACAGAACTTGTGGTAGATAAGCTGACGCTGTGTCCACGACATTGATGCTGATTGATAAAAACTGCTCCAGCCATCCCCACTCGGTTAGTATTATCGTCTTCAGCCGGATACCAGGAACTGAAATAAGTATTTGGACAAGCTAATTCATGTACCGTTCCAATCGATTAACCCGGAAGCATGGGCTTCGAGGTTAATCCTACCCATCCTTGTATCAGAAATTTATACCTTTCGCATACCAATGGGGTCATATCCAAAAAAGATGTGTACGTGCTCCATATACATGTATACATTTGTTAATGCATTAGCAAATGCTTTGAGAGCATCACTGCCCTATAAAAGATAGGGCGGGGGAGCGAGTCTCCCATGTTCACATAAATGAAAAGGTTGGAGGGGGGAGAAGGATACAGGAAACGGTTGCCCAAAAACCAGTGGTTTTAGTGGACTCCGACACCAGCGAAACACAGACTGCCATACATACATGGGCGTCAGCCTACAGAACTTTGAGGATGATCAAGAAATGGTGGTAGTGTTGCTTCATGCCATGCTTTAAAATTTTTTATGTCTATCATTCTAAGAGAGGGTTTTTGACTATAAGGTCTCCCTTTCACTGTAAACCACTACTGCGAGTTACACAAAGTAGTGTCCAATGGTCGGCAGAGCCACAAGTGGTTTTCAAGCCAATAGCGATTACCACCGTTAACATCTGGACGCGGTATCATTGTTCTAGATTCTATTGAAGAATGGAGATGTGATCAACAAACCCTCTAGGTAGGAAGTGATTCAGCCTGATTTTCACAGATTTTCCACTACTATGTTCGGTCAACCTGAAATTGATAAGACCGTAAAGGACACCGGATGCTACTGCAAACAAATTAATGCCGTGATTTCTTCGGTGAGGGTTTACTTACTGTTTTGAACATGGAAATAAACTTCAGGTCACCCCAACCAGTATGTTATTTTTCTCCACTCCATATAGCAACAAGATGCTTTATCAGATAGGCTTCCAGATTTTTACCACTTTTTTTAAGATGGCTACATACGACCTCTCAGAACCTGCCACATTTTCAGATTCGAACTGGTCGACCCGTACTGTTTCTTCCCTTGACGGCCACTCAAAGTTTACACTGCGTTCAGATGTATGTACCAGCGCAAGGAGTTGCGTCGTGAGGCCAACTAGACTGTTCATCAAAGTGTTCCGCCCGAATTTCCAGCAGGAGGTTTTTCAAACGAACGTCTCAGCCGTTGCGATTCCTTCAAGTGGCATGGCAAGTCGAGATAAGTCTGACATTTGTGGTGCCGATGTGACATCAGCTTGACTATCAAAGATAAAGTGTACATGTTGCGGTCTGGTCTGTCCTACTTTATGGACCAGATGCAGCGCTGTGTGGGAGACCGAAAATACTTTGTTTGACCACAAGTGCCTCTGAAGCACTGCGCGAGTCTGGTGATGATGAAGTGAGCAGGAGTATTTCCTGTCCATTCTTCCCCGACAAACCAGCTGGTCACAATCCACAGGTTACGCCGGATATGCCATGTGATTCATATGTAAAAGGACAGTTTGCCAGGTGGTGCCCTCTTCGCGCAGCCTTGCTGTGGGTGATGACTGAGAGCTAGTCAGTCCATGACCTGGCGATGAAGTAGGAAAGACCTTATCAGTCAACTAAGGCGAGATGGCTCAGAGCTCGGATTTACTGACCGAAAGGTCCGTGATTCAAACCCAACGTCTTCATCTTGACTCCCCCCGTCTAGGCTTGGGCAACCTCGCAATATCGCAGCCCTTATGCTTCGTTTGGGTGGCATAGCAGCCAAGCACCGAACAGGTGTTACAGGTGAGCGATTATCTTACTAGCCAACACAGTCGTGTTGGTAATTGCAATCTCCTCGGATGTGGACCGCCAGGAGAGACGAAGAGTTGGTAAGGGACCATGAAAGATATAGCTGTATCACTCGGCTGATAGCAGTCTTACATCACAGCTATCCTCTCCACTGCGAAACTTTCGGTCTCTGTCATACTGGACAAACAGAACCATTAGACATATAGGAATTGAATAGTCCATCGCCTCCAACACGTGGCTGTCATACCCTTAATCTCCTTATCATTGGTGACCAAAGTGGCAGCAGCTGGATCCAGCTTATCTCAATTCACGTTTTGTGAATTGAAAAAAGTGAACCAAAACCAGCGGCAGCACAACTCAACGATGAACGTGACACTGCCTCTTGATTTTGTGGCGCTAAAAAAGGGTAACGCCAAATGGAAGAGGCAGGGAAAAAACATCCTAAAGAACCTTGAGCTGCGTGACAATACCCCGAGGTACGCTACTGCTCACAGTTCGTAACGAGAAGTCAGTCGCACGAAAGTGTATGCATTTACATTGAACACACTTATTGTTTCCGCTCGTTTGCGCTACAATGAAACATGAAAGGCGAGGCGGCAGGGCAATCAATAGGCGTCGGTCGTTCGACGGACAGAAATATAACAACGGTGGGCACATTTTGTCTTCTAGAGACCCGAAGATCAGTCATCATTTTCGTCGTCGCGATTAGTACGTGCATGCTCAGCGCAGTAGTTCTTCCGTAACTCGGTGTATACTGACTGTGACCTAACAATCTAAGCACGGTGTATAGCGGCTTGAAATCCGCGGGCATCAGCCGTCGGAAGGAACATCTGATACTCTTTGTGAGTGTGTGTAGTTTCCTTAAGCCGGGTGAGAATGGCATAGTAAGGAACAGTCGGATGCCAAGATTCCTTTTCGTATACAAGTCGTGGATTGCCTCTTGCTGCTGATCAAAATGTACCTCGAGTAACTTTCCATGCTCTCCATCTGAGGGCATATTTACAGCATTTCCATCGTCAAGAGGTAAGTGGCAGTCCAGTATCCAACATTTCGCCGAGTTGATACCCATTTGGAGCTCGACATTGAGTGCCATGACTTTTGAACAGCGAACGGGATTACGCCTGCCAACGACGGGCGGATCGTTAATGCAGATTGGAGAATGTAGCAACCCGAAGATAATGCTAGAGGGAGCATGTGATAGCGGCATTTTTATCAGCTTAGTTTAGGTCTGAAACTCCTGAACTAGTGCTCCCGTCTAAACAACCACAAAATGCGCAGAAGGTATACTGACACCCAAAACCGAGTCAAGAACACTTGTACGGCGCTCCATATACATATTGTAAGCGGGGACGACCTGGAAACTGACGCCTTCTGGATGCGCCACTGGCAACCGGCATTCGGCAATGCTGTGTTTTGATTGGTTATTGGTTCCAGACATTCGACTCATCAGAGTTCGGCTTGATATCAGAGTGGGAAACGCCCTGGACCATTCGCCAGTCTTGTGCAGGACAAGTTTCTCGGGCATGGAAGCGCCTAGCTGCGAGCTGTAAAGCGGTAAGTGTGTGACATTCCACTTAACAGCTCCGTCTTGACGTTTGTTGACGTTGGTTCGAAGTTGAGTGATCACTTGCCATGACTTCATTGAATGGGCCTCCGACGAAGGAGTTGGTTGACTTTCTGGGATGATTCCTAGATCAAGGAGTCCATAGTCATTGGTAGATTAAATTCACCGGGTAATTTGTGCAGGATTTGCGTATCTGTCGGCCAGATTTGTCATGCTACATTCACTTATTTCGACCGGTACCGGCGAGGTATGTGTCCTGGAATCCACATAGATCACCTGCCGTTGCAGTCGCGAACTAAAACTCGCTGGCTTCAGCTGAAGGAGCGCGTGATCGCGGCAAGATGCTGGTGACTAACCTGCGTTTACCGTGGCTGGATAACGTCGTGCTTTGTTTGAAGCACCCTTAGAAATAGTGGCTCTTCGAGTGACACTCCATCAGGCGTCGCTCCATATGCCAGCGGAATATCTTTACAAAATCTCTCACGTTGGCTTTCCCCCTCTAGACTTCGGAAAAGAATGCTTCAGTGTCAAAGAAGCGGTACACCTGCCGTTCGTCTGTGAATGAAGCTGGTACCAGCGGACTTGGATTATGTGTGTTCCTGATCCATATGCCAGCGGAATATCTTTACAAAATCTCTCACGTTGGCTTTCCCCCTCTAGACTTCGGAAAAGAATGCTTCAGTGTCAAAGAAGCGGTACACCTGCCGTTCGTCTGTGAATGAAGCTGGTACCAGCGGACTTGGATTATGTGGTGTTCCTGACAAAAGCCTGCGAACTTTAACGATGTGAAATGACAAGTGTTGTCGGGTACAATATTCTCTGGTGTCCCTAAGCGACTGAACTGGCAAACTTTTTGAACTGATTCATATCCATGCGGTCCCAGTAATCTATTCTTGGCAGCGTGTACCCGTGGGAGCTGGGGTTGGCCCCTCCATGAGCAGCAGGTTGTGGCGAAGCCTTGGAAACATACCCGAAACTGTTCTGAAACAATAGTTCTGGGCCGGAAACTTTGAAGTAAAGTTTCCGCATTCGGTGGTATACATTTATTCCTTCAAGATCCATGTGGCCGCGGTTTTGTTGAAAGTTGTTTACACATACTCAAGGTTCGCCTCGAGTGCAAAATTCATATTTTAGTGGCTGCCAGTGGCTTCGCGTGATGTCTCCCTGGTGATGCTGAAAAAGCTGCGATCGGGCCGGTTCCTTCGCGTGTTTTGCATTGCATTTGGAAGTAATCTCAAAACGATACGGATAGTGATTACGGGAAGTCGATTGATGCGCAAGCAAAACTGAGGCAAATGATTGGCTGGTCCGAGTAACCTGACCACATCATAACATACGACTATTGCATATGGGCCTAGCTGCTAAGCAGATTATTGCACCGACAGCCTCCTGTGGTCAAGTGGTCAGGTGGGGTTAGCTTCTGCGCCATGGGCCTGCTGGCCCGCGTTTCAAATCCGGGCGATGTTGTCCGCCTTCTTTTGCACTTTACCCATTAGCACGTTTCTCCTTATGACAATGCAGATGTTGCTGACAGTGGTGTGCAGAATTAAATGTGGTTAACTAAGATGAAGGCAAATTTATGTTATGAGCGTGAAAAGTCTTGAATACGCATACATATCCAAGACTACAGTGAAGTCCCGATCGTCGTATTTGAGTGATATCATTTCACTGGATTTTACACTTGTAGATGTGCCTCACTGAGGCCAACCAAAGCTGCGTCGAACGTTTAAGACAGTGTATGGTCATTATGATCTAGAGGGGCAAATCGAAGTTGTTGATGAGTCAATAAATCACAGAGCGCTCATTCTCCGTTTCGGTATCATTAAAGGAGGCAATGACGATCGTGATGTACGAAACATTTCGTGCAGACCTTGACTGTCGAGTGGTTCAGCACTGCTAGAATGTCGTTCCCTGAAAAACGTGTGAATAATATGAAAAGTGCAGTCATCAATAATTTAATTCATTGATCACTGGCCTTGGGTGGTGTCAAGCCCGTGTGTGGCGTGGACCTGGGAAACGAACTTCAAAGGACTAGGAACGTTCGCAACACCAAGCCGACTACAAAACCCTCTGTGGCTGTGAACGAATTCTTGCAATTTTGTCCGCTCAACGATTTCAACAGACTTTAAGAAGTGGAAGAGGACAGCGCCTCACATGTTGTCGCAATGATTCTGACGGAAAGCGCGCACTGCCTCGTTAGTGGCGTTGGGGTTACTCCAAATGGTTGACTGGCATTCGGTGCATGGTTTGCATTTGACCACCGTAGAAGTATGAATGCATTGTATCTGGCTCAGTGTTTGAATTATATGGCCGCCACTAGAATGGTTGCCGGCCTCAAATCCGTGGACTACGAAACGCGCCTCGCGATGCTTGATCTCTTTCCCCTGGAGAACCGTCGCCTCTGAGGTGACCTAATTCTTACTTACGCCCTGTTTGAACAAAGCTTGGCAGACAGGTTTTTTACCGTTGACCCAGCAAACACCCGGCGGGGACATAGTAAGAAAATCTTCAAGCTCAGGGCACACACATCCATTAGACAAAACTTTTTTTCATTTCGGGTAGTAGCTGCGTGGAATGACCTTCCTCCGACGGTTGTACACGCTCCTTCTCGAACCCAATTTAAAGCACTATTAGACATTTATTTATGCGAATCCTCGCGCTGGCGAGCATACTGCCCCGCGCTGAGAACATAAAGAGCAGTGCTACACCCTTTTTTCACTTGTGCCTTTCAGGTGAACGACAGCCACTGACCGACAAGAACAAAACCGACCCGGGAAACTTGGGCAAAAGCCTCGACCCTGTGTATCAATCCGTGAATTCGTGAATCCGTGAATATAATCTGGCCCATCCACTGGCTTACTTCTGCTGGCCTCCGGGCATCTGACAGGGTATAATACTCATGATCTTATCAGGGTCAGCCGCTGGAAACGCAAAAAAACGATAGTACATTTGTGTTTGCTGCAATGCATTGGGATTCGTTCCACACGGAGCTACTTTGGACTTTTCTATCCCGAGAAATAGACGTGGGTACAGCGTGGTGGCAACGCAAATAACGAAGCCTCCTTGTGTCGCAAGTATTATTATGTATTTGGGTGAACGTTTCGAACGTGAAGAGCCACCTTAGTAGTCATTTGTGGCACTGGATATTAAACCGCCGAACAGTCAACTAGAGGTGCCTCAAGATCTCTGAAAAATGAGATGTTTAGGTTGCCTGAGGGGCTAAAGAACGTGAAGCTCTTCGTGAGGCGTGATGCGACATCACATCAAAGAGTGCTTCAAATTTTGTAGAATGAATAATTTTATTAAGACACTGCGCTTTTCCCAATTGCACAATTCTTGCTTGCCGCATTCATTATATGGAGGATCCTGGTCCGGTTAAAGGAAATTCCAATAGCCTAGGCCACTGGATCATAGTATACAACCCATAGCTGGATGAACGACTTAGTGGCAAAGGAATAAGTTTTCTTTGTTGCCATGATGTTGAGTTCCACCAAAACGTCACGCTAACAAGGGCCTAAACTAAGTACAGCTCCACCAATCTCTTATCTGCATCAGCCTGCGGTAAGACACAAAACTCTAATTCAGGAAAAACAAGTCATAATTAGGGCAACTGAGGTTCCATTATACCACCACCTTAGTTGCACTTTGCGTGCGGCGTCCTGCAGCAACATGACCCTTGTTATTTAATTGTCCTTCGCATTTGCTGAAACCGACGTCCAGCCATGTTGTCCGAGAATTATTGGAGTGCAGGATATGGATACACTTATAGGCATGTGTTCGTACAGCCAATAAAAAGCTAATAACAAAAACTTTACACGCATACGCATCCTTCCAGTTGAACGAAACAGATCTAAATGTCCTAACCCGTTCTCCGCCACTTATTTTTCCGAATTCAACTGAATTAAAATGTTTTCAAAACCTGTCCAGAAGTAGCGAGTAGAGCTACGAGCCCTTCATTGGTACCGGTGCTCGCCATAGAACGAAGCGCGGACGAATGAAACGTGTCAATTAAAAAAACGTCCATTTTTTTCCTGTGATTTGGGTGAGCTGTCCACAAGAGCCTGCGCAGAACAAATCCTCACACTTTCTCACCTCAGTAGGTTCAGTCGCATTGCTTACAATTTACTTAAAAAAGTAAATAGATTTTTGAAATTAAGCCTATATTTCCGTGTTACGTATTCTTTGGATTGAGCAGACTGCAAGCAGAATTGTATGGGGAAGCTCGAAAGCACTAGCAAAAGTTCATCAATGGACGGGGCTTTTGTTCAACTCTTGGAACTTTAGTCGACGTTTTTTAACCCACCGCCAGAAAATGCTTAATGTACTGTTGAAATTTCTACTTCTGTCGGTGTCTCCCGTTGCGTTTTTCTCCATTTCGAAGCCAATTGTACCGTGTATTCATTGTTATTTGCTGCTGTAGCTTTCTGTGAATGCATAGATCAATTAGCAACCGAATCATTCCAGCTCAGTCAGATTCTTTAGCACGCAACCCGGGGGTGATGGAATGTACAGGACATCCTAAATTAGTGCAAGTAAGCTGCCCCGGAATTTTCTCCAGCCCTAGGCAAAACAGGCATAAGCTTGAGGTCTACACTTGCCTTGAGACTCTAAAGCCTTAGGAGAGAGAAGGGTCCATTCTTTCCGCACAGCGGTGCTTCTATACATGTGTGGAAATGTATTGTGCATGTTTGATATTAGGAAAGCTACTGAATTACTCGGGTTTTGACAATGCAGCTGTGTGCACGGGTAGATCCGCAAGCCTGCTACAAACAAAGCCTTTTAAGTGGCTGTGCGACCCACTACACCTACTGTTTGTCTGTTCACTTGGGCGTCTGCCCAATTTATGGTTCATCTGGATCACACACGTGAAATCTTCGCTCACGATTTCTGGTGTGCGACTGATTCACAGAAATGAGCTTCAGTTAGAGTTAAGGTATACTGAGGTTAACAAGCTAGAAAATCTGGGCTAAGTCATCCGTTGGAAATGAGAGCGTGTAAACATCAAGGGTTTCGCCAGTGGAACAGAGCTTCAGTTAAAGCGCAAACCAAGTAATCAGGATCCTCAGGCCGATATTAACGTCAGAAGACAAAGGGTGGGCAAGGTTTGATAACCACTTGAAAAAAAACTGGGACAAACCTCAGGCGTGATATCACTAACAATAAAGTGAGAATACGAAAAATACACAGCGTTGATAAAACTAAGGGTAGACGGAAAGTTTATCAAAAGTTGTGAAAAAGGGCCGAAAAGACTCGATGTTTCGGGCCCATGATTACGTGAAGGAGGTTTTGTGGTAACAAATAGAAATGATAAATAGACGAATAAAGGCGCAACAACAACCACACATACCCTGGGCAACCGGTTCAAAATAAAGTTAAGCAAGCATTATGAAAGCATAATTATGTGTAAATTCATTACATTTAGTGGCCTAACTATGGACGAAAACACTTTTGGGCTGCGTGTAATATCGAGAAGAGTCAAACTGTATACAACTGTTTTTATTTTGTTATTGCTATAGCCCAAGATATCCTGGTATAATAGTGTAATCCACGAGACGGCTGTCATCATTTGTTCGTCCCCCATTGTCTCCGAGCTTCCAAGATATTTTAGGTAGAGATACCTGTTAAATCGCTTGTCTGGAAGTGGGTCCTGGAATCACTGCTACCAGCGCCTTGTATCTCCACTGCTGAATAAGCCTAAGTGCACTATAGATGATGCAAAATAATCGCTAACGTAAGCATAGGCCACACAAAACGCATGAAGAAAGAAAGTCAGTTAGTAGGGCTCTGCGCCATTGAGCCTTATAACAACAAGTAAGAAACAACGGTCGACCGACAAGTTCTGCCGTGCAGCAAAAGTTGTCACAGGTGCAGTAGCCCCACGAGATTTATACGCTCTTAGCATATATAGTTTGTCTGGCATGTAGTGGAGTAAATTTGATTACATAATATCTTACACTAGCAAAAACATGAAATTCTGTGCAAAATCAACGCCTAGCCCCCCATGAATATGTGGGAATGATGCCCGAAAAATATATCTGGTTCAAAGTGGGCAATGGAATTAGTTGGTTATGTAGCGATCACTCACTGGGTCACGCCTTAGGAACAATATAACAATTCCAGTCTTACTTGCAGCCTTAGTCGACAACATTTACACCACAAATTTTCATTAACTTTTGTTAACGAGACTACCATCTGTAACACGCGCCAGGCTTACGAATTTCAACCTCATATGGCAAGCTGTATTTTTTGGCAACTATCAAACAAGAATAGACACACATTTATTCACAGTGCACACAAAAAAGGAACACAATTCAGCCAACCACAAGCGCACGCACGCGCACTTCATGTCTCCACGGGCTATATCCTAATGTACTTCTATAACCTCATGCAGAGACGCCGGACCCTGTGTTTAACAAGGACAGATGGAATAGATTCTTCAGTCACCTATCCTCTCTTTAGAGGGGACATTATCTGACGTTTGAACGTTTAAGAATCTCAATATCCGGCACGCAATTTCTCACTGAAGGAATAATGTAGTTACAATCGAAAACACACGACAAAGGCAAAGGTGGCAGCATTGGTAAGTTTCGGAAAGTAAGGCGAGTAGTCTATTCGTAAAACATTTGACAATGCTAACATATCTGTTTTACTATTTCGTATTGAACTTCCACCATTCCTGGCCACAAACACTGTCATCCGACGGCAACTTGTCTGTCGTTGGACCTCGTCGTGAGCCCCCACTAATTGGCCACAACTAAGAAGATTGAGCCTGGTTGCAGTAAACTTAACCCAACGGTAAGTTGCGTGGAATATTCAGGCTTATCCGCAAATGATAAAAGTTTCATGATTGCAGTGGTGTGTAGTGTGACTTTTCCTGAGAGAGGGCAGTGTTGTGTTTGGCTGCGGTGCCACATTATGTTATTTTCGTGTCTGAATTCAGTATCTATGTATTTGGAACACGGATACTGCGAACGACCGATACATTTCCCACCGTATGGTTCTTCTGTACAATGCTGTACAGTATATATTCTGTCGGTCCTCCGACATTGAGAATATCTGAACGTTTAAGGTTCCAACCTATTAGAGACTATAAACACCCGCACGCTCATTCAACGTGTGGTGGATGTGGTGAACATTGACTCTATTCTATTCATTCTGTTTAGTGTATTTTTATATGCCTTTGTTTTACGATGCGATATATAGTACGCCCGCGATATACGAAAATATACGATATTCATTCGTCCATATTCGGACTTGTATACTTCGCGTACATTCGGTAGTTACGATACCTACCACTATTCAAATTACCACACGGTCTTAGTTCTAACAACAGATTATTCCAGGGCTGCACAAACCACACCAAGGGAACCCAAAGCCCCTATCTTGCCTTGGTTGTATATCACTTGCAAGTGCGCTGCGCACGCACAATACGGAATGGTTTGTTTAGCAGTTGCCACGAAGAGCCGTCTGGAGATGACTAATGTTTGTCCGGATCACTGAGATACTCTAGAGCATGACATACAGAATGTTCCCCTGTACTGAGTGGCCCATGAAGGAATAAATGCATTGTGCGACCGTGACCAAAGCGAAATCCAGGAGGGTGGCGGATAAGTTGTAACCTGGTCTGTCAGATACGTTTGTATGCATTTTTCATCTTTTTGAGGCGCCTGAGTACCCAAAACCCTATACTGTACCATCTTTGTTGAAACTAACAAAGTAAGGTAAATCTACGTTAACCAGATTATCGTCCCTCGTGCAAGCCCTTGAGTGTTCCCGTATGATTGACACCTTTGCCGGTAGAAGCACGAGCCCCTTCAACCGTACAATGTGGCCTTGCTTTCAGTGTGTAAGAAATATTATCCACAGATATTTTCTTGGGTTACTTTTCATCCCATTAATGGTGGTAGTCTGATTACAGTTAAACGGACAGAGGGATAGATTGTACACGTGTTTCCAAGCCACCACCACCAACTTTCGATGGTTTGTGCAAACAAATGAACCGGATGGTGGATATACTTCAGTTGCTGAAACCCAGGAGTGCCACAAAGTCATTTAACTTTGAATTATTCAGCGGTGAATCCTGCTTCGCTGAGCCTCTACATATGTGGCGCACAGCCCACCATCGGTGGCCAGAGATACTGTGCCTCAATCCAGAGGGGCTGGCAACAGAGAATTTTGACTTAATGGGCTCTTTGAACAGCCCAATAGTTGCATTTACCACCGGTGTCTAGGAGATCGCCTGTCATATCAAGTCGACTGATGTACTGTTGTGCGGTGACGATTTTCAGGGTTGTGGGCATGGCCAGTGTGTACTTATTGTATGATTTTTCTGCATATTCCCAGTCCGTTCAGAAAGCGTTCAGGTGCGGTTTGCGGGCGGTCCACAACGAGACCAGTCTAGTTTAACCAGCGCGTGTTAGTTGAGTACGTGTGCCAGGTCCGTTCAGGCGTCCGGTACGATTGGCGTGGGTTGCACCTGGATCCCAAAAACATGTTAGTGGTATGCGTCAGCCAGGTTTTTACTGCTTCATTGTGCATGCAAGCGAGACCTCGTTGGACTAGTTTAACAAAGATTTGCAGGCATATCCTTGAGTTGAATGAGACTAAATTGTCTACAACATAATTTGCATCTCACCGTGTACATCTCTGGCCTCAAAATGTTTGACACCACCCCGGAGCCGGCTATAAGAATCCTGTTACGGTTCGTCACTGGATTGGCAGAGGTGTTGTGATAATTAGAATAGT